>NW_006921632.1:8109107-8132269 GCF_000298275.1 Orycteropus afer afer
ACAGATCTTGTTTCATTTTTCTGCAAATGGATCTCCAGTTTTGCCAGCACCATTTATTAAACAAACATTCTCTTCCCCATTTAATGGATTTTGTGCCTTTGTCAAAGATCAGCTGACTATAGGTTGATGGATCTATATCTATCCTGCTTCTTTGTGTGGACTGTGATGCTCTGTTGTCTCCAAGGCATCATAGCGTTGTATTTAGATCTCTGTTAACTGTTTGTGAAGAGCAGTCAAGGGTGATTCTGGCTCTTCTTGGTGGTTTTTTATCATTGGCCCGTTGGTGGAGAAGTAGATAGTGGCTCTCGCTCAGTAAGTGACGTTGCAGGAGGTGTGGGTGTAGTAGTGCCCTGTGGGGACTATTGTTGTCTCCCACTCAATTAGACACAAATTAGAATTGAATAATCATCAAAAATCTAAAAGCACAGGGACCAAAAATATGCCGTGTAACCACACAGGAACAATAACCAAAAAAAGAAGAAAGGGAAAAAGAAGAAGAAAGAACAAGAAAACCTGCAATATCTGGAGATAGGGCATTAAGAGAAAAAAAGTAGAGGAGGAAAATAAAAAGGGAAAAATGGAAAAAGAAGAACAAGGAGCGGGGTTAACCACAAGAATAAAGGCAGAAAAAAACTTAAATTTAAAAAAAAAAAATTTCACCCAGGACCAGGGAAAAGAAAAAGTACTGAAAACTAGGACTTGGGAGGGGAAGATTAAGAATAATAGTAAAAAGGACAAAAATATTAATAATAATAGTTGTTTTAAAACAGAGAAATACAAGCAAACTAATCACTAGAAAAAAGAAAGCAAAAAAGAAAAAAATAAAAATAAAAAAAATCAGTGGAGGACAGGGCAGGGCACCCAGGCTCCGTCTGAGCACACAGACTGTGATGGAGTTCCTGTGGGCCCAGGAGGTAGGTGGCAGTGGGGGGGTGGACACACCTCTGTTCACTAAGTGGGTGTGGGGTATAAGAGTAACAAGAGGAATGTCGTACCTTTTCAGTCTTGCAGGTCCGCAGGGTTCTTGGGGTTGCTGGAAAGCAGAACGTGTTCTTAAGCCCCAGGAATCTGCGAGAGCACTGTCTCTTTAAATATCCAAAGTAGTCAAGCCGCTTTTTAAACCTTCAAAATGACGGCCCCCTCCGGACCGGCAAAATTCCACAGCTCAGCCCACCTTTCTCTTCACCTTCTCCTTTTGTTCCCCAGCCACCGTGCACAGTCCTCTGTGCAGTCCCTGGCTAGCAGGGTGATTTTTAGGTTAATTCTTAGGTCCTACCACCACTCGGGGATCTCCAGGCTGTCTTTGCTGTCAGGATTGCTGCCAGACCACAGCTCCGTATGTCTCCTTTTTTGGTGTTTTCGTGCAAATGCTTCTGCTAGTTGGGGTTTAGTCCACTTCTATATCCTTCCCTTTAAGGCTCAGGGGTCCAGGATTATCTTCTGTGTCTGTGTTAATTGGTTTCCCTTTTCTTTGTTGAAGAGGGTCTGTGCAGTCTTTCTGCCTAGTCCTCCATCTTGCTATAACTCTCTGCACATTGTTTTTCAAGCTTCTCTCCTACTATTCCAGAAGCTCACCTTATACTCGATGAATATAGTCTTTTGTGTTATTATTGTTGTTGTTAGGTGCCGTAGAGTCAGCACCAACTCATAGCAACCCTGTATACTACAGAATGAAACACTGCATAGTCCTGCGCCATCCTCACAATCTTTGCTATACTTGAGCCCATCATTGCAGCCACTGTGTCAGTCTGTCTTGTTAAGGGTCTTCCCCTTTTTTGCTGACTCTAATTTACCAAGCATGATATCCTTCTCCAGGGAATAGCCCCTTCTGACAGTATAACCAAAGTAGGTGAGACAAAGTCTAGCAGTTCTCACTTCCAGGGAGCATTCCAGTTGCACTTCTTCCAGGACAGATTTGTTCATTCTACTGGCAGTCCATGATGTATTCGGTATTCTTTGCCAATACCATAATTCAAAGGCATTAGCTATTCTTTGGTCTTCCTTATTCATTGTCCAGCTTTCACATGCATATGAAGCGATTGAAAATAGCATGGCTTGGGTGAGGTGGACCTTAGTCTTCAAAGTGACTCTTTGCTCTTTAACACTAGTCTTTTGCAGCAGATTTGCCAAGTACAATACTACATCTGATTTATTGGCTTCTGCTTCCATTGGTGTTGATTGTGGATCTAAGTAAAATGAAATCTTTGACAACTTCAGTCATTTCTCCATTTATCATGGTGCTGCTTATTGGTCCAGTTATGAGGATTTTCATTTTCTTTATGTTGAGGTATAATCCATACTGCAGACTGTAGTCTTCAATCCTCACCAGTAAATGTTTCAAGTCATCTTCACTTTCAGCAAGCAAGGTTGTGTCATCTGCATATTGAACATTGTTAATGAGTATTCTTCCAGTCCTGATGCTGCATTCTTCACATATTCCAGCTTTTCGGATTACTTACTTAGCATACAGATTGAATAAGTATGGTGAAAGGATACAACTCTGATGCACATCCTGCCTGAGTTTAAGCCATGCAGTATCCCTTATTCTGTTCAAATGACAGCCTTCTAGTCTGTACAGGTTCCTCATGAGCACAATTAAGGGTTCTAGAATTCCCATTCTTCTCAGTGTTATCCATAGTTTGTTATGATCCACACAGTCGAGTGCCTTTGCATAGTCAATAAAACACAGGTAAACATTTTTCTGGTGTTCTTACCTTTCAGCCAAGATCCATCTGACATCAGCAATGTTGTTGTTGGTTGCCTTCAAGTCAGTTTTGACTCCTGGCAACCCCATGTGTGTCAGAGTAGAGCTGTACTCCGTAGAATTTTCAAGACTACTATGACCTTTTGGAAGTAGATTGCCAGGCCTGACTTCCAAGCCACTTCTGGGTGGGTTCAAACTGCTAACCTTTTGGTTCAGAGTCAAGTGCTTAACCATTTGCATCTCCCTTGGACTCCATTAATTGAACAAAGATGTATCAGAAAAAGGAGAAGCTGATAGTGGATTGATTGGGTTTGGATACAGAAACTCTTAGGGGACTTAGCGCAGGTCCTGTAGAAAAACGGGGAACTTTGAAGAGCCATTTTGGATCAAGGGATTTTAAAATATAATATAGTGTGGGAGTTCTGGTGGCATACTGCCTAAGGCATTTGACTGCTAACCAGAAGGCTGGCGGTTCAAACCCACCAGCCACTCCTTGGAAGGAATATTGGGCAATCTACTGCTATAGAGATACCACCTTACAAACCCAAGGAAGGGTAACTATGAGTCAGAAAAGGACTTAACGGCAGTGAGTTTGTTTGCTTTTTTTTAATAATATAGTGTAATATATAGTTCATTGGCCCTGGACTAGGAGGGGAGAGGGTGCAAAGGGACATGACAGAGCCTTTTCTAGGGTGGTAGGTTTATTCTATTTCTTGATTGGGCTAGTAGTTACACAGATTGATATATTTGTCAAAAGACATGAAACTGTTCTCTGCATTTTATTGTCTAAACTATGCCTCCAGTTGATTAGTTGTTTAAGTACCTAAAAATGAATTAAAAACTAAAAAAAAAAAACTTGGTGTAAAATGTTACATAAATTACTTTTAAAAGAAGTATCTGTTTGTTTTTATGTTGTCCTTGATCTCCCTTTAATATTAGCTTAAAAGCAAAACATGCTTTTAAAAGTTTTTTCTTTGCAGCTGGTTGATAGCTATCTTTGAACAATAAGTAACCTTGAAATTATAGTTTTAGTTATTTGGCCAAAAATAGTTTAAGCACTATATTTAAAATTGCTATCCTCATTTTGAGAATTAATAATTTTTAGATTGCTGGTTTAATTTTTAAAACTAGTTGAACAAAAATGTCTTTGTTTTGAATTTTCAGAAATGATTTTATACCCTGGAATATTGAAACTGAAGTCCTTCCTCTCGTCTCTTCTGTGTTTCCAAGAACTATATTTCCAACAAGTACTATATCTTTAGAAAATTTTGGTAAAGTTTGTGAATTATTTTTCAAGTTCTTGTTTATTATCATTATCTCCTTTCAATCTTGTAAAAAGTGAGTGTTGATGACTTAGAAAAAGATACAAAATAGGGTATAATAAGTCGTAGGTATTTCTGTAAATAATTGGATAGTGATTTGACTTGAAAACCTTTCCAACTAGAAAATCCCATTCACTTTGCATACAGCAGCTTGCATACACTTTGTCTCATGGCATTGACTGTAATTTACCACAGTGCAACAGCTTCCCTCCCAGTTCTTCCCCATAGTTTCCTCTTCCCTGTGTTCTTCCCTCCCATGCACTCCTGCTCCCCAGGCTGTCTCCCTGTTCATACACAGTCGTTCTGTTCTCCCATGACTGATCTCTCCAAGGAGTGTTTCAACCTCTAATATAAATGTTTAGCTCATATGCCTATCTTTTGTTTGACTGGAAGCCATGGGAGTGGGTTTGATTCCAGACTTGAAGAGCAGCTAGGAGCCATAGTCTCAGTGGTTCCATCAGGCTGTATCAGACCAGCAAACCTGGTCCCTTTTTTTTTTTTTTTTAAATAAATGGTTTTGTGTTTTGTTCCACATTGTTCTCCCACTCTTTCCAGCATCTCCTACATAGATCTCCCTCTGAGTGGTTGACAGTAGTAGCTTGGTACCATGTCTAAAAGGTGACATTCTATGTTAAATACTATGTTATGAATAAATAGCTGAGTCTTTATCTGTTCGTGGATAACTTGTTAGTTTTCTCTTGCCTTTACTTAGATAATATCAATGCATAAAGCAAATGATAATTGCAAGACCAAGCATATTTTCCTTTTTTCTCTGTAAAATTGTCCACATGGATATAAATCTGATGATTACTCATTTCAGTAGCATTGAAAGACACTGAAGCACCTCACATTACTCAAATGTTAGTAGCTATGCATTTATTTATAATTTGTTTGATTCACTCCAGCATATTTTGTTTCAATATATTACATTCTTCTGCTTTGCATTAGAATTAGCTGACGTCACACTATTTTCATTTATTGAAACCCTGCTTACTTTTATTTATTTATTTAAATATTATTAGGTACTTCTTGTAAGGGATATGCATTGGCACATACTCAAGAAGGAGAAGAGAAGAAGCAAACTTCTGGCACATCAAATACCAGAGGATCGAGGAGAAAACCTGCAGCCACAACTCCTACAAGAAGATCTACACGTAACACGAGATCTGAAACAGTTAGTCAGTCTCAGAGGCCCCCAGTATCAAATAATTCTGAATGTGATGCCCCAGATGGCAGTAATCCATCTGTAAGTGTTTCCTCTTCAGCTGAGTCAGAAAAACAATTGAGACAGCCTCCAAAACGGAAATCTGTAAGAAGAGGGAGAAAACCACCTATACTGAAAAAGAAATTACGGAGCTCTGTACCCCCCCCTGAAAAATCATCTTCCAGTGATTCAGTAGATGAAGAAACAGTAGAATCTGACACACCACCTGTGTTAGAGAAAGAGCACCAATCAAACATAGCAAGTAGTAACACTTGTACTGTGCAGACAGATGCAGAAAATAAGTCTGCTAATGGCTTGAGAAATTGGAGTGAACATACAGACACACATGAGGAACATACTGACAACCATGATATAGAGGAAACAGTAAAGGCTTCATATTCTGAGGCTTATACCCAAGATCTTCCTATGCTAGTTGGAGTGGAAGAAGAAATTCAAGAAGTTGAGAATACAGGTATAGAGGCTTTGTGTATAGAAAGTGACATTTCTAAAAATATTTCTGAAAAAGGAGGTGATCTGTTGGAAAATCAAGACCAAATAGCTGGACCTTTAGAATCAGAGGTAAAAACGGATACGTGCATGGATCATCCTCCAAATGATTTTCTTAAATGTTCAGGATCTGAAATTGAGTTACACCAACCTGTATCTAGTCCTGTAGGTGAATTATCAGAGAACACTGAGTCAGTGGTTAACGAAGAAAAAATTAAAGAGAGTCTTATAGTAGAAATTACTGATTCTAATAATAAAGATTCTACAGTAATAGATTCTAATAATAAAGATTCTATAGTAAAAACAGAGCAGCTTTTAGAGAGTTCCAAGTTAGACTCTTCTGAGGATGAAAATATACAAACAGTGGACAGAAAATCCACTGAGAGCTCAGAGGTTCAGTTGCTTCAGGATATTGAAACTAAAGATGCAGAAATAATTGCAGAGTGTGATAGTTCAGGGAAAGAAGATTTCAATAGTACAGAAGACTCTGAAAGTAATTTATCAAAGAATGATCTTGACAATACAAAATTAGACACATGTTTAGAAGAAAAGAGAGAATCTCTGGGTGAACATCTCATATCTACAGATTTGCCTAACACACACACTGAAAAGATTCAGAAGTATTTTAGTGAGGACAATAATGAAATGACACCTATGGACTGTGATTCATTTTGTAGTGACCAGAATGAATCTGAAGTTGAACCATCTGTAAATGCTGATTCAAAGCAAGTGAATGAAAATTCTGTGGAGCATAGTACTGAAAATAATATACTACCTTCTGATCCTGTAAACAAAAAGGATGAAACTGTGTCTCAACCACATGAAAGCCCAATAAATATAGTAGATAAAGCCAAAAAGCCTCGTACTCGAAGATCTAGGTTTCATTCCCCATCTACAACTTGGTCTCCCAACAAAGACACTGCACAAGGAAAGAAGCGATCTCAGTCTCCATCTCCTAACAAAGAAACTGGAAAAGAAAGCAGGAAGTCTCAATCACCATCTCCTAAGAAGGAATCCACAAGGGGACAGAGGAAATCTTGTTCTCAGTCCCCTAAAAAGAATGTTGCAAGAGAAAGGAGGCAATCTCAGTCTCATTCTCCAAAAAGAGATAATACTCGGGAAGGCAAAAGATCCGAATCACTCTCCCCAAGAAAAGAAACATCTAGAGAGAACAGAAGATCTCAGTCCAGAGTAAAAGATTCTTCTCCAGGAGAAAAATCCAGGTCCCGGAGCAGAGAAAGAGAATGTGATAGAGATGGGCAGAGGAGAGATCGAGATAGAGAAAGGAGAACCAGAAGGTGGTCTAGGTCCAGATCTCATTCTAGGTCACCATCAAGATCTAGAACAAAAAGCAAGAGTTCATTGTTTGGTAGAAATGATAGAGCCAATTACTCTCCTCGGTGGAAGGAAAGATGGACAAGTGATGGTTGGAGATGTCCACGAGGAAATGATCGCTACAGAAAGAGTGACCCAGAGAAACAAAATGAAAATACAAGGAAAGAGAAAAATGACATCAGTCTGGATACTGATGATCTCAATTCTGACAAACGTAGAAATGACTGTCCCAGTTGGGTCACAGAAAAAATAAATTCAGGGCCTGATCCAAGGACCAGAAATCCAGAAAAGTTAAAAGACACTCACTGGGAAGAAAATAGAAATGAAAATTCAGGGAATTCTTGGAATAAAAACTTGGGTTCAGGTTGGATGTCTAATCGTGGCAGAGGTAACCGTGGCAGAGGCACTTATAGAGGTGGTTTTGCCTACACAGATCAGAATGAAAATCGGTGGCAGAGTCGTAAACCCCTTTCAGGAAATTCAAATAGTTCAGGGAATGAGTCCTTCAAGTTTGTGGAACAGCAACCCTACAAACGGAAAAGTGAACAAGAATTTTCATTTGATACACCAGCAGATAGATCAGGGTGGACGTCTGCATCTAGTTGGGCTGTGAGAAAGACTCTCCCGGCAGATGTACAAAACTATTATTCACGAAGAGGGAGGAATTCTTCAGGTCCACAGTCCGGATGGATGAGACAAGAAGAGGAAACAGCTGAACAAGGTAACATTCTCTATTTATTGATGCTGTTTTATTTGAAGAGGGAGATTAGAAACGTAATGTCCTAATTGTATGAACTGAAATGATCCCTATTTATAGTTTCAATATTTTAAGTACTGTTTGCTACATAACAGAGTCTAGGATGTTCTTATACAGAATTTAACCTCTGTTGATTTATTTCATATATTGCACTTGCAAATATTTTTATCATTGTCCATATACAAATAAGTCACTCGTAACAAAGATTTATCTTTTCTTGATTTTCTTTTGCTAATAACATTGTTAGGAGCTCTGGTAGCATAGTGCCTAAGGCACTAGACTGCTAACCAGAAGGCTAGCAGTTCAAACCCATCAGCCACTCCTCGGAAGGAAGATGGGGCAATCTACTTCCGTAGTGATACTGCCTGGGAAATGCAAGGAGGGGTCGCTATGAGTCGGGTCCGACTCGACAGCACGTAATAACAACAACAACAATACATTGTTAAAGGAAAAAAAAACCTGTTGAAAATAAGTCTGTTAACTTGATTTCTAATTTAGTAATGTAATTAAGTTTTATATGATTATTTCTTTTAGTCAATAAGTAACTGATTCTTCGCTAATGTTGATGGATGTTATATGGAGCTATTGTTAAAAATAATTCTAGTTGAACATTTCCTTTTAGTTAGAAAATCAGCCCATATGATTTAGAAATTATAGGATTAAACTGGGAGCTTTGGTGGCATAGTGCCTATAGCATTTGACTGCTAACCAGAAGGCTGGTGTTCAAACCCATGAGCCACTCCTTGGAAGGAAGGTTGGGCAATTTACTTCTGTAGTGATACCGCCTCGGAAACCCAAGGAAGGGTCACTATGAGTCGGACCCAACTCGATGGCAGTGAGTTCTGAGTGGAGGATTAAACTGAATAGAGATTGGTTTTGGTGTACCAAGTCTGTTCAGCTATACTTAATTCCAGTGGTTCTTTGCTTCTTTATCTAAAGAAATTTTTTCATGATTTTTTTTTCACAAGCCTTTTTTTTTTTTTTCCTTTTAATAGATTCTAACCTGAAAGACCAAACAAACCAACAAGGTGATGGTTCTCAGCTACCTATAAATATGATTCAACCACAAGTGAATGTAATGCAGCAACAAATGAATGCACACCACCAGCCTATGAATATCTTCCCTTATCCAGTGGGTGTTCATGCTCCTTTGATGAACATCCAACGTAATCCATTTAACATTCATCCTCAGCTGCCCTTGCATCTCCATACAGGAGTGCCTATCATGCAGATACCGCCTCCTACCAGTGTATCTCAGGGACTGCCACCACCACCTCCCCCTCCCCCACCATCCCAACAAGTCAGCTACATTGCTTCACAACTAGATGGAAAGCAATTACAGGTATGTTTTTGGCAATTGAAGTTAAATCAACATTATGAAAATGTAGTGTTAGGCTTCCTGGCATTCAAAATGATTCTTTTGATTAGGTTTATGGTAAACCTTCATAACCCCTCTTTAATTGTCCTTTCCCATTCCTCATCCCTACTCTGCCTCCCCCCAATAAAGAAAGAAAATTAATTGAACACTTAGATGCTACGTATATGCTGTTTTTTAATATCTATATCCAGACAGGTTTTTGATCAGCTTAAGAATACAAAAGTTATTAATCAAACTAGAATCAAGTGGTGGGTGCTTTAAAGTTTTTCCCTATTTTATTGGACTTTTGGGGAGTGGGAACAAGTGATAAAGTATTGTGATAAAGCTTGTCTTGTTTGGACATATGCTAGGTAAGGCTGTTCACTTCCATTATTGTCTCTCTTTCATTTTCATGAATTTACCATCATAGATAGAGTGAGAAAGTATGTTAAAGGCATATAGAAAGTTTGAATATTTGCAGACATGGTACTGCTTATGTCTACAGTTCAGAAATTCTAGAACCCTGACAACAAGATGTAAGGGAAAGACCAGAAGAATGTGATTCCAGAATTTGGGCTCTTACATCTTTTTTGCTACTAACTTATTTCAGGCCACTTCACTGCCTCGTTTTCTCCCACCTTTAAAGTAGGGATATTTGTTGTAGTTAATATTTATAAGGAGCCTTACAGGACATAATACTATTCATTAGTTTAGTTTCTTCTCCTACTACTTCTTGTTTTCAGTGTTACTGTCAGAACTTTATAGTACACATATGTAATTTCATAGTCATTTTGACATATTTAAATAAGGCTTTAAGAATGTAACTAATTTTTTCTTTGAAAGGCCCTTTAGATGTAAATGACCTGAAATACAAATTATCTTAAGTACTAAGGTTGAATTGTTTGTATTTTTTAATGTTACTTCTAATACATGATTATAAGACTTCTTATATTAAGTACAAGTAGTTCATTAACTAATGATAACTCTTTAAAACAGGGTATTCCCAGTGCTTCTCATGTAAGTAATAACATGAGTACACCAGTCTTGCCTGCTCCAGCAGCAGCCCCAGGAAATGTGGGAACAGTTCAGGGACCAAGTTCTGGTAATACTTCATCATCAAGTCACAGCAAAGCCTCTAATGCTGCTGTAAATTTGGCAGAAAGCAAAGTAAGTGTTACAGTGGAAGCCAGCGCAGATAGCTCGAAGACAGACAAGGCAAGTTCAAAGTTGAGAGCAATCTATATAATTCTGTATGTAATAAAAACAAAGATTAAAAAATAGCAGCTTTCTGTTTTATGAGTGGTGAAGGGAACTTAACTATTGATAGTTTTAAACTACAATGATATATTTGAATGATTTCATCTAAATATGTTGATGACCAGTGAGCACCTGGTAGTTTTTGATAATTATTTTTAGAAATGTTTGAATTGTTTTTGTTACTATTTTGTGTTTGTCACATTAACATTTGAAGAGCTTCTTACAATAATGTAAAGGTGTAATGTTTTAAATTTCATATTTTTTAAGAATATGATTGGCAAATAATAATTATATATTTTTCTTTGATCAGAAATTACAAATTCAAGAAAAAGCAGCTCAAGAGGTAAAATTGGCCATTAAACCGTTTTACCAAAATAAAGATATCACCAAGGAAGAATATAAAGAGATTGTACGGAAAGCGGTAGATAAAGTAAGTTACAGCTTTAGGGACATTATGTACGTATTATTTTGAACCACTGCTATTTTAATAAAGGAATGCTTAAGTCTCACTAAAATAATAATAAAGGCTAGCTCTGGTGGCATAGTGCCTAAGGCATTTGACTGCTAACCAGAAGGCTGGTGATTCAAACCCACCAGACACTCCTCGAAAGGAAGGTTGGGTAGTCTACTTCCAGTGATAATCACCTCAGAAACCCAAGGAGGGGTCACTATGAGTCGGACCCGACTCGACAGCAGTGAGTTTGGTTTTGGTAGCTCCTACTAATTCTTGTCTGTTTTTTTACCATTTGAAAATGTTAATATGAAGTATGAAATCTAAACATGTAAAAAATAAGTGTGGTCATCTCTTTGCATTTATTTATTTTCACAAATCTTTCTATTTTGTTTTTTATTTCTCTAAGTATGAAAAAGTTTCACCCTCCTTCTTCTTTAGGTCTGTCATAGTAAGAGTGGAGAAGTAAATTCTACTAAAGTGGCAAATCTGGTCAAAGCCTATGTAGACAAATACAAATATTCACGGAAGGGGAGCCAGAAGAAAAACCTGGAGGAACCTGTGTCAACTGAAAAAAACATAGGCTGAAATGAGGACTGCTATAAAGGATACTCTCAAGATATCTGCAAAGTGCAATTTCCACATGTACCATTAACTGAAAATCATACACAACTGTGATTGAAATTTGGTTTTTATAAAATTATTTTTTTTTAATGTAGGATATAATGTTTTGTTCTAAATAAATATAGATCTGCACTGCAACTTCTATATCCTCCCCACTCCCACCCCACTCCTGATAATGCAAGGGAAAGTAAAGATTTAAAAGAATGTGCATTTTTACTATGACTGTGTTATAGTGTGGATACTGGAAGATGTATAGGTTTTTGATTTGATCAGTCAAGTGCATAAATTAGAAACTTCTAAGTGCACTGATTTTGGAAGATAGATATATATATATATATATAAAACATTTATTCTGTCAGGCTGAAAAATATAATCTTTATTATTTTCCCTCTAATTATAGAAAGTTAAATACTGTATTACCCTGAAAAATATTTCTTAATATTAACAGAACATACAAAGTTGCAGGGTTCCTAATGTGTATTTTTAAAGAAGCACACATCTGAGTAAATTTCTTAGATAGGAAACAATTACGTGAGTAAAATTTAGTGTTCAAAACTTTGGGACACTCTTCGCTTATTGTATCACCAAATAAAGGTTATGCTGCTTGTTTTTGTTTTGTGCCTTTTTCCCTTCCAGTGGAGATGAAGCAGTTTGATTTGCTAGATTATAATTTTACAAGTTTAAAATTTTTGTTGAATTTAAAAGGCAGGTTTGGAAAAACTGTTGACTTTGTAAAAATTATGTTCTTTTATAGTATCTTCTATCCATCAGAGATAATAAATCATGCCAACTGGAGAATTTCTTTTAAGTGGAGGCCCTCCCTTCCTTGGGACTAAGGTAGAAATGTGAGACACCCTTTACTGGTTTTCATGGTGTTCCTCGTCTATCTAATCATGAATGAAATTTTTTCATGCTTGAAAATTCCCCAAATGCTTTACAATGAATAAAATGTTGATTTGGTAACCATATGGCAGCCATTAACCATGTTGCAAAATTCTAGGCATTAAAGCCTGTGTTTTGGAAAAGAAGAGGAATTAAATAATGAAGTCTTGGTTAGGCTTTCAGGGACTAGGTATTTGGTTATTTTTTAAGTGCTTGGATATGCTAATTTTATGAAAAGTGTGTTTCACAGAGGTTTTAATTGGCGTCTTGAAAAAAAAAAAATGGGTTCTTTCATGACAAACTTTCATCCCAGTTTAACAATATTATATAGAAACCAGATAACTGGCAAGTTGTTCAGATGTTAATGGCGCAAAGGTAGATAGGCCTCAACAAGACAGTCTGAATTTTACTAGATAAACTGGTGAGAGCAATACTCTGTAGGACTGTGCTTTTCAGAAGTAAAGTTTAATCTGTTATCAATTTTATGTGTATAATACTTTCCTGGTGCTATCTTTGATAGGCAAGATATTTTGAAATGTTGGCCCCAGTAATAATTGTTTGTGTTCATAATCTTTGTTAGGTTATGAGTATATTACTTAAAAGTGTTAGAAACATTTCCAAACAGTTTGTGAGTGTCATTCTACTTTTCTGGGCAATTGTAATATTGTATTCTACTGATTTATATAATTTTTTTTATAAAGTTTGTGTTTAGATTATGATGGGTAAAGAAGTTTGGAAGTATATTTCTTCTAATAAAATATTAAAACAGTGTTTTAGATATTAAACCACACCACCTCAATTATTTCAGCTTTGAACTCGAAACAGTTGTGTGAACTTTAAATCTGTTTTGAGTCAAGGTTGATTCAAATTTGAAAAACTTGTAGCAGATTGCTCTGCCTAAACTGAGTAATTCCACAATGCTTGCTTCCCCTGTATTTTCTTTCATTGACATTGGGGACTTGGGTAACATTTTAGTATTTCCTTTATACTGTTTTTCTTTTGTAAGCAAGTTAAAATTTTTTGAAGAAAAACTAGATGGTGTGGTCAAGAATTAAAGTCTCACGTCTTTGTTAGCAATCCTAGGACTTATTTCTACATTTCTTGAAAATAACATGTGTTCCATATCTGGTTGGGATACTAGTAAGACTGCATTAAAAATAGCTAATAAAGAATGTTACTGGATTAGAATTCAAACAATAAGCTTTTTTAACCCTTTTAACAGTGCCCACCTACATTTTTTAACCCTTTTAACAGTGCCCACCTACATTTTTGCCTCTGGGGTTTAGTGGGAATCTGGTATCCCATTTTTAGTATGTGCTGCCATCTGATGGGTTCCTGTATAACTACATGAATCTGAAGAAATGGACCTCATTCCACCAACCCCAGCACCAGAGACCCTCTCCCCTTGGGACATATGTGTCCCACTAATTGTATAAAAATCCGTATTACTTCCAGAAATAATTTTTTCCCATTTCATTCAAAATGCCTCCCATTACTGAAAACACATGGTTTCAACAAAAAATTCAAAGCAGAAAAGAATTCAGTCTTGAAACATTTAAACTTTGAAATATTTAAGAATGTGTCTGAAAATGCATGTTTTATGTTAACAAAATACATTGCTTTAATGTTCCTCGTTCTTAGATACTTTATTTTCCAAAAAATTTGCATTAATCTTCCATTTGTACCAACTTACAAACATTGTGTGTGGTTACAGATCCCTCTTGTTATTTATGAAGAGTCAGTATTAATTTGACCTTTAAAACTTTGATCCCTTTCACCTACCAGACATACTGACTAGTGTTTTTGGCTATAGAAATGCCTAGAATTTGAGACTAAAAGTAGTTGCCCATTATTTTAACACCTCAAAAGTTTTGTGATTTCCCTCCCCTGTACCCCCGATAATTACCACATTATACTCCTTTAAATGGGCACAGTTTGTATTGCTTGAATGTTCCATCCAGAAGATGTCACTTCAGAAGCACAGTGGTGACCCCAGGGTCCATAAGACATTGTTTGTAGTATGAAGATGGAGTGCTGTCTACTGAAACTATTCAAATATGTAGTGTGTAATATTTTCTAATAAATTCTTTTGATAAGCAAAGTAGTGTCTCTAACATCTTATTAAGATTCCTTAGAAGTGGTGACTTTTACAAACATGTAGAAGTATTTCTTGCTTTTATACCAAAGTTAGTAGCATCATGTCTAAGCTTTAATTCTAATTACACAATAATTGCAGCAAATTGGAAAAACTAGTAATTATGAAATTTGTAGAGGGAAAAAGAAAAATCACCTATAATCCTACTATTCAGAGGTAATAACTTTGCACTGATCAATCTGTCTGTTTTGTAGCCTACACTTACTTGGTGATTTGTTGAGAATTTTCCATCTTAATAAAAATTATATGATTTCTAATGGCTATATATATATATATATATATTCTATTACACAAATGTACTATTTCTTAAAATAAATCTCTGTTGGATATTAAGTTGTTTCTATATTTTACTAATATAAATAAGACTGATATAAACATCTTTATCCCTGTGTCTTTGTACCCATTTCAGATTTTTTTTTTAATTGTGATTTGGGTACAATTTTGCAAAGCAGATTTGTTTTTCATTCAGAAGCTCTGGTGGCATAGTGCCTAAGGCATTTGACTTCTAACCAGAAGGCTGGTGGTTCAAATCCACCAGCCACTCCTCGGAAGGAGGATTGGGGTGATCTACTTTCGTAGAGATACCACCTCGGAAGCCCAAGGAAGGGTCACTATGAGTCAGATCCAACTCAATAGCAGTGAGTTTTGAGTTCATGCACTTTGTTTCACAATACTGACTATAAGCCCCATGATGTATGGTCAATCAGTTTTTTATTTCCCCATAAAATTGTTTTAATAGATACACACATACTTGATACATAATTTTTGAGATTCAGTCATTTAATGTAAAACAGAATTTTCCTAAGCTGATTTTTCTCTCCAGAGGAAACCACTAGAAAGGATGGTTATTGTGTATCTTTCCGAATTCTTCAAAGCATTTACAAAAATGTGTTTTTAAGGGTCCAGGAAAGTACTTTCACAGATATATTTTTCCCCAGCACATGAATTATACTCTGTAAACATCTGTAGCCCGGCCCGCTTTAATAATTGACAGTGTATTCCAGTGTCAGTTTATGTATAAGTGTGCCCTGTTCTTCATAATGGCTGCATTCTGTTCTTCTGTTCATGGACAGTTAATGTGCAGATGTTGGTATTAGAAACAATGCTTTAATCAGCACCCTTTGTGACTAAGACTTTGTGAACCTCTAGTTTTGTGTACGAGGTTTCATTGAATTTCATGATACACACATTTAAAATTTTGATAGATATTGCCAAATTGCTCTCTAAAAGGAGTATACTAATTTATATTCTTAACACAGTACCTGAGTTTATAGTTTACCTTTAATTCATTCTTTTAATTTTGACTAAGCATATGAGATTGATTTTCTTACTCATAAGGTGTCCTTTGTGGTGCAAATGGTTAATGCCCTCGTCTGCTAACCAGATAGGTGGAAGTTCAGGTTCGCCCAGAGACACCTCAGAAAAAGGTCTGCTGACCTACTCTGAAAAAAATCAGCCGTTGGAAACCCTAGGGAACATGGTTCCACTCTGACATACGTGGGGTTGCCATGAGTTGGAATCAACTCAGACACCTGGTACTGTTCATAAGGTTTTAATGAGCATTCATTCAGGTCATCAAACAGTGCACACTGTGTGTCAGGCATTCATAGATTCCTTGCATGTATTATCAGATTTAATCTACCACAACTTCTAAAAGAATAGTACAATCATTAGCACATTTATTATGCTTTAGTATATGTGAAGCACTCTGCAAAACTGTATCTCATTTAATGTATAAAACCAATTTTGTTGCCCTTGATCTGATGAAAAATTGAGCCTGAATGGGTTAACTGGATTGTCCAGATAACACAGCTACTTAATGATGGATCCAGGATTCAGACTTGGAATCAGTACATGCCAAAATCTGTACTTGGGTGTTGCATTGCTTCCAGATGTAAACTTACACAACAACAGGTGTGAGTAATTGCTGGACTAGAAAAGTGAATTAATAGCTGACAACACAGAAGAGGAAGCAAGTTAAACTTTGCTTGAGGGGAGGAAGGAATGAGGAAGAGAGAGAATTTATCTCCTGCCCAACCAGATTGCCTCATTTTTCACTTTTTACTAGCAGTTTGGTTTTTTATCTTGGAGGTTTTAAAGCTTTAATCTTGAAGCCATCTTTAATGAATTATTTCTCATCACCCCATCAAACAATTTCCATTTCTTCTGTACCAAGTCTTCCTTCGCAGAAGTTCCTTTCAGCCCTCAGCAACTATTAGATTCTACACACCTCAGTTCATCATAGATCAGTAGCACAACTTTGATCATATTCTGCATCATTTATTCAACAGATGATGTCACCTGTGTGTGTTGACACTGGAGAAGAGTGAGCAAAACTGTTCCTGCTGTCATGGAGGTATATAAGTTGGTAGAGGAAACAGCCTACACAGGAAAGGACTACAAGAGGCTCTTAAAAGAGTATGGTAGGGTAATAAGACCTAAGAGTGGAGGGTCTCTGAGGGAAGTGACACGTAAGCTAAGTAAGAGTTAAAAGTTGAACAAGGCAAACAGGATGAGCCGGCAGAGGGAATAGCAGGTGCAAAAGGTTCATGACCAGAGGTAGCATGGAAACCTGAGCATTCTTTAGGCAGTATGTTATGCAAAGAAAAGCTTTTTTACACTGGAGGTGTTTGACGTGATCAGATTTGCATTTTGAAAAGATCACTGGTCAAAATATTTAAATGGCTCTGTAAAAGTGGTTAATAAACATGAACAAAATTAGCCTCACAGTCAAAGAATGCTGTAAATTTTATTAAAATTAGTTGGTTACAAACTTTAATTCTGGCAGGAGTGCTATGAACAAACAAACTGTGGGATTGCAAATTATGCAGTTTTTCTGAAAGACAATTTGAAAATAATGTATCAAGAGCCTTAAAAGGCTCACACTTCCATAATAAAAAAATTGCAGGAGAATGGGTAAAATAAACTATGGTTCATTCCTGTGAATGTACTTTGCAGCTATTTTAAATGTTTGCAGGGAGAAAAATCTCCTAGAAATGGAGAGGGAAAAAAAGATCACATACAAATATTCTAATTTTCTTGCAAAAATAAATGAAATACACAGACTCTTAATAGGCATTACTGCTGAGCAGCAGAGGATTGTTTTGATGCTTTTCTTTGACTTCCAAGTTTTCTGCAGTGAACACACTTGTGTGATCCGAAACTTGTATTTCAAAAGTTGTAGTCATTGCTTGGGTTGTGAGGGTTGGAAGGGAGATAGAGGCTTTGCTGTAGCCTGAAGAGCTGGCAACCTCCTACCCTGGAACTGGCCTAAGGTGTCCACGGGAGCACCTGACTCTGATAGACGTCCATCAGGAGGAGCTTAGTCTTCTCGGTTGGCTGGTGCATGATGGTCCACATGTGGTCGGCACCGGCTCTTTTTATGGGCCAAGAAACCCCTTAGTCCTGAGGAAGCTGACTTCCCAAACCGTAAGGGGCTTGAGTACCAACAACAACCAGTTGTCTGTAAGTCGGTCCAAACTCATGGCAGATCCGTGTGTGCAAAGTAGAACTGTGTTCAGTAGGGTTTTCATGGCCGTGGCCTTCCATAAATACACCAGCAGGCCTTTCTTCCAGGACCTCTGGGTGGCTTCAGGCTACCAGTCTTTTTGGTTAGGAGTCACACACTTAACCTTCTGCATCACCCAGCGACTCCAGTCATGTGAGTATATCCCCCTGACCTACTCTGAGCTGATAATTTGATTCCAACTCATGGTTCCCCATGTGACCCCCAGTCTGCAGGTGAAAGTACTCCATAGAGTTCAAGGCTGTGACCTTGTGGAAACAGATCACCAGGCCTGTTTCCTGGGGTGCTGCTGGCTGGGCTTGAACTGCCAACCTTTTGGCTGGTAGTCAAGCGTTTAATTATATATAATACCCAGGAACTCTAAGCACTGAGCACTAAACCAAACCAAACTCACTGCCATCCAGTTGATTCCAACCCACCATTCTATACGACAGAGTAAGAGTAACCACTCTATAGGGTTTCCAAGATTGTAAATCTATACAGAAGCAAATTGCCTCATCTTTCTCCATGGAGCAGCTGGTGGGTTCCAACTGTTGACCTTTTGGTTAGCAGCTGAATGCTTTAACCACTGCAGCACCAGAGCTCCTCCACTGAGGCTTCACTCACTCACTCACTGTTCTCCAGTCGGATCCAACTCATAGCGACCCCTTCTTGGGTTTCTGAGACGGTATCACTGTGCAAGTAGATTACCCAACCTTCCTTCTGAGGAGTGGCTGGTGGGTTTTAACCGCCAGCCTTCTGGTTAGCAGTCAAGTGCCTCAGGCACTATGCCACCAGAGCCCCCCACTGAGCACTAGAGAAGATAATTCACTTCTCACTTCCTAGTGGTGAGGCGCTCTGGTGCTGTAGTGGTTAAGGCATTTGGCTGCTAACCAGATGGTCAGTGATTCAAACTCAGCAGCTGCTCTATGGAAGAAAGATAAGGCAATCTGCTTCTGTAAAAATTTATAGCCTTGAAACCCAGTGGGGGTCACTATGAATGGGAATTGACTCTGGCAGTGAATTTGGTTTTTTGGTTTGATGGTAAATAGGGGTCTAGGATTTTAAGCTTGCAGAGAACTAAAACTCAGAGAACTTGAGGAAGTTACCTGCCTGAACCTAAGCTGCCTATAGACGTGACTGGTTGGAACCTATCTTGCGAGTTTGCTGTAAGGATTGAGATAATTGTGAATGTATTGAAATTTCTTCCCTGTTGACTTGGGGCATTTCTGCCCAGGTAATCAGAACTAGCTTTTCACCATCTCCTCTTGGACAATGGTGGAAATACAACGTGTCCAGTAGTTTACTAGCTAGCTGCTATTTAGGGTAACACATTGGCCAGGGATTGAACCATGTCTCCCACATGGAAGGTGAGGCTTCTACCACTGAACCACCATTGGTGCCCTTAGGGTCACATAGAGACCTTTAAAAATGCAATGCACAGGCATGCCCCAAACCAATTAGGTCAATTTCTGGGGTGGAGCATCTTAAAATCTCCCCAGGTGGATTCTAATGAGCAGCCAAGGAGCAAGCTGCTATGTAACTTCTTCCTTAGGCCCCTGCTGACCACAGCTGCTCTGTTAGGTGATATTAATTAGATCACAGCTTGTCTTGAAACCATTTGGATTCTACTCCAGCTCTCAGAAGGAGCAGCAGCACATGGTAGTTTGCCGTTTTTTGCTTTTTTTTAAACTGTGTTTTCAAATCCTATTCTACCACCTTATCTGACGTTTAGATCCCACTAACCACTGGCTGGTAGCTCTGGTGGCATAGTGGCTAAGGCACTTGACTGCTAACCAGAAGGCTGGTGGTTCAAACCCACCAGCCACTCCTCGGAAGGAAGATGGGGCAATCTACTTCTGTAGTGATACTGCCTCGGAAACCCAAGGAGGTGTGGCTATGAGTCAGGTCCAACTAGGCAGCAAATAACAACAACAACAACAACCACCACTGGCTACACATGGCAAACACAGCACCTTTGTAGAGAGACAAGATCTCAAACATTTCCAGGGTGTATGTACACACAGTTGTTCATGGTATTCTCTTATGGGAACCCAGCTGTTGGTATGATCAGAATGTTTATGTTTAATTCAACAGGTGTTTTACACACTTACCTACAGGAGTTAAGACACTTCTAAAATTATCATTGTAACATTGCTTTTTCTAAATCAGCATTCCCAGAAGTCTTTTCCTTTGACACTGTGAAAGAGATAGCAAGTTGTCCTCCTTTGCCCCAGCAGGTACAGCCAATCTGGACTACCGATAATGGTGGTGGCTAACACTGAGTGCTTTCTACTGGCTCTGTGCCTAGTATTTTATTTGTATTTTCATAACCCTGAAAGGTGGAACCTATTATTAACCTCGTTTTACAGTTGAAGAAATTAGGATGAGGTTAAGTAATTTACTCAAGGTCACCTCAGCTATGTATTTATATTGAGATGTATATTGCTATATGTTCTATTGCTGTTTGTATTAAAATGTTTTGCCTTATGGATTAATACAAAGAAAATAATTGGGAAAGCAAAAATGTACAGCAATGTTTGTCATGACATAATTTATATAAAAAAATTGGAAGCTATTGAAACTATGTAGAGCATCCATCAAAATTATTAACATTTTGTGAGAACTTACCCATTTAATAAGTTCTCATAAAATGTTAAATGGAAGATACAAACCGTGCCTGCAGTATGATCTCAAATTTATAGGAGGGAAAAAAAAAAAGAAAAACAAATATATACAAATCTTAACTATTGCTGTCTCTGACTGGTGAGTTAAATTATCTTTACACATTTTCTTACCAGCATTTTACAGCGATTGTGACCATTTGCAATTTTATTAACCAAAAAAGACCAATAGAGGCCAATTTTAGGGTTGTTTTTAAAAGTGAGTATGTTATCTTCTCTGAAACCATTTGTGAAGAGTTAGATATTTCTCTGTAAAGTGTTTATTCTGATTAAAGACAACCCAAGCTAATACTGAAGAAGAAACACTAATTGTTGTCAACATTTATTGAACTTTTAGCCTGCCCCTTGCCAAAATGTTGACTGCCTCCATTCGATGGGATTCATACCATCCATTTCCCACAGTCCTTGCCAGAAACTAGTGTCCAGTCAGTATATTTGTTTGTTTGTTTCTTCCACTGAATTTTTTTTTATTGTGATTTGGGTGAAAAATTACAGAGCAGATTTGTCTTCCATTCACAGTTCATAAACATTTTGTTTCATGACATCGATTGTAATTCCCGTAATGTAACAGCTCTCTTCCCACTTCCTCCCTGTGGTTACTTTTTCCCTGTGTCCTTTCATATTCCTTCCTGCCCTCTGAGCTACCTCCCTGTGCAAATACTGTCCTGCTTTTCCATGGTTGATTGTTCTAAGGAGTGTGTACCTATCTGGTGTGAGCATCTACCTTGTAGGCATGTCTGTCCTTAGGCTGGAAGTTACGGGAGTGAGTTCAATTCCAGACCTGAAGAGTGACTAGTGCCCATAGTCTCGGAGGTTTCACCAGTCTCTATCAGGCCAGTCAGCCTGGTCTTTTTCTTTTCTTTCTTCCTTTTTTTAATGATTTTGAGTTTCATTCCACATTTTTCTCCCACTCTACCCAGAATCTCCTATTTTTGATCCCTTTCTGAGTGTCCGGGCACCTGCTAGTTCTTGTGGTTTCAGGCATGTAAGTTGAGGTTCTCATGGTCCATGAGTCCTTTGGACTAATTGTTTCCATGCATCTTTGGTTTTCTTCAGTCTTCTTTGCTCTGGATGAGGAGAGACCAATTGTTGCATCTTAGATGGCCACTTGCAAGCTTTTAAGACCCTAGTTGCTACTCACCAAAGTAGGATGTAGAACAGTGTTTTTGTGGGTATGTTATGCTAATTGAACTTGATGTCCCCTGTGACAATGGTCACAAGCCCACAGGCCCAGCAACTCCCTCCCTCAAGGTGTTTGACTTTGGTTAAGAAGTTATCATAACTTTGCCCCATTAGCTCTATTATATCTATTGTCCCAGTCTTAACATCCTGGTTCACAGGCACTCTTCTGCATCTGGGGAGATTAGATTGATCCTAGGAAAGTAAGAATTAAAGATGACAATATTTTGGCAGGAGTCTAGAGGAAACATTAGACACTAAGGTTCTAAATGAAAACAAACTATGCCTTGAAAAGCCTGGGTTGGCACAGTGTAGAAGGCTTATTAATCTTCCATAAAACACACCAATGAAACTGTTACTAACACTAGACACATAGGGCCTATCCTACCAGCACTCTAGACTTCATCCACTCCCTCACCAATTTCCTGTGTTTTCTGGGTAACGACTTCCAGTGACATCTTTCTGGAAAATACCCAATCATACATAGTTTAAAATGTTGGCCTTCTCTGAACCTGGATGCCAAACATAGCAGGAATTAAAAGAAAAAAGTCCACAAACTGGCAGATTATCCCATCTATAAATTTGTGGACTCTAACCTCAACCTGGCCCTCAGCTCTACCTAGAATTTCTGTATTTGTCTACGTATCTTACTTTCTTGTACTCCACAGTGACTATTTCTAAACTTTCTTTTCTTCTTACCTCTCCCGACTCTTCACCTGTTCCTATTCTTACCAATGATCTCAGCACTTCATAAAAACAAGAGTTAAAAACCCCTCCCCTTACCAAATCTACATACTTAATTCTAGCTACACATTAAAATTATCTGAGGATCTCTTATGAATACAGATGTAAAAATTCTCAACAAAATACTAGTAAACTGAATCTAACAGCATATTAAAAGGATTATACACTATGATTAAGGCAGATTTATCCCAGGAATGCAAGGGGGGGGGGCGGCAACCCAAACATGATCATCTCAATTGATCCAGAAAAGTTATGTGACAAAATCTAACATTCTCATGATAAAAGCACTCAGTCAACTAGGAATAGAAGGAAAAATCATCAACATGATAATTGGCATGAAAAATCCACTGCTAACATCATACTCAGTGGTGCAACACTGAAAGCTTTCCCCTGAAATTGTTGTTGTTAAGTGCCGTCGAGTCGTTTCCGACTCATAGCGACCCCATGCACAGCAGAACGAAACACTGCCCGATCCCGCGCCAGCCCCACAATCCC
>NW_006921632.1:8135810-8159622 GCF_000298275.1 Orycteropus afer afer
CTCCTCACCTAATCCCTTTGCCTGATTGCTCTTCTCTCTGGCTTCCTGGCTTTTAATCCCCTTTCTCCTGCTCTTCCCACCTGCTGCTTTGGGCATCCCTGAGTTGTCTCTCCTCACCTGTAACCCTGGGGCTGAAATTAGGAACAAGTATGTCTACTTTCATCACTGCTTGTTGATACTGTATGGGAAGTTCTGGCCAGAGCAATAAGTGAAGGAAAGGAAAAGCCATCCAAATCAGAATGGAAGAAGTAAAATGGTGCCTATTTATAGATGACAAGATCCTATATAGAGAAAAGTTCAAAGAACCCACAAGAAAACTATTAAAGCTAATAAACAAATTCAGCAAGCTTTCAGGGTGCAAGATCAATGCAAAAATCAGTTATGTTTCTATACACCAGCAGCCAATAACTTGAAATTAAGACAATTCCACTTATAATAGCATCTAAAAGAATTTAATTTATGAACTCTGCTGAAAGAAATTAAGAGAGACCTAAATAAACAGAAATTATCTAGGGAAGAAAAAAAAAAAAAAAAAAAGACAAACGGCCAATGAAAAATCTCATGGAACACATTTCTTCTCTGATACATATAGGATCTCCATGAGTCGGAGTCGACTCACCAGCAACTGGTAAGTTAATGGAAAAATATTCCTTGCTCATAGATTGGGAACTTAATATTGTGAAGGTGTCATCACCATCCAAAGCTATATATAGACTCAAACCAACACCTATCAAAATCCCAACTGCCTTTTTTGCATAAATGGAAAAGCTGGTCCTCAAATTCGTATAGAACTGCAATGGCCCCCAAAAGCAAAAACAATCTAAAAAAAAAAAGAGGATTCATACTTGCTAATTTCAAAAGCTACAGTAATCCAAACAGTGTGATACTATTATAAGGCTGGACATATAGATCAATGGAATAGAACTTGACTAGAAGCAGTCAGATCACTATCATTTCTTTATCTGTTCCTCTCAAATCCATCCCAGTGGGAAAAAAGAATCTTTGAATAAGGCTGCAAAAAAGTCCTCACTGAAAGAGTAATTATGCATTGTATGGAATGTGCTCGTTTCGGACCAAAAACACAGTATGAATCAACAAACACCCAAGTACCTAACATGTGCAAGATAGTAAAATTGTGCAGACATTTTAAATCGTTGATTAGATATTACATTGTGCCAACTTTGAGGTTCAATCTTTCAAAACTAAGTTTTTCTTTTAACAAACTATGAGACATTTTTATCTAAAGACCAGAAACAATTTCATTTTTAAAGTTGCACGACTCAGAAAATCACCTATTTCCAGGCAACTGCCTTGGAAGAGAGCTCTGGTAAGTGGAGTGGTTAAGGCATTCAGCTCCCAACCAAAAAGGTCAGTGGTTTGAACCCACTAGCTGCTCTGTGGGAGAAAGATGAGGCTGTCTGTTTCTGTAAAGATTTACAGCCTTGGAAACTCTGTGGGGCAGTTCTGTGTCCTATAGGGTGACTATGAGTTGGAATCAACTCGATGGCAGTGGATTTGGTTTTTGGTTTTGTCCTTGGAATAGTGAATTTGTTGAAAGGATCAACATGAAAACTAGCGTTCTCTTTCAGAGTTTAGCTGTTAACAGGGCATTATATTGGATAACTCAAATCATTAAGTCCTCTCTAAAAGGCTATTTTCCACATCAGTTTTGGGGGTTATGATGTGCAACCCAAGGATTTGCTCACCAAATGTTACCAGTGGAACCAATTTGTGATTGATTTTGACTATGTATAGCCCTCTGGGTCCCCCTTGCTTTGGTGTCCTGAGCCATTCGTTAGCAGTATCTGCTCCTTCCTGAAATTCCATATCAGAAATTTTTAGCTTTAATCTTTTACTAATTCCTTGCACTAGTTGATCTATAACCTCCCCACTTTCCTGCAAAAGGCTTCTCGAAACTCAGACTCTCTAATGTCTATTGATTTTGTCCAATTTTTATCAGCTCTTAAAGTCCCTTATTAAAAAAACAATTTTCCTTCCACACCTATCCATCAAATAAAGCCCCTCCCATTACTCCCCAAATACAGTTTCTCTTCTGTCACTTCTTTCACATTTTATGCTGACTAGGTGGTGGCATAGTGGCTAAAGCACTTGACTGCTAACCAGAAGGCTGGCGGTTCAAACCCACCAGCCACTCCTCGGAAGGAAGGGCAATCCTACTTCCCTAGTGATACTGCCTCAGAAACCCAAGGAGGGGTCGCTATGAGTCGGGGCTGACTCGACAGCACATAACAACAACAACAACAGGTAAGGTAATATTTGTCTATTTGTCCTAACCTCAGAGGAGGATTGTCTCCTTAAACTTTGTGTACTCCATCAATACTGTCAGTTGAACAAGTTTAAAGGTGATAAAAACAGGGAAAAAATCCTATTAAAAAATGTTTAGGAGGAATTACTCCCAAGCATTCAGTTAACAATTGTTTGGACTACAGCCAAAATGGGTAGTTGCTGATTTTAAACTTGGGGTTTCAGCTGAGTATAAACATTTGTCATAGAGATAACCTTTTGTTCATAGAGTTCTTCCGGCTCTAAGCAGTTAAGTGCCTAAGGCACTTGACAGCTAACCAGGAAGCTGGCAGTTCAAATCCACCAGCCACTCTTTGGAAGGACGGTTGGGCCATCTACGTCCGCAGTGATAAGGCCTCAGAAACCCAAGGAGGGGTCGCTATGAGTCGTCCGACTCGATGGCACATAACAACAACAACAACAACAAATGAATGAAATACTTGAAAAATAAATCTCAGGAATTATGAAAAAGCTTTAAAAGGACCACAGAATGTGGAGGAAAATACTTGACAGGAATAATGTGGCAAATCTTTTTAAAAATTTGCATTAAAAAACAGGCACGTGCTGTGTGTGAGGTTAAGTCACCAGGTTAGGAATGTCTGATTTACAGACAACTCCTACTTGCCCTTTAATGTCATATAAATTTGTCCTCACTTCACAGATTGAACAAACCCCTACTGGCAACAAATTTTCTATCACAACTACCTTCACTTGCTGCAGGTGCAGCTTGTAAATCATTGAAAAGGCTTCAAACCTTTTCTTGCATTAAAGTATGGCTAAATTCAGATTTACCTACAAGTCCAACTTAAAGATATACTTAGAAATGAACAGATCTCATTCATATCCCAGGGACGGCCTGTATATAGTAGCTGGTTCCTGCCCTTGACTCTGACTCCCCATGAAAAGAAGTCTCCTTACTTACCATATGACCTTGGTCAAAGCTCTTAACTGTCCTCACTTGTAAAATTAAATAACATTAGCTATCACATTGGGTTTTTGTGAAGACTGAGACAATACATGTAAAATGCTTAGCATTTACAGAGAGTGAAATGTTTAGCAAATGCTAGTCATTCAGATGAAGCAGCATACTAAAAGTCTAGAAATAATTCGAATGTCCATCACTATGGGTGTGTACAGAAATGATGGTACATCCATACAATGGAACACTACACTACAGAGCTGCAGAAAGGATGAGAAAGTTTACATACTGTTAAGACCTTAAGACATTCAGTTAAAGTGCAGCACAGTGTGACAGTATGAAAATTGCATGTAAAAAAGGGAGAAAGTAAGATATTAGTATTTGCATGTATGTAATAAATAGTAGAGGTGTGCTCACCGAACTGGAACAGTGGTTATCTGGCAGTGAGGGTGGGAGTGACACTTCTGAGTGTTCTTTAAAAACCTGATTCTTGAATCTAGTGACCATATTGCTTATTCACAAAAATCATTTTTAAAAAGGCATTTTATTTTTTGAATATGTGTATCGTTGTATTTCACACTGAAATCCACAGAAACTAGGACTTAATAATAAATTTTTTCCCTCTTAAGTGTAGTCTTACCATCAAAGGAAATGAATGCGTTAAGTATATGACAATGCTTGTTAGCTGTTCTCGCCCATAGATAACATAATCCTCTACCTACTTTTTACAAGACAAGCACGTGCTCCCTTTCTTCATGAGATGAAGGTATGTAAATGCCACTAAAAAGTCACAGCTAGGAGCGTGGTGGAGAAGAGCACTGGCTGTGGTGTCATTACACACTGGTCTTGTTGGCAGGCTGGTAGAAGTCTGTTGTTGTTGTGTTGTCGTGCCAAGTCGGACCCGACTCATAGTGACCCCTCCTTGGGTTTCCGAGGTGGTATCACTACAGAAGTAGATTGCCCAACCTTCCTTCTGAGGAGTGGCTGGTGGGTTTGAACCACCAGCCTTCTGGGTAGCAGTCAAGTGCCTCAGGCACTACACTACCAGAGCTTATGTCTAGTGTAGTTAAAATTCTGAGTATCTCAGTGAATGTTTCACATACTTTCAAGAGTCAAGCCATATTGGAGTGATCAGATAAACTCTCCGTTGGAATAGATACTGGGCGTTTTCCTCCTTTAATATACTACTATTTGGTACAAATGATCCACGAGCAAAGTGCCAGGTGCCCCATGTGGTTCGTCTTGTGTGTAGCTCCATTCTGGCTCCTCACCAGCTTCTGCTTTGCTGAGAAAGGGCCCCGTGTTTCCTTTGCTTGGCATTTAATACTCTATTCACAGTGATTAAGATCAGGACAGAAGTGACTTATCCAAAACATTCTCATTTTAAAAATCATTTTTATTGTCATTTTATGGTTAAAAAAACATACATGGCATGACTATAAAGTAATGAGACGAGTTTTCACATGTGGCTTGTATTACCGAGTCTCATTAGTATATAGTCACATCCTGTCTCAAGCTTGGAAGAAAAATATGCCTTGGCTATATGATTATCAATTTTGTTACTTAAAATTTGAGTGCCAACAGAGCACTAGGCACATATATAACACAGAATTGTACAGTCTCTATGTTGTAGACTATATTATTTACATAGATTTCTCAAAGATAACATTAAAGCATGTATTTACAGAACTTTAGACAAAAATAACAATACTGGAAATCAGCAAGTTTCTGTCTAGCGAGGAGCACCTTTTCGTGAATGAGAGGGTTATGCAGAACTTTTTGTGCCATGAGCACTTTAATTCCATTACCCAGCAAGTCCATGTTATTTCATTACATAATTCTATAAAGCTATAAGAGGAAAAACGTAAGTGGGAAGCCATCAATCGGTTTCATTAGGTCAAACACATTTAGAAAATTCTCTGCTGAGACCAATGCTTGAGGGACTACAGACATATTTACATATTATAGCACAAAAGCTACAGCTACAGCATGCAATTCAATGATGTGGAAGAGTGATGAATATGAAAATAATTTTTCTAAACCTGGAGTTTCGTCTCTTTTCTAATAATTTAATTATCATTGCAGTTTCTTATTTTGAAATAAAACAGGTACCTTTAAAACAAGCATTGATGTTACACCAAGATTGTTTTAGAAAAAGTCAAGGAATTTTTATGTTAAGTACAATGAATAGAAAATTCTCTCAATAATGCCAACTATTGGAACCTTGTGAACTTTGGGAAGTTTGAGGGCCATTCCAGAGTTACCTATTCATCTCTGGGGTGCCTGTGGGCAGGCAGCTCCAGTCTTGGGAAGTGGGCCAAGAATAAACCCTACATTCCTAATAATCACGACTAAGGTTGGATGAGAAATCTCTCAGGTATTCACTTATACATGGCAACGAACAGTGCCAGGGATCCCCTTTAAAGAGAAAATTTTGAATTTCCTTCAATAGTAGTTGAATCAAAGTATTAAAAAAAAAAAAACCAAAAACATTTTATATCCAGACTGAGGCCCTTCCACTCTAAGAATTCACCCCAAAATTCAGGTTGAAGATTGGGTGCTTTGTGGTTCTGAATAAATGTCAAACACAATGTCAAACAATAAGAGCTTTCAGTTAAGTGAAAAATTTTGACTGAGGTTTTCAAATGACCAATTGTAAAAAGTATCCTGAGATTTAAATGCACCAATCGTATGCTGTATCTGGGTTTACTTGGCATTATAACAAACTGAAAATAAAAACTAGCTGGTCTCTCACTTATCTCATGCAAATCTGCCTTGTAAAGGACTTATCTGTTCCTGTTTAGTGCATTTTCAATCAACATAATCAAATAGGTAGGTGACCGTTGACCCTGCCTTCAGATGAATTTAGGATTCTCTGTATTTTTTTTAAGAATATCTTAAGCATACTCAGAAATGAAGGACTCAAGAAAATGTTCAGTCTTTTATTTAAAAACTATAAACAGTCACCAAAGTAAATAAAGCCATTCTATAACATAAACTGTTAGGTCTATAATTCTTTTACTGCACATCCTAAGGACACAGCAGAAATGGTGGTTGGGAGGCCTTCCACATTTTTGGATGCTAATAGAACAGGCAATAGGCAGTTATAAATGGATACATTTCACACTGGGGTGGGGGAGACAATTTAAGGAAGTGAGCAGTTTCTGAGCAGGAATGTGGTACAGTATTAAGAATGGAAGAATAATACAATAAAATTCCACACTATATTAAGATAGAAAAAGTAGTGAAGAAAATATCATACCTGCACATAATGCATATATAACACAGGAGAAAACCTGTATAAAATTCCATGTATTTAAACCAATTTACAAATACAAAAAATTCTGTCCAAGCTCTGAGCTTGCACATGACAAACGTTTACAGTGGATACATGTTAGGGAAAACCAAAAAATACCTTCAAATAGTTTTTCTTCTACAAAAATGACATGAGATATATTATTCCATACTCTTTCAGCCAGCAAAATGAGTTCTACAAGGCGTATGATACAAAAAAAGGGGGAGGGGAACAAAAACCCAAATAAAAGGGGAAATATGGGGGGAGGGGGAATCACAGTTCCACAAAACTGTTGACTTTACAGCATCAGTACCTTTGCAGAAGTATTTACACAAATTTAAAGAACATTCATCCACTGCGTAGAATATATCACAATTACTTACAATTGACAGGAAAGTCTAGAAAACTTGAGAAGCTACCGATAATGCTCTAGGACACCACAGAACGTGTTCCAGTGGCTGCAGTGGCATGAATGGGTGCTCGTTCTATTCACAAGTATTTACAAGATCTAGTCAGACTGGTAAATTTTTATGATAATAAATAAGTGAAAATATATTGGCTCAAGTAAGAAAACCAAGCTACTGATTTCTAAACAAAACACACAACCATAGCTAGATACTGGTAGTCCCTCTGAGATTAGGGGATCGGTGTGCTGAAACTTTTTTTTTTTTTTTTTTTTAAATTATTCAAACCAGCTTAAACGGTTTTGTAAATATAAAAATGTGCTCCTTCTGGATATAGATAAAAATATTTAATGCTTCTATTTCATCTGCTCATGTAGGTTTTACAATATCCCATGTATATTCCAATGTGGATGGTACTGAATTCTGATCACACCAGTTTCCATCAGGACTTATCGGGTCTGAGAGACATCCTGCAGATAAACTGGTTGACAATCCCACAGCAGTTCTTTTTTTTTCTTTAAAATTTTTTTTTACACAGAGAACAAAGGGATTCGCTCAGAGATCAGAATACGAAGCTTCCTCTCAGCATCATGGGAGGAGATAAAATAATTCATTCTATGGTCTCTGTTCCATTAAGACTTGGTGCTTTCTTCAGTAACAGTATGTGAAATGTATTTGACTTTCTTTGAGTCCCCACTGTACAAGTGGAATTATTTTTCACTGCAGCATTTCTGAGTCTTTTTCTTGTTCTTTACTCTGAACTGTAAAATTAAGTTCATAAAGGCATTTGGCAAGGGTGGAGGAAGCTTCCATGTTACTAATGGCTAGCACTGACAAGTTGTTTTCATGTCTCTTCAGCAATCTGGAAAAAAACACACACAGAAGTGAATCAGGGTCACAGTCCCCAGGGTCTCAAGGTAAGAGTGACCTTTTGCAAATTTAAAGCCAAAGTTGAAACAACACAGGGTACCACACCGGCTAAATCTTAAGGTATTACTGCAAGAACAGAGGGAGGGAACTGAGACATAACTAGTTTCACATGTTCAATTTACAGATGGTGAAACTGAGGCACAGAAGATGAACTTTCTAGCTATGAACTAGAAGGAAGAACCTGTCAAGACCATCTAACTTCGTCTGTCTTTTCTCCATGGCACCTTTCCAAATATGGGAGAATGTACAGCATGATTCTGTAACTACCTCCATTCATGCTTCCAGAGTGGCTAGAATGACTCACAAATCCTGGAAGAGAACAGGTGGGGAGGGACAAAATGGCTGCTTGGAAGAGATGATTTGTAACTGAACACCACATTACTCTGGAAAAGAGGATTTTTTTTTTTTTTCTAAATTTATAAACTTAAAAGGAAAATTTCTACCCTCAAAATAGAAATATTGGTATTGTTGTATATACAAAGATGAGAGATTGTAAAAGTGAGCATCTTGTGGAAAATGAATGAGCAATGCTGAGGGCTGAAAAAGTACTTAAAAATCTGCCAGAAATTGGGGTGGGGGTGGGCGGGAGGATGCACAGATGGAGAGTGATTTGATGAAATAAATGTGTTAAAATGTTAATAGTAAAAGCGAGGTGGTTGGTATATGGATGGTCACTGCAAAATTATTTCAAGTTTGCCATGTATTTGAAAAATGTGTTATTAAATGTCAAACCAAACCAAACCAAACCAAATAACCCAAACTCACTGCCGTTGTCAAGTTGATTTGACTCACAGCGACCCCTCCCTAGGTTTCTGAGGAGGTATCTCTACGGAAGTGGACTGCCCAATCTTCCTTCCAAGGAGTGGCTGGTGGGTCTGAACCGCCAGCCTTCTGGTTAGCAGTCAAGTGCCTTAAGCATTACACTTAGGGGGAAAAAGGTCAGCCAGCAGGAGGCTATCCAAGATCCTCTGCAGCTTCAGTAAAATAACTGGGTAAAAAGGAATTAGGGAAAAAAAAAAAAAAAGGAGATAAAGACCCCCTAAGAGCCCTGGTAGCGTAGTGCTTAAGGCACTTGACTGCTAACCAGAAGGCTGGCAGTTTAAAGCCACCAGCCACTCCTTGGAAGGAAGGTTGGGCAATCTATTTCCGCAGTGATACCGCCTTGGAAACCCAAGGAGGGGTTGCTATGAGTTGGATCTGACTCAATGGCACACAACAACAAACTCTGAATGAAAAGCACTGTAAGGGAGCAGTATATGGAAAAAGACACAGAAACAAAATCCAAACCAAATTTATGGGGACTATAGTCGTTTTCACCAAGTTGTTGTTGTTATGTATTATGTGCCCTTGAGTCGGAACTGTCTCACAGCGACCCCTCCTTGGGTTTCCAAGGCGGTATCACTACGGAAGTAGATTGCCTAACCTTCCTTCTGAGGAGTGGCTGGTGGGTTTGAACCACCAGTCTTCTGGTTAGCAGTCAAGTGCCTTAGGTACTATGCTACCAGAGTAAACAAATAAATCAAGCTTAAAAAAAAATTGAGATTGATGACTAGGAATTTGGGGAGCTTTTCCCATTTTTGCCATCTAGATATCCTCTTTTTTTGTAATTTCTCTGTGTAGATAACACCATACACCTAAAAGAATAGCTAAAATTAAAAATATAACACTAAGTGTTGGAAAGTATATGGAGCAACTGAGATTCTCACACATTGCTGGGGAAAGTGTGAACTGATGAAACCTCTTTGAAATTGATTGGTATTATGCACTAAAGTGGTAATATCATACGGATCACCAATCCTTTTTAAAAGCTTAATAAAGTACATATGTGGCCAAAAAATACGTATAGAATGTTCATAGCAGCATTATTCTTAATGGCCCCAAACTAGAAGCAACACAAATGCTCATTAAAATTAGAATGGAAAAATCAATTAGAAATATACTGATACAACAGAAAATGGCAGCAATACAAATAAAAGTATTGCTACATGGAACATGGATGAAGCTCACAAACACAATGTTGAGTTAACAACAACGACAAACTACACACAATGGTATATACACTGTATGATCCACTAATACAAAGGGCAAAACTAATCTATGGTGCTACCAATCAGGACAGTGGTCCCCTGCTTAGGAGGAGAATGGGACAGAGACTGGAGTGGGCATGAGGGGCCCTGGGGTCCCATCTCTGCTCTGCTGCTTGCTTGGATGGCTAGTCTTATGCATGGTTCATTTTGTTTCAATCCACTAAGCTTTATACCTCTGTATACTCTTTATGCACGATTTACTTCAAAAGTTTAAAATTTAATGAATATAATAATTTCACATTTTATAAAATATTCTTTTTATTTGGATATCACAGAGATAGAACTAAAAAGACTAAACTGAAATCACCAAGATGATTTTAAAGCAACCGACAACTGATTTTTTTAATATGAATTAATATTCTTTATTTGAGGTTTTAAAAAATAATTACTGTACTTACTAGGTAACAAATGAAATATGCCTGTTTTATTGTTTAAAATATATTGTTAACTTCAAATTTTAAATGTTCTTTTTTTTGACATGATTCAACAAAGAATAAACACTGTGCCACTTCAATGCACTTAAAACATAATGATAGCTAATTTGTAATGAGCAAAAACTATTTAAGATGCAAATCAGCTTCTAGGAAAACAGAGCAATCCGAACACAAGTTTATCTCTATTCACTCCCCAAACAAGACTAAAATAAAGAAATTTATTTTCTGGAGAAATGAAAACCAGAGGCTTAAGGACTTAGAGACACAGGCATGGTGCCCATTTAGGGGTGAGGAATCAGAGAGAAAACAGAGGAGTTAGGCGAATGTCAACATACTTGAATAGAGTGAGGGCCTCGCCCCTCCCCATCCAGGGTCCTGAAAGCAAGACCTCAGGTTGACTTTTTGCCCACTGCCAAAGGGGAAGAATCACAGGATTCTTCTCTGGAGAAAGCAGAATTGCTCTACAGAGACTGATAACTGGGGGCTCTCCTAATACCCTGAATAAGGACAATCATCAGTGACAGGTCTGTACCCAGAACTTTGAATTAGCTCATTAAGTATTTAATTCTTGAAATACAAAGTGAAGCAAAAAGTCCTTAATATATTTGAGATTCTGAGGAAAGAACAATTATTCATAAAGCTGAAGAAAACGTCAAAAAAAGTAGTACTGATTTCCTCAGAGAAATAAGAAGATGCTGTATCCAACATATAAATAGGATGTTACAAAATAGCAACACCTGGCAGCTAAGAAAGTGCTCTTAGAAATCAAAGCAGGATAGCTAAGTGAAAATGGAATGCACAGTTTGATGACAGAGTTAAAGAAATTTCCAGAAAACAGATTAAAAGGGTAATAATGAAAGGTGAGAGAAAAATTATAAAATTAGAGGATCAATCTTAGAAGGCCCAGCATTCAAATACCATAAATTCAAGAAACACACAACAGAGGAAACGGACAGCAGTGAATTACAAAAGAAACCTAGAACATTTTCCATTACTGAAGGACACAAATCTCCTAACAGAAAGGACCTAATGAAATGAAATACCCACTTCAATGAAAAATAAGAAAAACACCTACATCAAGGTACATCGATCATGAAAATACAAACCCAAACCTTCTGCCATCAAGTGATTCTGACTCTTAGCAACCCTACAGGACAGAGCAGAACTGCCCCATAAGCTTCCCATGACTATAAATCCTTCTGGAAACAGACTGCCACATCTTTCTCCCATGGAGTGGCTGGTGGGTTTGAACCACCAATCTTTTGGTTGGCAGGTGAGTGCTTTAACCACTGCACCACCAGAAGATGCCAAGAGCTTGGGCAGGGGGTGTCAGGGTTGGAAACCACATATAAAGAAATGATAACCAGAATGGACCTTCCAATAGCAAAGTTGGATGTTAAAAGATACTAAAACAATGCTTCATATTTTTAAAGGAAAATTATATTTCAATCTTTTGCAAGGCTAGATTAAAAACATTTTCAGAAGTGTAGGGTACAAAGAGCTCTGGTAGCATAGTGGCTAAAGCACTTGACTGCTAACCAGAAGGCTGGCGGTTCAAACCCACCAGCCACTCCTCAGAAGGAAGGTTGGGCAATCCTACTTCCGTAGTGATACTGCCTCGGAAACCCAAGGAGGGGTCGCTATGAGTCGGGGCCGACTTGACGGCACACAACAACAACAACAACAACAGGGTACAAAGAAAGAGAAGTAAACGGGATTCAGGAAAATGGATTCAATATAGAAAGAATTCCTAAGATAACAGCTGTGCGCCAAACTTGGCAAGTTGTTTAGGTTGGAACATGAAGATGGAAGATTGTAGAAGGGCAGTTCCATGGGAAAAAACTGAAAAATATAAAACTGATATAAGGTAAAACACTGTGTTTGAGCATTTGGAAAACTGATAGGGTTGAGAGATAATGATTGAAATATATGGAAAAATCCACATTCTGCCCATAAAGAGCTAAAGAATAAGCAAGGCAATTATTAATCTAAGGGGGAAAAAGTTAACAGCAGTATACTGCTAGGTTCAGCATTAGAAAATGAGACAATATCTGATCTAAAATTTAATCAGTAACTTGATGTAACTATAGTATGAGGACGAGAAAAGGGAAATAAAAAGAGAGGTCTAAGGATATTCAAGTCTTTTAGAAAGGGTTTTAATAGGTAATGTGAAAAAAAGTAAATGAAGAAATAGTAACAAAAATGTATTATTTAGAGATATGAAGGCAAACACCAGAAGAAACAGCTCACACTGTTGAAAGCTCCCCCTGGGAGGCAGGTAGAAGGGAGGAAGTAGCGCACTAATATATTTGGTTATAAGGTTTTTAGTACTATTTGATTTTTAATAAACCATGTATTACACTGACAATATATAAATCAAAAGGAGGCAAAACATTGCAATTCTTCGTATCTCAAGTTTAATCAGAATGGAGATAAAATTACATTTAAGTATTTTACATTATTCAAATAATTCAAACAGTCAGAATGTGCATTTTAAACTAAAAAACAAAAACAGAAACAAAAAAAAACAACAGACTGTTGACACTTTGTACTGTTCAGGATCCCACCCACTAAGTAAGAATGTAGGTAAACGTCTGTATTTCTTGCTCTTGACATCTTATCGCAAATAGAAATTTGCTTCAGTCAAAAAACCATGCCTTATAACTTATTCTACAAGAGACGAGAAAATATCAACAGAAATCTTTTGCAACTATTTGATTTCTGTGAGTCCCTTCACACATGTAGGTGTTGCCAGATTTTTTCAGTGTTCTTGCTCAAGCAAAAATCCCTGTCACTGGACATAGTTATTTGACTGTTTCTGTTTTGTTACTCATATTGTTGCTTCAAGTGAAAACATATGGCTCAATATTTTAAAAATATACATACACATGAAATAGACTCGAACATTTTAATTTTTATGACTTAGCCAAGTGGTTTGCTGTAAAACTCTTAAGAAAAAGTTATGACATTATTTTTAGAATTCTAATTCTGTAAACTAATTCCAGATCAGAACTTCAGGAGAAAATGAATTTTTGAGCCTTTTTTCCCATCTGTCTATCCATCAATTATTTACTGAATGCCTATTCCATTTCCAACACTATGCTAGGTAGGCACTGTAGATACAAAGGCAAAAGTAACCCTCCCATCCCTATCTCTACCATCTCAGGTGATCATGTGCAATGCACAGGATGGTGAGGGGGACCTGCTGTACCCTCGATCAGGGACAGAGTAGTGAGAAAGATGTCAAGAAAAGCTTCCTGAGAAAGCTGGCCTTTGAGGTGAGTCTTAAAAGATGAATAGGTGGTAGAGGTTACGTATTAAGAGCACTGGGCTTGATGCTCAGGCTACAACAGGTAATTCAAGAAAAGTCTCTGCACAGAGTTTAGTAGTGAAAAAATATCTTAAAACTATTTACAAAACAATGTAATTAAATTTTACAAGACAGACATGTTCTCCGTGGGGAAGAGCAATACAGCACAGGAAGGGCTGTACAAAGAATCAAATGTCTGAGCTGAATCATGAAGGTTAAATAGGTTTTCAATCTGTAGGAAAAGCAGGGAGAAGGGAATACCACACTGGGGAATTATATAATGTGAGCATTGGGAAAAAGGTACAACAGTGTGGCACAAAAGAGCTCAGCATGATTGGGGAGGGAGGGAGACCAAGTGGGAACAACAGGAAGAAACCGTGTTATGAAGGAAGCAGGAAGACCCGAGTGTTATGGTTACTAAGCCTTTGTATTTCTTTTTCTCTGAAAAAATTTGTTTTTAATTTGTGTTAAAACTTTTTCATCTGTAACAAATAGTTTTTATATATATAGCAATTCTTGTTTTATTTATGCTTATCTTAACATGAGTTTTAAAACTTACATAGTCAAATTCATTGTTTTTTTTTGTTGTTGTTTTGTTTTTTACTTTTGCAACTGATACCACTGTTTTAATGTTGGGGAAATTCAGTTGGAAGGTTACTGCAATAATATTATGCTGCTGTTAAGTGCTGCCAAGTTGTCTGAGACTCATAGCGACCCTATGTACAGCAGAATGAAACACTTCCTGGTCCTGCACCAGCCCCACTCTCTTTGCTATACCTGAGCCCATCCTTGCAGCCATTGTGTCAATCCATCTTGTCCAGTGCTTCCCCCTTTTTCGTTGACCTTCCACTTTACTAAGCACGATATCCTTCTCCAGGAAACAGTCCCTCCTGACAACATGACCAAAGTAGGTTAAACGAAGTCTGGCCATTCTCACCTCCAAGGAGCATTCTAGCTGCACTTCTTCCAGGACAGATTTGTTAGTTCTTTTAGCAGTTCATGATACAGCAGATATGCCCAGTGCTGTATGTCATGTGATGTCTTGACTGCTGCTTCCACTGGTGTTGATTGTGGAACCAAGTAATATGAAATAGTTAACAACTTCAATTGTTTCTCCATTTATCATGAGGCTGCTTATTGGTCCAGTTATAAGGATTTTCATTTTCTTTATGTTGAGATGTAACCCAGGCTGCAGACTAAAGTCTTTAATCTTCATCAGTAAATGCTTCAAGTAATCCTCACTTTCAGCAAGCAAAGTTGTGTCTGCATATCACAGGTTTTCCTCCAATCCTGATGCCACAGCCCACATATGATATATGTATGTATGATGCCATACACTCCAGCCTCTTGGATTATTTATTCAGCATACAGATTGAATAAGTATGGTGAAAGGATATAACGCTGATGCACTCCCTTCCTGATTTTAAACCATGCCTGATTTTAAACCAGGCAGTATCCCCTAGTGCATTCAAACACAGCCTCCTGATCTATGTAAAGGTTCCTCATGAGTACAATTAAGTGTTCTGGAATTTCCATTCTTTTCAATGCTACCCATAATTTGTTATGATCCACACAATCGAATGTTTTTGCATAGTGAATAAAACACAAGTAAACATCTTTCTGGTATTCTTTGCTTTCAGTCAAGATCCATCTGAAATCAGCAATGATATCCCTCGTTCCGCATTCTCTTCTGAATCCAGCTTACATTCTTGGAAGTTTTCTGTCAATATACTGCTGCAAGCATTTTTGAATTATCTTCAGTAAGATTTTACTTGTGTGCGATATTAATTATATTGTCCGGTAATTTCCACATTCTGTGGGATCACCTTTCTTTGGATTGGTACAAATACGTATTTCTTCCAGTCAGTTGGCCAGGTAGCTCTCTTCCAAATTTCATGGCATAGGTGAGTGAGTGCCTCCAGTGGGGCATCCATTTGTTGAAACATCTCAATGGGTATTCTGTCAATTCCTGTAGCCTTGTTTTTCATCAATTCCTTCAGTGCAGCTTCAACTTCTTCCTTTAGTACCACTGGTTCTTGATCATATGACACCTCCTGAAATGGATGAACACTGACCAATTCTTTTTGGTACAGTGACTCTGTGTATTCTTCCCATCTTCTTTTGATGCTTCCTGTATCATTCAGTATTTTATCCATAGAATCTTTCAATATTACAACTCAAGGCTTAAATTTTTTCTTCATTTATTTCAGCTTGAGAAATGCCAAGTGTATTCTTCTCTTTTGGTTTTCTGACTCCAGGTCTTTGTACATTTCATTATAATAATTGACTTTATCTTCTCAAGCTGCTCTTTGAAATCTCTGTTCAGCTCTTTTATCTTGTCATTTCTTCCATGTGCTTTAGCTACTCTCCGTTCAAGGGCAAATTTCAGAGTCTCTTCTGACATCCATTTTGGTCTTTTCTTCCTTTCTTGTCTTTTTAATGACCCTTGCTTTTTTCATGGATGATGTTTTTGATGTCATCCCACAAATCCTCTGGTTGTTGGTCATTGGTTTTCAATGCATCACATCTATTCTTAAATGGTCTCTAAATTCAGGAGGGATATAATCAAGGTCATATTTTGGCTCTCACAGACTTGTTTTAATCTTCAACCCAACTTACATATGAGCAGTTGATGGTCTATTCCACAATCAGCTCCTGGCCTGGTTTTGGCTGAAGATATTGAGCTTCTCCACCACCACCTGCCACAGATGTAGTCAATCTGATTCCTGTGTACTCCATCTGGAGAAGTCCATGTATATAGCTGCTGTTTGTGTTACTGAAAAAAGGTATTTGCAATGAGTAAGTCATTGGTCCTGCAAAATTCTATCACGCGATCTCCAGCATTATTTCTATCATCACGGCCATATTTTCCAACTAGTGGTGATTCTTCTTTGTTTCCAACTTTTGTGTTCCAATCACCAGGAATAATCAACACATCTTGATTGCATGTTCAGTCAATTTCATACTGCAGAAGTTGGTAAAAATCTTCAGTTTCCTCATCTTTGGCTTTGGTGATTGGTGCATACATTTGAATAGTAGTAGTATTAATAGTAGGTGTATGGTTATTATCCTATCACTGACAGCATTGTACTTCAGGATAGATCTTGAAACATTCTTTGTGATGATGAATGCCACACCATTCTTCTTCAATTTGTCATTCCTGGCATAGTAGCTCATATGGTTGTCTGACTCAAATGGCCAAAAGCAGTCCATTTCAGCTCACTAACGCCTATAATATTGATGTTAATGCATTCCATTTCATTTTTGACAACTTCCAATTTTTCTAGATTCATACTTCATACATTCCACATTCCAATTACTAATGGATGTTTACAGCTGTTTCTTTTCATTTTGAGTTGTGCCAATCAGCAAATGGTGGTCCTGAAAGCTTTACCTATCCACATCCTTAAGGTAGGCTCTACTCTGAGGAGGCAGCTCTTTCCCAGTGGTATTCTGAGTGCTTTCCGACTTGAGGGGTTCATCTTCTGCCACTATATTGGACTGTTTCAGGGCAATTCATTAAGTTTTCTAGTAATATATCAGACAGTGTTTCACTGCTATTCATAAGTTTTTATTGGCCAATTTTTTGAGAAGTGGATGGCCTCTTTCTTCTTTCGAGTCTTATTTTAAATTATTATTTTATACATTTATTATTAAGTTTTATATTATTTTATAATAATATTAGATAAGACCTAAAATAAGATAAAATGTGGGACAGAAGAACTGGTAGATTCAAGATAATTAGGAGATGGGATTAATAGTATTATTAACAATATTTATATTATTAATAAATAAGTGAGACTAGGAGAGAAAGTGATTATCAGCAACAGATGCCCCTGAGGATGACTTCTCGGTGAAGGAGCCTGAGAGGAGTCGGCTGAGGGTATAGGAGGAACCCTAGCAAACTGGCTTCAAGGAAGCCAAGGCACTACAAGGCTTCCCCAGAACATCCCACATTTGTGCTCTCAAGATAAACAAGTTATTATCATTCCTAGTTTCTGTGGAGATATAAAATCTCGTGTTTTCTCTTGCTTAAGTCCATTAGAAAGTAACTTAAAACGTCAGGAATTATAATGAATTTTAACATATCTATGACTTTGATGGGTACGTGAAAATGCCAACTATCAAACTGAATTCCATCTGAACCTACAGGATTCAAATTATCAATTTGTTTTTCCCTCCAACTAAACTCCTAAGTTCTTTCTTTTTACTCTAAGTTTCATGGCCAACAAAGAAAACTAATCTAATAAATCAAGTTTAAAGAACATCTTTTAGTTGTTTCAACTTTTCTTATTTTTGGCTATTAAGTGCTGGCGAAGAATGCTGAAAGTACCATGGACTGCTAAAAGAACTAACAGATCTGTCCTGGAGGAAGTGCAGCCAGAATGCTCCTTGGAAGCAAGAATGGCCAGACTTCGTCTCACCTATTTTGGTCATGTTGTAAGAAGGGACCATTCCCTGGAGAAGGATGTCATGCTTGGTAGGGTGGAGGGTCGACGAAAGAGGGGGAGGCCTTCAACGAGATGGATTGATACAGTGGCTGCGATGATGGGCTCGAGTATAGCAGGGATTGTGGGGCTGGTGCGGGATCGGGCAGTGTTTCGTTCTGCTGTGCATGGGGTCGCTATGAGTCGGAAACGACTCGACGGCACTTAACAACAACAACAACAAAGTGATGATAATGACTCGATGGCAAATAACAACAACAATGGTTTGACCTTGGCGTACATTTTTGGAGATATTACAAAAGTGATGAGGGGAAGAAAAAAAACAGGAATAAAATACAGGTACCTAATCTTATTAACCTATATGTAAAAACAAAGTAATTTAAATTTACTCTGGCTGCTGAAAACAGATTACTCACCTGCGACCACATTCTGAATATTTACCAATATTTTTTAATATTAAGGCAGCTGTTAGTCGGATGTGTTTAGTTATTGGTCCCTCTTTTTCATCCTTAAAAAGAGAAGAAAATAAAAGAAAGATAATAAAAATCTAAATCATATTGTGCTCGCACCTTTATAAATAAGGCTTTCAAGGCTTGCTTACTGTAAAATCTCGAAAGACAAGGTTTCTGGATCCTCTCCTGAGGGCCATGAGCGCAGCGCTGGGATGACTCACAATGGCCTTTTGTGCTCTAGGAGCGGAGCTGGACGTCCCTGCAGCTGGCTGCCTGAATTGAGCACAGAGATGAAGAGACTGTTAAAATGATGCTGCAGACAGACTGACAAAGACGACCACCCCACCAAACCCATGCTGGGTATAGACTGAATAAAAGCCCCCACAGTTCAGCATTAATGCTTATGCTTTGTGTCAGCCTAGGCAAACGGCTCTCACTGTCTAGCTTAAGTTTCATGTCTTTTATTTTCCAATGTACAAGTTTTGAAGCAAACAACAGATGCTCCAGTGTGGTCCATCTTCAAAATTACCGTCCTGGGGCAAGTAAGCAATCAACATAGTGAAAAAATTGTGAAGTTTTCATCTCTGAATGTAAGGTGAAGATGTTAACAAAAAAGAAAGTAATTATTATTATTTATGAAAAGTAACTAAGGGTAAAATAATGGTACCTAAGAATGTATTGGTACAGATCATTCTGGAGAAGATAACCAAATATGATAATAATAGGAAATTATTTTGTTACATAGTCTTAGTTTTCATCACAATTTAATTTCAATCAATCCTTCCAATAGAGTTTTACAATTGTATAGAAAGATGTAGAATCTTTCTACATCTATCTAGGAACTGCAGAGATGAGTTTTATATAAAGTCAGATTTAAACACACTCTACTCCATCTGACACTATAGTTAACTGTGTGACTTTCAGAATTTCACTTTCCTTGGTTTTAGGGTAAAATCCAAACTGATTACTATGGCTTATGAGAACTACTGCTAATTCTTTATTCTTTGGGTCTCAGCTTGGGTATGCCTTCTACTGATTAGATGGGCTCTCACAAGGCCTTGTGCGTATCATTTTAGTACTTATTACAGAGACTTAAGAACAACAGTGGGAGGCCTGGTGGTGTAGTGGTTAAGTGCTTGCCTGCTATCCAGAAGATCAGTAATTCCTACCAGCTGCTCCAAGGGATAAAGTGGTGATAGTCTGCGTGCATAACAATTCACCCAGCCTTTGAAATCCTATGGGGCACTTCCACCCTCTCCTAGAGGGTTATTCTGAGTTGGAATTAACTCCATGGTGATGGGTTTGATTTTTGGTTTAAAAATGGCAAAATAGATGTTGGTCACCATTATACCTCAGTGCCCAGCACAATGTAGATAACCCACTAAAGAGTAACGGAACAAATAAAGTATATAAGCAGCTTCTATGTTTCCAAACTTCTAGTTCTCCTTTTAGAATTTCACTCTGTGAGGTTACAGACTGTATCATGGAACATTTCCCAGTACATAGCAGGCGCTTAATTAATGGCAGAAAACGAATTTATTTCCATATTTTAAAAGTAAAAAATATTTAGGTTCAGTGAATCTACAACCAAAGCTTCAGTTAAAATAGGAGATGCTATGTAAATCTAATAAGGGCCTACAGGAATCCTCAACCAACTCAGAACTCACAACATGTATTACAAAATTATGTGTTCAGGAAAAGATAAGTGAATGATACCATATAGTTAAATGTGACATTTATGCTCTTATATAGGTCCCTCACTTACCCCTCAGAGGAGTAGTTATAAGAACAAATCTCTCTGTCCTTATCAAATACATATTCAATTAATCTCTCAAAGGACAAAGAATCACATGTAATACTTTCAGTTTATAAAGCATTTCACATATATCATCAGTCATTATTTCCAATGACTTGTCAACAAAGCATAACCATAAAATGTTAGAGCTATAAGACATCTTATAGACCTAGCCAATACGAAAAATGATGATTAGAGAATTGAAGCAATTTGTATAGGGGTAACAGACATTTAAGTGGTAAAGCTGGACTAGAACCCTGGTCTCCTGTCTCCCAATATACTAAGTTCCTGTATTTTGCCTAGTTTCTTGATTTTTATTTTTATGTATACAACAGGAAGTAAACTCATTTTCCTTACTTGGTGGAAGATTTTTGACTTCCTGCTTGTCCTGGTTCATCCTGTTTTAATCCTGCAAGCAGGGCATCCTTTGAACAGTGCTTATCCTTTTTGAGAAAGAGGAAGAAAAGAATACTCATCAAAATCTTTAATCTAAGCACAGGAGTTACTGAAAAAATATTAAGAATAATAAAACACTGTACCTGTAAATGGGTAATAAAAGAAAACCTTTGTCGCTGAAAAGGCTCACAACCTTCCCAAAGACACTGCCCTGGATAGACATCTTTTCCTCCATGTTCAGTTGCTGCATGGTAGAAAACCTGTGAGGGTGTCTGAAACCACCTACGAAAAATACAAGCAGTAGAATGATCTGAAACATGAAAAGAAGTATTCTTTAAAATAGGAAACATGCCCTCTTCAGCACAAACTCCAGACCAATATACAGAGATAATAAGCAAAACAGGGCAAATCTCTAGTTGACCTCATTTGAAATTAAGGATATTTAAAAAATTTCTCTACTTATTTATGTAAGTTTAATCGTTTAGTTGTACTGAACACTTTTGGTAATTCATTTCAAGTTTAATAAATTCCTTAATTTCAGAGAGGTTTGGTTAAGAATCTCTTGAGAGTAAATGAAACCCCATATTAAAGCACAGCAGAACATTTTCATATAAACAAATATCATATCCTACTGTATTTTCAGAAGTTGTTCAACCATTCAACAGATTCCTCATGACGTATAATAAATCCTACCAGATGCCATCTAACAATGGAGATGTGATACGTTTTGGTTGTTGTTGTTAGCTTCTATCAAGCTGGTCCTGACCCATGGTGACCCCATGCACAACAGAATGGAGTAAAACGCTCTGTGGTCCAGTGCCATTCCCTTGACCAGTTAGTTGCAGATGGAACCACTAAGATCCATAAAGTTTTTACTGGCTGATTTTCAGAAGGAGACTGCTAGGTCTTTCTTGCTATTCCATCTGAGTATGGAAACTCCATTAAAACTAACTCAGCATCATAACACCATCTAAGCCTTCTTCATCTGAACCCAGCTCTCCCACATGGAAGGCAAGAATTCCATTGAACAGCCACTATTCCCATACATTTTGGTAAAAAAAAAACAAAAACAAAAACAAAAAAACCTCACTGCTGTCAAGTCATTTCTGACTCATAGTGACCCCTGCTTGGGTTTTTGAGGCAGTATTTCTATGGAAGTAGATTGCCCAACCTTCCTCCTGAGGAGTGGCTGGTGAGTTTGAACCACCAGCCTTCTGGTTAGCAGTCAAATGCCTTACACACTATGCCACCAGAGCTAGCCTGACCTTTCAGTTGAGTTTACATTTTGTATGTCTAAGTTTAAGAAGTCATGTCTCTCAATTTGCTACATCACACTCTACTTGCTATCAGTGCTTAACAACACAAATGTTTGATTAAGTGGCAAAAGACACAAAAGTGAAGAAATGTCAGGAAGTATTCTGCCTCATTCATCAGGATACATGGCATTGAGAGAGAACACTGCATTCTAGATAGCAAAGAAGATATTAAAAATTCCTTAGTAGTTCAAACATTTGTACAACTTTGAATCTTTGTATGACTGTCATATAAACATATGTATATTTGAAACAATTTTTAATGTGTAGTATACACTCAGTAAGGAGCACTGGTGGCACAGTGGTTAGAGTGCTTGGCTGCTAACAAAAACGTTAAAAACAAACACACACCAAGCTTTCTGACAGTAAGTCCATTTTGACTCATAGTGACCCCACTGGTTTCTGAGGCAGTAAATCTTTATGGAAGTAGATTCCCTATCTTCCTTTCACAGAGTGGCTAATGGGTTTGAACCACTAACTTCTGGTTAGCAGTCAAATGCCTTAGGCACTGCATCACCAGAGTTCCTTAACCAAAAGGTAGGAGGTTCAAACCCACCAGATGCTCCATGGAAGAAAGATGTGGCAGTCTGCTTCCATAAAGATTTACAACCTTGGAAACCCTATTGAGCAGTTCTATTCTGTTCTATAGGTTTATTGTAAGTTGGAATTTACACGATGGCAGGAGGTTAGTTTGGGTTTATATATCCAATACATCAAACTAATATTCCTAATGGAAATAACTGACATTTAAAATATTTTTAATAAAAAAGTAATTAAATATTGAATTACAAAAGACAATGTCTATAATCATGGATTATGCATTTCATTTCCATTCATGTTCATTTATATGCTTGCCGAAAAGTTTACTGCAAAACTAAAATCAGTGAACAAATCTTTAGTGTTGGAATTTCTTATAATTTTCACTATTCATAATGCTAGCTTTAAGAAGAAATAAAAATATGATTAGAGCTCTGTAATACAGACTAGTAATTGTTTATATGTATAAGGAAGAATTTCCTGGTGCGCTTTTAAGACTTTATCAAAATACTATTAAATCATTAATGAAATATTTAGCCTCTACTCAATGACAATGCATAAACCAAAATCCAAATGTACTACTTTATGCCAGTAGTCAAAATGATTTCTATTTCTAAACTATTCCGTAATACATAAAAAGAATTAAGTTTATTTCTAATACGTAAAATGGATGATTTACCAGCTACAGGGGGGAAAAAGATGACGTTAGTATTTCTTTAAATCAATTTTAATTACTAAATACACACTACTGTGTGTGTGTTTGTGTGATGACAGAAAGTTATAAGGGCTCATCATCCTACCTGTGTATAGGCAAATTACCCAACACAGAATCTAGTACTTTCTCCTTTATCCCAGATCCATTTTCCTTCTACGCAACTATTCAGGCCATAAAAGCCATTCATTGATTGTGATTGTTCAAAATTAAGTTCTAAATAAGCTATGAATGAAGCTATTTTGTAATGATCATATCAGGGTAGAAAGTACTTGTTGTTAGGTACCATCAAGTAGTCTCTGACTCATAGCAACCCTATGAACAGCAGAATGATATACCGCCCAGCTCCACAATCCTTGCTATATTTGAGCACATTGCCCCAGCCACTTTGTCAATCCATCTTGTTCAGGGCCTTCCTCTCTTTCATAGACCCTCCACCTTACCAAGCATGACATCCTTCTCCAGGGAATGGTCCC
>NW_006921632.1:8160201-8186501 GCF_000298275.1 Orycteropus afer afer
CTTCTCAGATTATTTGCTCAGCATACAGATTGAGTAAGTATGGTGAAAGGATACAACCCTGACACACTCCCTTCTTGATTTTGAACCATGCAGTGTCCCCATGTTCTGTTCAAACAACAGCCTCCTGAGTACAATTAAGTGTTCTGGAATTCCCATTCTTCTCAAAGTTATACACAATTTGTTATGACCCACACAATTAAATGCTTTTGCATAGTCAATAAAACACAAGTGAACATCCTTCTGATATTCTTTGCTTTGAGCCAAGATCCATCTGACATCAGCAATGATATCCCTCATTCCACGTCCTCTTCTGAATCCGGCTTGTGCTTTTGGAAGTTCTCTGTGAATATACTGCTACAATCGGTTTTGAATTATCTTCAGAAAGATTTTACTTGCACATGATATTAATGACATTGTTCAATAACTTCCACATTCTGTGGGATCACCTTTCTTCAGATGGGTACAAATATGGATCTCTTCCAGTCAGTTGGCCAGGTAGCTCTCTTCTCTTTGCATAACTGAGTGAGTGCCTCCAGTGGGGCACCTGTTTGTTGAAACATCTCAACATCAATTCCCAGAGTCTTGTTCCTCGCCAATTCCTTCAGTGCAGCTTCGACTTCTTCTTTCAATACCACTGGTTCTTGAACATATGCCACCTCCTGAAGTGAATGAAGATCGACCAGTTCTTTTTGGTACAGTGACTCTCTGTATTCCTTCCACTTCTTTCAATGCTTCCTGCATCATTCAATATTTTGCCCAAAGAATCTTTCAATACTGCAACTTGATGCTTAATTTTTTTTTTTTTTTTCATTTATTTCAGCTTGAGAAATGCCAAGTGTGTTCTTCCCTTTTGGTTTTCTAACTCCAGGTCTTTGCACATTTCATTACAGTAATTGGTTTATTGTCTGCTTGAGCTGCTCTTTGAAATCTTCTGTTCAGCTCTTTCATCTTGTCATTTCTTCCACATCCTTTAGCTACTCTCCATTCAAGGGCAAGTTTCAGAGTTTCTTCTGACATCCACTTTGGTCTTTTCTTCCTTTCTTGTCTTTTTAATGACCCTTGCTTTTTTCACAGATGATGTTCTTGAAGTCATCCCACAATTCCTCTGGTTTTCAGTCATTGTTCAATGGATCAAATCTATTAATTCAGGAGGGATATAATCAAGGTCATATTTTGGCTCTCATGGACTTGTTTTAATTGTCTTCAACTTGAACTTGCATATGAGCAGTTGATGGTCTATTCCACAATCTGCTCCTGGCCTGGTTTTGGCTGCAGATATCGAGCTTTTCTATCACCTCTTGGCACAGATGCAGTCCATCTGATTCCTGTGTACTCTATCTGGTGAAATCCATGTGTATAGCTACTATTTGTGTTGTTGAACAAAGGTATTTGCAATGAGTAAGTCATTGGTCCTGCAAAATTCTATCACATGATCTCCAGTGTTATTTCTGTCACGAAGGCCAAATTTTCCAACTACCGGTGATTCTTCTTTGTTTCCAACTTTTGCATCCCAGTCACCAGTGATAATTAACACATCCTGATTGCATGTTTGGTCAATTTCAGACTGCAGAAGTTGGTAAAAAATCTTCAATTTCCTCATCTTTGGCTTTGGTGGTTGGTACATAAATTTGAAAAATAGTACTATTAACTTGTCTTTCTTGTAGGCATATGGATATTATCCTATCACTGACAGCATTGTACTTCAGGACAGCTCTTAAAACATTCTTTGTGGTGATGAATGCCATGCCAAAATGGTTTCTAAATCCATTAAATGGGATACTTGCATTTTAAAAGTTTAAATGTAATTTCACAGCACTATATTCTGAAGAAATGTAATAGAAACAGATAGTGAGTTTTCAGAATTTTCATTGCTACTTACTAGAAGTTTCCACCGGGAGCTCTGGTAGTGTAGTGGAGCTCTGGTAATGTAGTGCCTAAGGCACTTGACTGCTAACCAGAAGCTGACTGGTTTGAACTGCCAGCCACTCCTTGGAAGGAAGATGGGGCAATCTACTTCCATAGTGACACTGCCTTGGAAACCCAAGGAGGGGTCGCTATGAGTCGGGTCCAACTCGATGGCATATAACAACAACAAATTTCCCTCACTATTTTCTTTCCTGCCACCACCTATTCTACCCTTACCCCCAAGCAATAATAAACAAGCATGCTCATTTAAGGTAGGAGGATGAATTGATTCACTGGTTTTAAATGGCAAAAGCAATGGGGTGGGAGGAAGCAAGTATTTGGCTTTTTAAATTGAAAATCTCCTTTAGTCAAAATTTTGTTTCTTTTATCCAGGTGAAAAGCTGTGTGTTAGAACTAAACAAATATTCACATAAGGTACTAGATGTAAGTTTCCAGATCCCAGCTACTCTAAGCAGATAAAAATACTTTCTATCTGCACTGAAATACAGCCAACAGCCATTATTTATTGGTGTAATTTATACCCTGATTATTACCATTACTTTTTCTTCCATCAAACAAAATTTTTTAGGCATTGTAAGTCCATAAACAAGTGAAGTCAATAAAGCACAGTTCTTCTACCACCCTAAGACTATATTATTTCATCCTACTTAAAATAATTTAAAAACAGACATCTGTAACTATAAAGCTAAGATTATTTTCTTTGTTTATAAAACTAAAACATAAGTAAAAGGGCTGCAAATAATATTTCAGGATAGATAGTTAAATCTGGAGTTTTCTGAGTGGCTCAAGTTTTTGGCATGTTATTCTTCTTTAACGAGCAAAAAGTATTCTATGTCCCTCTTAATAGACCTTCTCTTGCAGAAACTTTTGAGTTAAAATACATGATATTATATTCCAGGAAAATTCTCTAGTTTAAAAGTGATATGCACATACACCCAAAATGCAGAAACAGCAGAAGAGAAACTAGATGAATGGGACCTTCTAAAATTTAAATTTTTATGTGCTTCTAAAGACTTCTCCAAAAGAGTCAAAAGAGAACATACAGATTGAGAAAAAAACATATGGCAATGACTTATCTGACAAGGTACTTATCTCTAATATTTATAGAAAACTCCAATACCTCAACAACAAGACGACAAATAATCCAATTAAAAAATGGGCAGAAGACATGAATAGACACTTCACCAAGCAGGATATTCAGGAGGCCAACAAACATATGAAGGAATGCTCATGATCATTAGCCATTAGAGAGATGCAAATCAAAACAACGAGGTACCATATTACCCCAGCACGAGTAGCAAAGTTCAACAAGACAGAAAACAACAAATGCTGGCAAGGAGGCGGAGAGATTGGGACTCTCATACATTGCTGGTGGGACTGTAAAATGGTACAAGCACTGTGGAAAGAAGTATGGTGATTCTTTAAAAAGTTGGAATTAGAAATACCATTTGACCAAGCAATTCCATTACTACATATAAAGAAGTGGGAGCCAGGGTAAGGACAGACTTATGCACATCCATGTTCATCACAGCACTATTTACAATAGCCGAAAGATAGAAACAACCTAGATGTCCATCAACTGAGGAATGGATAACCAAACCATGGTACATACACACAATGGAATACTATGCAATGCTAAAGAATAATGTAGAATCTGCAAAACACCGCATAACGTGGATGAACTTGGAGGACATTATGCCGAGTGAAATAAGTCAACCACAGAAGGACAAATATTTTAGTTAGTCTGTTATTGTAAAAAGTCAAGGAAAGGTAGTCTATATAGAAAAAAAATTTTCTTTGTTGGTTACCAGGGGTGGGAGGGGAGGGGAGGGGAGGAACACTGTTAGATAGGTAGAGAAAAGTATTGATTTGGGTGAAAAGAAGGGCAATGTACCAAATGTGAGTGATGAACATGGTGGCACTGAGGAAGAGGAAGACATAGAGAGGTGCACGGGAGGTGCAGATAACAAAGATGAACCCTTTTACACATACAGTACTGTGTTGTCAGTGAAGGCAAACATGGGTATATTGGTGTACTGTTGGGTGGACAAGCTGATGATCTATTAGGTATGTCTAGGCAGTGGGGAGTGTACCCAAGACCATGTATAGGGTTGGCAGATAATGTGTCTATACGTATATTGGTATGTTCTGTACGAATTTCCAAGTATATAGTAGAGATGACAAGTGACAAGGCTGTAGTCACTTCTTGGTCACAGCCAGCTACTCTGAGGCAGCAACCTGTGGGCTCAGGACCATAGTCGCCGAGGACATCAAGCTCAATTGGCATAACATGCTACACAAAACATTGTTCCGTATCCTACTTTGGCGAGGAGTGACTGGGATCTTAAAAGCTTGCAAGCAGCCATCTAGATGCAATGATGGGTCTCTCTTCGTCCACAGCAAAGAAGAATGAAGGAAAACAAAGATTCATGGAAACAATTAGTCCTAGTGACTGGTACACCATGTGATCCTCAGCCTATACAACTATGAGGCCAGAAGAACTAGATGGTGCCTGGCTACCACTGTCAACCACTCGGAGGGGGATCTATGTAGGAGATCCTGGATAGAGTGGGAGAACAATGTGAAACAAAATTCAAAATCATTTGGAAAAAAAAAAAAAAAAAAGGGACCAGGTTTGCTGATCTGATAGAGCCTGATCGAACCACAGAGACTATGGCCTCTAGCTGCCCTTCAGGTCTGGAATTGAACTCACTCCTATGGCTTCCAGCCAAACAAAAGACAGGCACATGAGGTGAACATTTACATTAGGTAGATCCACTCCTTGGAGGGAACAATCATGGGAAAATAGAAGGGCTGTGTATGCACAGGGAGACAGCTCAGGGGGCACAAGTGCATGGGAGGGAAGGACTTAGGGAAGAGGTAACTATGGGGAGGAAGTGAGAGGGGAGCTGTTGCATTGTGGTAAATTGTAGTCAATGTTATGAGACAAAGTATATGTGGGCTGCAGTACAGAAAGTGAATTTGCTCTGTAAACTGTCACCCACATCACACACACACACACACACACACACAAAGTGATATGCACATAAATGTTAATATTATACATTAAAAAATCTACACTGCAAACATATTTTAGTAAAAAAGGTATTTACTGGCTGTACAACAATTAAACTTCTTCTTGCTCCTTGTTTTAGACAGCTAATAATCTATAGCAAAATATACATCAAGGCCACACATAATTTTAAATTCAAGTGAGATATAGGACTATTACCTTGATTATTAATTTATTGCCTTGATATAGGACTAAAAATTACAAATGCTAACTGGACATCCCCAAATCAGGAATGGTGTCCTTGGAAACTGAAAGTTGCTTTGCTAGGGGAATGCATTCTCCATTCCCAGTTTCATTGTTACAGTCAACCCAGATTCAAAGCCACAGGCAGGAGCAACTGATTAACAATTTTCATGACCTGTTGGACATACAGTGCCCATCTACATTTTCTACTTCTGGGATTCAGTGGAAAGCTGCTACCTCACATTCAGTGCATGCTGCCATATGGTGGGAACCTGTGTAACTGTGAATCTGAAGAATGGGTCTCATTCCACCAACTCCAGCACTGGAGACCACTTGGGATAATGTGTCCCACTAACTGCATCAAAATCTCAATTACTTCAAAAAAATTTTCTTTCATATTTCAATCAAAATGCCTTCCACCAGTACTAAAAGCACATAGTTTCAACAAAAAATTAAAAGCAGAAAATAATTCAGTTTGGAAAAGGTTAACTGGTTTAACTTGAAAGGCAATAGGGAAGAAGCAATATTTGGCTGTTTTTGGTTTTTGTAGAGAAAGGTCAGTCCTGCCTCCAAATAAGTTTCAAATTATGGGGAATATTTCAAATAGTAGGTTAAGAGTTAGGACAGCCACAACTTCTTTCTACTAACCCTACTGGTTTGTGAATCAGCCACTTATAACAGCAGAATACATAAATACATTCTCAGAGACCCTGTTTATAAAACCTATAAAAATGTGCATTTGTACCCTCCACTGAAATATGACTGGACTGAAATCGTATGAATGGAGGTAGATTTGCATAATTTCAGCATTACAATAATGTTACAGATTAATAAATTAGACAAAGTTTAGAGATAAAGTAAAAACAAGTGGTGACTTTGTGTTTTTAATAATATAAATAAAGCATACAAATGAATTTGAGACTTTTATTTTCTAGCTTGGATAGCTGGACTCCTTGAAATAATGGCATTGTACCACTTAACACTGTCCTTTACAAACAAAAGTTTGTATAAAGTACTTTCCTACATGAACTTCTGTTTGCTCAGTACTATCTGTATATCAGGCATATTCACGTACATCATCTTATTTGATTATCACATGTATTCACTGAAGAAAATATAATTATCCTGACTTCACTGCTAAGAAATCAAGCTTTTAAAAAAGTAGATTTCCCCATGTTACACAGCTAAGGGGCAAACGGATTTGAAAGCAGGTCTGATGAAAGCAGTAGCCAAGAAGCCAAATGACAACTCCTGTAGGTTACCTCTCAGCCATACAACAGACAGGCCTAGGAGCTGACCAATTATGCCAGAGAGATGGAGTCCTTAGAAGATTCAACCGTGGGAGACTGGAAGGGCAGCATTTGTACAGGGAGAAAGCTAGGCAGGCAGGAATGCATAGGTAAGGACACAGACAAGGGGGGAGGGGTATCCACAGGAAGGAGGTGGGAGGAGAGCTATTATATTGTGGGGATTTTAATCAGGGTCTTGAAACAAAATGTATATGAATTATATATTTATGTATATAAATGTATATGAAAATATACAAATTGTTGAGTATAAAACAAATCTGTTTTGTAAAACAGCACTCAAATCACAATAAAAATTAAAAAAAAGAAAAGAAAAGAAAATGACATATCGCACTGGGCAAATTTTCTGCGAAAGACTCTTTAAAGTATTAAAGAGCAAAGATGTCACTTTGAAGACTAAGGTGCACCTGATCCAAGCCATGATATCTTCAAGAGCCTCCTATGCAATGTGAGAGGTGGACAATGAATAAGGAAGACTGCAGAAGAATTGATGTATCTGAACTGTGGTATTAGCAAAGAATACTGAATGTACCATGGACTGCTCCTTAGAAATCAGAATGACCAGACTTCATCTCTCATACTTTGGTCATGTTGTCAGAAGGGAACGGTCCTAGGAGGAGGAGATCATGTTTGGTTAAGCATAAGGTCAATGAAACAAGATGGACTGGTAAAGAGTGGCTGTGACGATGGATTCAAGTGATGCAACAATTGTGATGATGGCACAGGACTGGACAGAATTCCATTTTGTTGTACAAAGGGTCACTGTGAGTCAAAACTGACTCCATGGCACCTAACAACACGTCTAACGTAGAGTTGCTGGGTGGTGCAAACAGTTAATATGCTTGGCTGGTAACCAAAAGGCTGAAGTTTCAGTTCATCCAGAGGTACCTTGGAAGGAAGAAGTGGCAATCTATTCTGAAAAATCGCCACTGAAAACTCCACAGGGCACAGTTCTACTCTGACTCACGAGGTCACCAAGAATCAGAACTGAGTTAATATTAACAGCAATTGGTAAATGGCTAACACTGAATTATGATATATATAATTTTACACACACACACACACACACACACAGGAGCTCTGGAACCATAGTGCCTAAGGCATTTGACAGCAAACCAGAAGGTTGGCGGTTCAAACCCACCAGCTACTCCTCAGAAGGAAGACTGGGCAGTCTACTTCCGTAGAGATACCACCTGGGAATCCCAAGGAGGGGTCACCATGAGTCCAACTGACTTGACAGCAGTCAGTTTATATATATATACATATATACATACATATACACACACATACATACATATATATATATATGTTGCTGTTGTTGTTCTTGTTGCTGTCATAGCAACCCCTCCTTGGGATTCTAAGGCGGTATCTCTACGGAAGTAGATTGCCCAACTTTCCTTCTGAGGAGTGGCTGGTGGGTTTGAACCACCAGCCTTCTGGTTAGCAGTCAAGTGCCTTAGGCATTACACTACCAGAGCTTCCATTAACCATTGTTGTTGTTGTTTGCCGTCGAGTCGGCCCCGACTCATAGCGACCCCTCCTTGGGTTTCCGAGGCAGTATCACTACGGAAGTAGGATTGCCCAACCTTCCTTCCAAGGAGTGGCTGGTGGGTTTGAACCGCCAGCCTTCTGGTGAGCAGTCAAGTGCCTTAGCCACTATGCTACCAGAGCTCCCCCATTAACCATTAGAGAGATGCAAATCAAAGTCACAATGAGGTATCACTTCACCCCCACTAGGATGGATGAGATCAGAAAAATGGAAAATAATAAATGTTGCCAAGAACATAGAGAAATTCATTGTTAGTGGGAATGAAAAATGGTACAGCTGCTGTGGAAAACAGTTTGGTGGTTCATGAAAAAGTAAAACATACAACTACTATATGACCTAGCAATTCCACTATTAGGTATAAACCCAAGAGACTTGAAAACAGCAATGCAGACAGACATATATACACCAATATTCTCTGCAGCACTATTCACAACAGTGAAAAGGTAGACACATTCTAAATGTTTATCAACAGATGAACAGATAAACAAAATGTGGTATATACATACAATGGAATATTAACCAGTCATAAAGAGAAATCAAGTATCAGTATGTGTTATATACATGGATTAACCTTGAAAATATTATGCAGAATATAGTAAGTCTATCACAAGAGGACAAATATTATAAGATTTCACTAATTCTGGTACTGTATGTGAACTGAAACTTTAAGAAAAATATTTTTTTTTAAAAAAAAATACACACAAACGTTTCTACATCTTTAAAAAGGTTTCCTAGTAGTAAGTACAAAGAATTAGATCTATGTGTTGACATAAGAAAAAAGGCACAGATATATCAATGAAGCACAAGTTCTAAAAACAAGTCCTATATAAACAGTTCGCTTAGGGTTTAAAATAAGAATGTATACAGTATTGTTGTACATGAATAAAGTAAATTTGGAAAGGTATAAACCAAACTGACAACTGTGGAAATACCTTTGGAATTTTATTTTTTAAAACAAGGTAGAAGGATACCTTCATAATCAGAAAAATATATGGTATATTTTTTACTGTTGAGTCAGTATTTCATGAAATTGGATTAAAATGTCCTAATAGATAGTGAAGATCAAAATATCCACTCTGATTACTACTTTCACAGGTAAAAAACATTTATAGAATGAGAAAAATATGGATTGTTATTGTGTCAAATTAAAGCAATAGTCACTGTTTTACCTTCATTTCCTTAAAGATTAGATTACTGATACAGGGAAAAACTCCAAATGAATTACATTAAATGTGAATTATAAAACCTCCAAAATTCTAGAAGAAAACATAGGTAGAGTCTTCTGTAACTCTGGCATGAGGAACTTTTCTAGCAATGCTCTAGAGTCACCAAAAGCTAATCAAAATGACAAATGATAAATTGGCAAAAGATCTTTGTGAGTTCTTTCACAGTAAATAAAATGTTAATATATATATTATATAAAGAACTTCTTAAAATAAAAAAAAAAAAAGAAAAAGAAACCAAACAACTCTATAGAATGGGGAGATACATGAACAATTTAAAGAGAAGAAATGCAAAATAAAAAGACGGTGAGATATCATTTCTTACCCAGGAGACTGACAAAAATCCAAATGTATGGTAACATGGGAGCTATGGTAGCATAGTGGCTAAGACACTTGCCTGCTAACCAGATGGCTGGCGGTTCAAACCCACCAGCCACTCCTTGGAAGGAAGGTTGGGCAATCCTGCTTCCGTAGTGATACTGCCTTGGAAACCCAAGGAGGGGTCTCTATGAGTCGGGTTTGACTCGACGGCACATAACAACAACAACAACAACAACAACAACAACATGGTAACATGGTATATTTGCATGGCTGTGACCAAGGGGCACTTCCATAAACTGCTGGTGGGAATGCAAAATACTAAACTGCTATGGAGGAAACTGGCAATATGTAGCAAGATTACATATGTATTTCTCCTTTGATCCATGAATTCCACTCTTATGGATCAACCTCAAAAATATACTGGCAAAAATACTAAAAGACTATTCATTAACAAAACAATTCGACATAGCAATATGTATATATTTTTTCACAGCAATATTTTTAAGAGATAAAACTGGAAAAAATTTAAATGGCTGTCAGTAGGGAACCAGTTGGCCAAATAATGTACCATGGCCAAATGGAGTACCATAAAGTGTGAAAAGAGTACGCTCTAGGAAATTACATTGTCATATTAAAAAAAAGGAAGGTAGGGATAATTGTGTATAGTATGTGTATTAAGTTCTTCTTGCTGTTATAATAAATCAGCACAAATTCAGTTGCTTAAAATAGAACAAATTCCTTCTCTTAGAGTTGTGGAAGTCAGAAGTATAAAATGTGTTTCACTGGGCCAAAATCAAGGTGGTGTGTGATTGAGGGCCACACTTGCTCAGAAGGCTCTAGGGGACAATCTGTTTTGTTGCCTTTTCCAACTTTTAGAGCTTCATTCCTTGACTCATGACCCCTTCCATCTTCAAAACCAGCAGTGTAGCACCTTCAAATCTCTCTCTGCTTCCATCAACATACTGCCTTCTATCTCTGATTTCCTGCTCTTATAAGGACCCTATGGCTACATCAGGCTTATCCAGATATTCCACAATCATCTTTCCATCTTAAGACATTTGCATAATTACTTTTGTCATGTAAGGTAACTATTCTACTAGTCCTCTAGAGAAACAGAACCAGTGAGATGTATGTATGTATGTAGAGGGAAAATGAGATATTACTTGAAGGGATTGGTTCAGACAATCGAGGTGGCTGGTAAGTCCAAAATCCATAAGCGAGGTGACAGGTGGGAGATTTCTGCTGGCTCATGGGATTGTGGGTATATGACAAGTCTAAAAGTCTGTAGGTGAGGCAGCAGGCTGGAGCCTTCTGCAGCCTTATATCCAGAGACCCACAGTCCAGGCAATGGGAAGGTATAGAGTGGAGAGAGTGAGTTCTGCCAAAATATCTATTTATAGTCTGAAAGCAGAATACACCATAAAGAAACTCTCTTTTCAAACAATTGATTGATTACATTATAGAAGGTGATTACATTATATTAGATTGCACTGTGGAACATTAACTAGTCTAGTATTTGGTCAAACCAAGAGGAACCATAGTCTAACCAAACTAAAAAATTAACCATCATAAACATAAAACATAAAATTAACCATCACAGTAATAGTCAGAGGTTACAGAGATTAGGATGCGCACATCTTGGGAGGCCATTATTCAGCCTACCATAATATACCTTCTTTTATTTAAGAAAATAGACTACAAATATATTTAAAATTTGCTTATATTTTAAAAAACTAAAAATAAGAAAGAGGGAGGAAAGGTATACAAAGGGATAGTGAAAATTAAAAAGAATAATCTTTTAAAAGATAAAGTAAAATGAAACAAATGAACCTTTAATGTGTATCTAACTGATGATATATCCAGACAGTAATTTTCTAAGTAAATTAGGAATGCAGTATTTTGTGACCATACAGCCCTTAATGGGATATACCTTAAAGGGAAAAAGAAGAGCAGAAAACTCTTAAATGTGTTTTCAGTTATCATATTGTTGGAAGCTGGGTGGGGATTATTTTGAAATGTTGCATGTGAGATAAAGGATATGAATAATTATATCAATATTATTGAGAAATGGAATTTTTGGTAAAGGAGAAAGAAGATACAGATGTGAAACTGATGAAGTAAAGACTGAAGTTGGTGTTAGCTGCCATTGATTTGGTTTTGACTTACAGTTAACCCACATAACAGTACAACTGCCCCACAGGGTTTTCTAGGTTGTAATCTTTATGGAAGCCGATCATCAAGTTTTTCGTCTATGGAGCCACTTGGGTGGGTTGAAACTGCCAGTCTTTCAGTTAGCAGCTGAATTTCACCAGTTGTGCCAACAGAACTCCATTAAGATTTTGTACTGCTGAATTTGAATTCAACATCAAGTAATTATGCATTTCCATCTTTACAACACCTCTTCTTCAAAAAAAGATAGTTTTTCTACTCTATCTTCTGAAGATGTCTAGAATCAGTAACAAATGTAAAAGCAATGGGCAATCCTGGTTCCCCAACTAAATATCATTTACAATGAAAAGAAAGCAAGGGTCTTTGGAAAAATAGTTGATAACAAGTGTGGAACAGAAAATATGTAAGGTAAGCCTGAAACATCTTGTCATAACAGGAGCAAAAGAGGTAAGGATCACAATAAAAGAGCTTTGAAACCAAGCTGAATAGGTTTTCATTGGCCAAAGATGGGACAATTCGGACAACTAGAAGGATGTAATACTGAAATGAACTGAACACCTTAAATAGGTTTAAATTTGTAAGTTATTTCATAATGATAAAACAAACCTCATGGCTAACTTTGGAGAATGTTAGTGAATAACTCATTATTTTGAAAACTGGTAAGTAAGGGAAACAAACATCTATCTTGCCTTTGCTCTGGAAACTAACAATACATGGGGGAAACCAATTAGCCAATGAGAGGGGAATTTTGCATTCCACACCCTTAACAAAATAGTAGATCTAGGCAATGATCATCAATGGTTGTTAACATCAGAAAAACAAAGACAACTAGATATTATATATTGCCTGATGGAAGTATACATACCATTCCTAAAATAGTCTTCATAAGAGTCAAAATTGAATCTGATCAAACATCTAGTCTTAACTACCAATTTATAGGAAATACAGGGCTAAAGAATAGCAGCAAAATCCAGATTGTGATGCTCTACGAGACAAGTCACCTGTTTTTTTCAACAACAACAAAAAACTGCTGGGAAAAACTTCAAAAGGGAAAGATGCAGGGCGAATTTACAGATTTTTAAGAGAGACTTAAAAAGACATCAGCCAGAAGCAATGTTTGAACCTCTGATCTCAATTCAAATAAATAAAAGATAAGAGAAATGAGGCAAAAATGAATGGATATTTGAATGATTAATATTTCAAATATTAATATTTTGAAAGAATTAGTATTATTCTTTTATAGGGGTGTGATGGTGTTCAGGGCAGATGGCTGGAACAGATAAGGGGAGAGCCCCCAGCAGGAAGCAGCAGCCATGGCGAACAGCTGGGACAGGTAAGGGGAGAGACCCTGGCAGGAAGCAGCAGCCATGGCAAACGGCTGGGACAGGTAAGGGGAGAGACCCCGGCAGGAAGCAGCAGCCAGCAGATGTCCAGAACAGATAGAGGGAAGGTCAGGAAGTGAGCCAAGTAGTTTGGAACAGCTAGGGGGGTTGAACATGTCTGTCAGTTTGTCGTGCTGTGGTGGCTTGCATGTTGCTCTGAAGTTGGAGGCTGTGCCACTGTGTTTTAAATGGCAGCAGGGTTGCGTTGCCAAGCTGAATGGTTTCAGTGGACCTTCTGGACTGAGATAGACTTGGAAGAAGGAAGAGGCTATCATCCACTTCTGAAAGAACTGGTTAGTGAAAACTTTATGAATAGCAGTGAAATACTGATATATTACTGGACAACTTTATGAATATCCCTGAAACACTGTCTGATACGGTGCCGGAACATAAGCCCCTCAGGTCGGAAGGCACTCAAAAATATGACTGGGAAAGAGCTGCCTCATCAGAGTAGGGCCAACCTTAATGATATGGATATAAAGCAGAACTTTTGGGACCTCTATTTGCTGATGTGGCAAAACTGAAAATGAGAAGAAATAGCTGCAAACATCCATTAACAATCAAAACATGAAACGTAGAAAGTATGAATCTAGGAAAATTGGAAGTTGTGAGAAATGAAATGGAATGCATAAAGACTGATATTGTAGGCATCAGTGAGCTGAAACGGACTGATTTTGGCCATTGTGAATCAGACAACCATATGATCTACTGTGCCAGGAATGACAAATTGAAGAGGAACAGCATGGCACTCATCATCACAAAGATAGTTCAAGCTCTATCCTGAAGTACAATGCTGTCAGTGATAGAACAACATCCATACGCCTACAAGGAAGACCAGTTAATAATATTATTATTCAAATTTAGTCACCAACCACCAAAGCCAAAGATGAGGAAATTAAAGATTTTTACCAACTTCTGAAGTCTGAAATTGACCAAACATGCAATCAAGATGTGCTAATTATCACTGGTGACTGGAATGCAAAAGTTGGAAACAAAGAAGAATCAGCACTAGTTGGAAAATATGGCCTTGGTGATACAAATAACGCTGGAGATTGCACAACAGAATTTTGTAAGACCAATGACCTACTCATTGCAAATACCTTTTTGCAACAACACTAAAGGCACCTATATACAGGAACTTTGCCAGATGGAGTACACAGGAATCAGACTGACTACATCTGTGGGAAGAGGCAATGCTTGGTATCTTTAGCCAAAACAAGGCCAGGAGCTGATTGTGGAACAGACCATCAACTGCTCATATGCGAGCTCAAGATGAAGTTGAAGACAATTAAAACAAGTCCACAAGAGCCCAAATATGACCTTGAATATATCCCATCTGAATTTAGAGACCATCTAAAGAACAGATTTGATGCACTGAACACCAATGACCGAAAACCAGAGGAAGTGTGGGATGACATCAAGAACATCATCCATGAAGAAAGCAAAAGGTCATTAAAAAGACAGGAAAGGAAGACCAGACTAATATGGATGTCAGAAGAGACTCTGAAACCTGCCCTTGGATGGAGAGTAGCTAAAGCAAATGAAAGAAATGACAAGATAAAAGAGCTGAACAGAAGATTTCAAAGAGCAGCTCCAGAAGACTTCAAAGAGCAGCTCCAGAAGACAAAGTCAATTGTTATAATGAAATGTGTGAAGACATGGAGTTGGAAAGCCAAAAGGTAAGAACATGCTCGCCATTTCTCAAGCTGAAAGAACTAAAGAAAAAATTTAAGTCTCAAGTTGAGATATTGAAAGATTATGTGGGCAATATATTGAATGATGCAGGGAACATCAAAAGAAGATGGAAGGAATACACAGATTCACTGTATCAAAAAGAACTGATCGATATTCATCCATCTCAGGAGGCGGCATATGTTCAAGAACCAATGATACTGAAGGAAGAAGTCAAAGCTGCACTGAAGGTATTGGTGAAAAAACAAGGCTCCAGGAACTGACATAATACTTGTTGAGATGTTTCAACAAACGGATGCCATGCTGGAGGAACTCACTTGGCTATGCCAAGAGATTTGGAAGACAGCTATCTGGCCAAGTGACTAGAAGAGATCCATATTTGTACCCATTCCAAAGAAAAGTGACCCCACAATGTGGAAATTACTGAACAATTATCATTAATATCACATGCAAATAAAATCTTACTGAAGATAATTCAAAAAAGGTTGCAGCAGTATATTGAGAGAGAACGTCCAGAAATGAAAGCTGGATTCAGAAGAGAACATGGAATGAGGGATATCATTGCTGATGTCAGATAGATCTTGGGTCAAAGCAAAGAATACCAGAAAGATGTTTACTTGTGTTTTATAGACTATGCAAAAACATTTGATTGTGTGGATCATAACAAATTATGGTTAACATTGAGAAGAATGGAATTCCAGAAAACTTAATTGTATGCATGAGGAAATTGTACATAGACCAGGAGGCTGTGGTTTGAACAGAACAAGGGAACACTGCATGGTTTAAAATCAAGAAGGGAGTGTGTCAGGGTTGTATCCTTTCACCATACTTATTTAATCCATATGCTGAGCAAAGAATCCGAGAAGCTGGAGTTTATCAACAAAAAGGTGGCATCAGGCTTGGAAGAAGTCTCATTAATAACCTCCGATACACAGATGACACAATTGTGCTTGCGGAAAGTAAGGATGACTTGAAGCATTTAGTGATGAAGACTGAAGACTACAGTCTGCAGTATGGGTTATACCTCAATATAGAGAAAACAAAAATCCTCACAACTGGACAAATAAGCAGCATTACAATAAATGGAGCAAAGACTGAAGTTGTCCAAGACTTCATTTTACTTGGTTGTACAATTAACACCAATGGAAGCAGCAGTCAAGATATCAGATGATGTAAAGCACTGGGGAAATCTGCTGTAAAAGACCTCTTTCAAGTGCTGAAGAGTCCTTGAAGTCCTTGAAGACTAAGGTGCTCCTGACACAAGCCATGGTATTTTCAATTGCCTCATATCCATATGAGAGGTGGACAATAAATAAGGAAGACTGAAGAAGCGTCAATGCTTTTGTGTTGTGGTGTTGGTGAAGAATGCTGAAAGTACCATGTTGTTGTTGTTGTTGTTGTTGTATGCCGTCGAGTCGGCCTCGACTCATTAGCGACCCCTCCTTGGGTTTCCGAGGCAGTATCACTACGGAAGTAGGATTGCCCAACCTTCCTTCCGAGGAGTGGCTGGTGGGTTTGAACCACCAGCCTCCTGGTTAGCAGTCAAGTGCCTTAGCCACTATGCTACCAGAGCTCCCGAAAGTACCATAGACTGCTAAAAGAACTAACAAATGTGTCCTAGATGAAGTGCAGCTGGAATGCTCTTTGGATGCGAGAATGCACACACTTTGTCTCACCTACTTTGGTCATGTTGAAAGAAGGGACTATTCCCTGGAGAAAGATATCATGCTCGGTAAAGTGGAGGGTCAACGAAAAAGGGAAAGGCCCTCAATGAGGTGGATTGACACAGTGGCTACAACAATGGGCTTGGGTATAACAAGCATCCTGGGGCTGGCACAGGACTGGACAGTGTTTAGTTCTATTGTACATAAAGGTTGCTATGAGTCAGAGATGAGTCGACAGCACCTAACAGCAACAATGATGACGATAGTGGTATGGTGATTTTGTTTATGTCCCTAGTTTGTTTTTTAAGAGGAACATGCCTGCACATGAAAAAAAAAGCAGACAATTACTGATATATGGTGATGTAAGACTGAGAAGCTCAATATAAATGAAACTATTACGTATAGGAAAGAAGGAGAATTATAAATACAGACGATGTGAAGTGCTGTCTTACCCTTATACTACCAAAAGAATGAAAAACAGGTTAAATGTTTATTTCCAAGTCATTTTAGTTCCAGGAAAACAGGACATACTGAAATTCCCAACAAGACGGTGGAACAGGCAAAAAGTTACAAAGACTACAATAAAGAAACCAGAAAACAACCAAAATAGATATAGAGGATAATCCTTGAATCCTGAGTATAGAAGGGAAGGATAAAGAAGTGGATTAAATACTGACTAACAGAAGAATCTGAATGGAAACAGGGATTAAGGAAACAAAGAGCTGTGTATTGTCAGCTGTCCTGATGGTACGGCCATTTTGAATATTTACAAGTGGTGTGCCAATCCAGGCAGCAATGTAAGCATCGGATCCGCTTGCTGAGGATCGCAAGGGCAACTGCACCGGTGGCTGATGACCAGAAAGGTGCAATATTCTTTTTTTGGTACACTGTGGTCGACTGCTCCAAGGGATGCATCTCCATAGTGTATGTGGGTGTAACACCCTGGGTTGAGTGGTCTGCATGTATGTCTTATTTACTATTGGGGTAGGAGGCAGCTCCTGGGAGTGAGTTTTATTCTAGCCCTGGGTTGAGTGGTCTGCATGTATGTCTTATTTACTATTGGGCTAAGAGGTAGCTCCTGGGAGTGAGTTTCATTCTAGCCCTGAGGTGTATCCCAGGGCCATAGTATTAGAGGCCCTACCAGAGTCCATCCAACCAATAATTCTGGTCCTTATTGTGTTTTTGGATTTTGTCCCACCACATTTTTCCTCCCACTCTGTCCAGGATCTCCAGTCTTGATCCTTTCCTAAGTGGCTGGCATTAGTAGCTGGGAACCATCTGGTTCTTCTGAAGATGCAATATTCTTGTTGGACACCACACATCTTGGTGAACAGAGGTGGGGCCATCCCCACCTCCCACTCACCTTCTGGACCTGTATGAATTCCACCCCAGTCTGAGTGCCCTGCCACTAGATGCCTTATGGGCAGGCAGGAACTGTTCCCAGCACTTACACTCTGTTCCCAGGCACCTTTTGGGCCAGAAGAGTAGGTACCCTATACCAAGCTGGCTTTTGGGATGGCAGGAACTTTTTTTCTCAGAACGGAACCCTACTTCCAGTTACCTTTCCAGACAGTAGGAATTTTGACTGAGACTAGACATCGTGTCCACAGCTGCTTTTTGAGCTGGCTGTAACTCTGTCTGGAACCAGGTGCCTCTCTCCCAGCCACCTTTTGGACTGGCAGGAACGCTTTCTTTGTCCAAGAACCTGTACCCAGATACCTTCTGGACAAGCAAGAACTTGGAAATATGGCACCCTGCCCCTAGTTGCCTCTGGGTAGATAGTAACTAGCTCAAAGATCAGCCACCCTGCTCCCAGCAATATTTTGGGCTAGTGAGAACTTTTCCTGGAACAAGAGGCCTATGTTCAGATGCCCTGCCCCAAAACATCTGGGTCAGCAGGAATTCAGCTGAGACCAGAAGCCCTGTCCACAGTTCCCTTCTGGGTAATCAGGAACTAATACCAGGTGTCCTGCTCCCTGTTGCCTGCTTGGACAGCAGAAATAGCCCAGGTACCCTGGCCCCTCCAGTTTTGTTTTTGTTGTTTTTAAATTATTCTTTTTTTCCCCCATTTTATTCTCTTTCCTTCCCCTGGTTCTTCTCCCCTCCCTCCCCATTTTCTGGTTCCCTTTTTTCTTCTCTTTCTAGCCTTCTTATCCTTTTCCGTTTTCCATTTTTTTTCTCACTTGCTCTTTTTCAACTGCTCTCTTATTTCTCCTTCTGCAGATATTATTTCCTTTTTATTTTGACTTTATTTCTCTCTGTTTCAATCTTTCTTTTCATTTATTGCTTTTTCTTTTGTTAGTGGTTGTTGCTATTTGTTTATGTGGATTTTGTCTTTGTTCTCTAGTTTTGTTTTGGTTGTACTGTTGTGTTTTTGCCCAAAAAGGTGAGAGACAGAAACCATGCCAAAATGACCTAATCCCTCCTGCACCTCCACCACCTGCAACTGCATCAACTGTTCAATGGTAGGTGGCTGCCAATACCAGCCCAACTCACCCTCAACTCCTCTACATGAATAGCTAACAGAGACCTACGTACCCATTCTCATGCTCTCTCACAACCATCAGAAGAGAGATGGTAAGTGCCTAAGTGCTACCCAACTAGTCAAGAGAGTAAAATACAAGCTCTCCTCAATCAGATATATCAAAACAAAATAAAGCAAAAATAAAAAAACTTGGGGAAAATCACACCAACATACCATCACCAGCTAAATATAAATAAATGACATCACAACGTATTGGAAACAATTGGCCCATGTGAGTTCACACAAAGAAGTAAAACACAGTAGTACAAACAAGGGACCAGAATACAGAGCCAGAAAACCTCCGTGAAGAAGCAGCACCACTGCATATACCTGATAAACAATTAAAAAAAATTATATTTAGGAACCTTTCATGAATTGAGAGACATATCAAAGAAAGCAGTGACAAAATCAAGGAAAAGAAGTATAAAACTCTAGATCAATGTAGGAAAACAATTAAACAACAAACTGACAAAATAAAGGAAATAATTAGAAGTCATACAAAAACAGTGAATAGAAAGCCAGAAGATTACTACTAAGATTTCAGAAATAGGTAACACCTTAACAGGGCAAAGGAGTAAAACTGAATCAATGGAAGACAGAATTAGTGAGATTGAAGACAAATCTCTCAATACTACGCTGTTAAGGGATCAATCAGATAAAAGATGAAAACAAAATGAAGACAGCTTAGGATTTATATGGGATATCATCAAGAGGAATAACTTATGTGTGACAGGAAATTCCACAAGAGTAAGAGAAAAATAAAACCATAGAGAAGATTTTCGAAGATTTATAGGAAGAGAAAATCCCTAATACAAAGAAAGGTGAGGAAATATCCATTCAAGAAGTTCCATCAACCCTAAACAGAATAGAAAAAAAAAAAAAAAAAAAAATCACTAAGACATGTCACAATCCAACTTACCAAAACAAAAGACAAAGAAAGAATCCTGAAAGCACCACACGAAAAATAAAAAGTTACCCACAAAGGGTAACCAATAAGACTTAGCTCAGATTTCTCAGCAGAAACCATGCAGGAAAGAAGGCAATGGGATGATATATGTAACATCCAGAAAGAAAATACTGCCAACCAAGAATTATATACCCAGAAAAATTGTCCCTCAAATATGATGGCAAAATTAGAATATTCCCAGAAATACAGTAATTAAGGGATTTGATAAAACCACACCAAACTAACAAGAGATGTTAAAGCAAGTCCTTTGGACAGAGAATCAATAACAGCAGACAACAAATTATGATTAACACACATGATGACATAACCTAGAAATCAACCCATATATAGAAGTAGCCAAAGCAAAATAAACTTAAAAAACTATAAACAAGGGACCTGAGACATCAATTGGTAAATGAGGACAACTACAAGACAGCTACAAACCATAAAAAGGGAATAAATAGTGCAGGTATGATAGTTCCAAAACATATTAAACATATTTAATTGTTTATAAATTTGTTATCAAATAGATATTTGATATTTAGCAAATACTAAAACAATAGCAATGAAGGAAATGGTAACAAATTTATAAACAATTAAATGTTTAATTTATAATATGTTTTATACGACCTCAGCACAGAAAATGACAGGGAACAAAGAAATCAGCAACACCATGAAAAAATACATAATAAAATGACAGCAATAAACTCATATTTGTTGATAATTAAACTGAATGTAAATGGATTAAATGTACCAATCAAGAGACGGAGAGTTGCAGACTGGATAAAAAAACATGACCCATCAATATGCTGTCAACAAGAGACTCACCTTGGACAAAAAGGCAGAAAAAGACTAAAAATCAAAGGCTGGAAAAAATATATCAAGAAAGTAGCAATCAAAAAAGAGCAGGAATGGCAATACTGATTCCTAATAAAATAGAGGTTAGGACATGTGGTAGTTATGTTTGTGTGTCAACTTGGCTGGGCCTGGTTGAGTGGCTGGGCAGCTGGTGGTAGTTATTCCCCATGATGAGACTGGCAATCAACTCCATGGTGGGATCTACCACAAGCAGCTGAGTAGCTGCCTTTGGGATGTGGTCTGCTTCCTGTATTTAAGGAGAAGCCTTGGGAATGGTCTCTAGCCTATGGCATGCTTGGACCCAACATGTAGCTGTGTCGTTGCTCAACAGCCTGCTATGCTCTGCTGACCTTCAAACTTACAATGGACTTAAGTTAATGGCCTGCTGTGTTGTTTGGTAACATAGGGACTGTGCCTTTTTACTTGTCAACCTTGGAGCTTCTCAGTCTCAGCAGCCAGCAGCTGTCTGAGTGAAGACATGACTCTAGTTCCAGTGGGCTGGAAGCAGGAGGCAGAGTTGGACCCCATGGTTGAAGGGTTTTCACCCAGCCCCTAAAGCCTGGCACTTTGAACTTGGACTTAAAGCCTTCAAATTCTAAGAATAAACTCCTGTTTGTTAAGGCCATCCCATTTGTGGTATATTTGTCAGAGCAGCACTAGGTAACCAGAACAGGACAAAAACCACTATATGAGACAAGGAAGGGGATTATATAAAGATTAAACAGTCAATCCACCAAGAGGACAGAACAATAATAACTATCTATCCACCCAATGAAACAGCCCCAAAATACATAAATGAGAATTTAACAGAATTCAAAAGACAAAGAGATAACTCACAGTAATAGTAGGAGACTTGAATTCAGCACTTTCAATGAAAGATAAAACCACCTGAAAGATACTCAACAACGACACAAAAGAAATGAGACTTAACCTTATAAACATACAGAGCCATCAGTAGCACAACATACATTCCTTTTCAGTGCACATGGAACATTCTTCAGACTAGATCATGTGTTAGGCCACAAAACAAACCTCAATAAATTTAAAAACAATGAAATACTACAAAGCATATTCTCAGATCACAATGCTATAAAATTAGAAATCAAAAACTGGAAAATGAAGGAAATAGATGGAAATACATGGAAACTGAATCACATCCTCTTAAAAACTACTGGGTAATAGAAGAAATAAAAAACAACACTAAAAAATTCCTTGAATCAAATGAGAATGAAAGCATAACACACCAAAATGCACACATTAAAAAAGAAGAGCCAAGATCAACACCTTAACCCAATCTCCAGTAAATAGAAAAAAGCAGCAAAAAAGGCCAATAGTTACCAAAAGAGAAGAAAAAATAAAGATTTAAGCAAAAATAAAGGAAACAGAATCAAGAAGACTAGATGTTGGTTCTTTGAAAAGATTAATAAAATTGACAAAACCAGTAGCAAATTTAACAAAGGAAAAGAAGATGCAAATAACTCAAATAAGAAATGAAATGGGAGACCATCACAACTGAACCAATCAAAATAAAAAGAGTAGTATCGGGATAATATGAATTGTACCTCCAGGAAATTTGAAAACCTAAAAGAAAACAACAGATTTATAGAAATACACTACTTACCTAAACTAACACAGAGAGATGCAGAAATTTTGAATAGACCCATAACAAAAGAAGAAATTGAACAAGTCATAAAAAACTACCAACAAAGAAAAGTTGGGATCAGATGGCTTCACTGGAGAGTTCTATCAAACATTCAGAGAAGAGCTGACACCAGTTTGTGTGTCAACTTGGTTTGCTGCTCAAACCATTCCAGAACACAGAAAAGGATGACTATTCTCAAATTCATTGTATGGACCAAGCATAAACCTGATACCAAAACCAGGCAAAGACACCACTAGAAAGGAAAACTAAAGACAAATATTCCTCATGAATATAGACACAAAAATCTTCAACAAAATATAGCCAACTGTGGTAGTGAAGGTTGTATGTCAACTTAGCTAGGCCTGGTTGAGTGGCTGGGCAGCTGGTGGTAGTTATTCCCCATGATGAGACTGGCAATCAACTCCATGGTGGGATCTACCACAAGCAGCTGAGTAGCTGCTTTAGGAATGAAGTTTGCTTCCTGTATATAAGCAGCAGCTTTGTGAATGGTTTCCAGCTTACAGCATCCCTGAACTCTGCATGTAGCTGAATTGCTGCTGTTCAGCAACCTGCCATGCTCTGCCAATCAAGGGACTTTTAATGAACTTGAATTAATGGCCTGCTGTGTGGTGTGGTAATATCGGGACTGTGCCTTTTTACTTGTCAACCTTGGGTTTGTCAGCCTTAGCAGTGAGCAGCTCAGTGAAGTAAAGCCTCCAGCTTCAGTGGGCTGGAAGCAGGAGGCAGAGCTGAAGCCCAAGGTTGAGGGGCTTTACCCAGCCCCTAGAGCTTGGCCCTTTGAACTAGGACTTAAAGCCTCCAAATTGTAAGAATAAACTCCTGTTTGTTAAAGCAACCCCATTTGTGGTATTTTCTGTTAGAGCAGCACAGAGGTAACCAAAACACCAATATATATCAAAAACACACCAAAAAAATAATATATTGTAACCAAATGGGATTCCTATCAAGTATACAAGGATGGCTCAACATTAAAAAACAAACAACGTAATCCATCACATAAGTAAAATAAAGGAAAAGAACCATCTGATTATATCAATTGATGCAGAAAAGGCATTTGATAAAAATCCAGTACTCATTCCTGATAAAAACTCTCAGTTGGTTCCTCTACACCAACAAAGAGAACTCTGAAAAGGAAATAAAGAAACCAATACCATTTACAATAGCTACCAAAAAAAGATAATACAGCTATCAAAAAATGTAAAATAATTCAAAATAAATCTCACCAGGGACACAATCAAGTTACAAAACACTACCACAGAAAGTAAAAGCGATTTAAGTAATTGGAAGAACATACCATACTCATGAGGAAGAATGAACATTGTGAAAACAATACTATCCAAAGCAATCTATAGATTCAATGCAATCCTGACCCAGATTCAATCGGCATTCTTAAAGAAGATGGAAAAACTAACCCCTAATTCTATATGGAAAGGAAAGAGAGCTCAGATAAGCAAAGCACTACTGAAGAACAACAAAGTAGGAGGTCTCACACTCCCAGATCTCAAAACTTACTCTATAGCCCCAGTAGTAAAAACAGCCTACAACAACAGACACATAGATAAGTGGAACAGAATTAAGAACCCGGAGGCAAACCCATCCACCTATGGACAGCTGATCTTTGACAAAGGGTTGAAATTCACTAATTGTGGAAGAGATAGTCTCTTTAACAAATGGTGCTGGCAAAACTGTACAACTATTTGCAGAAAAATGAAACAAGATCCCTATCTCACACCATCTACAAAAACGACCTCAAGATGGATGGAAGACTTAAATGTAAAACCTGAAACTATAAAGTTCATCAAAGAAAACATAGATGCAAACTTAGGAGCCCTAAGATATGCAATAAATAGACTATCAAATATAACTAAAAATACACAGTGAAAGACAAACTAGAGGACCTTCTAAAAATTAAATTCTTATGTGCATCAAAAGACTTCTTCAAAAGAATAAAAAGAGAACCTACAGATTGGGAAAAATATTCAGCAATAACACATCTGACAGGTGCTTATCTTAAAAATTTATAGAAAACTCTAATCCCTCAACATCAAAAAGACAAACAATACAATTGAAAATGGGCAGAAGACATGAACAGACAACAATTCACCAAAGAAGATATTCAGGCAGCCAAAAAAAAAGTATGAAGAAATGCTCATGATCATTAGCCATTAGAGAGATGCAAATCAAAACGAGAAGGAGCTATCATCTCATTCCAGCAATAATAGCACAGTTCAACAAAACAAAAAATAATAAATGCTGGTAAGGATGTGGAGAGATTGGAACTCTCGTACACTGCTGGTAAGACTGTAAAGTGATACAACCACTGTGGAAAACAGTATGTTGCACCCTTAAAAAGTTAGAAGTAGAAATACTGTTTGATCCAGCAATCTTATTACTGGTATATATCCTAAAGAAGTGAGAGTGAGGACCTGGATCATCACATGTTCATTGCAGTACTATTCAGAATAGCAAAGCTGTGGAAACAACATAAGTGCCCATCAACAGACAACCAAATTATGTTGATACATACAGTGGAATACTATGCAACACAAAAGAATAATGAAAAATCTATGAAACAACTTATAATGTGGATGTACTTGGAGGGCATTATGCTGAATGAAATAAGTCAATCACAGAATGGCAGGTATTGTATAAATTCACTATTATAAAAAGTCAAAAAAAAGTTTACACATGGAAGGTAACTTTCTTGTTGATTTCCAGGGATGGCAGTCAATTCACTACTATCAAGTTCCAACTCATACCCCTCCGTGGGATTCCGAGGTGGTATCTCTACTGAAGTAGATAGCCCAGTCTTCCTTCCGAGGAGTGGCTGGCTGGTGGGTTTGAACCACCAGCCTTCTGGTTAGCAGTCAAATGCCTTAGGCACTATGCCACCAGAGCTCCTATATATAACTATGGCAGACAATATTTCTACATATGGATTTATATGTGGTATAAGACTGTCCATAAATATAATAGAGCTAAAGTGACAAAATAATAACTTGATGACTTCTTAGCCACAGTCAACCACTATGAGGGAATAAGTTGTCAGGCCCGTGGGCTTGGGACCACAGTCGCAGGGGACATCAAGCTCAGTTGACATAACATACTATACAAAAACATTGTTCTACATCCTACTTTGGCAAGTAGTGACTGAGATCTTAAAAGTTTGCAAGTGGCCATTTAAGATGCAACAATTGGTCTCTCCTCGTCCAGAGCAAAGAAGAATGACGAAAACCAAAGACACATGGAAACGATTAGTCTAAGGGACTACTGGACCATGGGGACCTCAGCCTACATGACGCTGAGACTAGAAGAACTAGATGGTGCCTGGCTACCAGTCAATCACTCAGAAAGAGATCTGTGTAGGAGATCCTGGATACAGTGGGAGAAAAATGTGGAACAAAACTCAAAATCATAAAAAAGACCAGGCTATTGGTATGATAGAGACTGGTAAAACCCTTGAGACTAAGGCCCCTAGTCACCCTTTGGGCCTGAATTGAATTCACTCCCATAGCTACCAGTCAAACAACAGACAGGAGTATAAGGTGAACTTTTATACCACATAGGTACACTTCTTAAAACAATCAACCAAAGGAAATCAGAAGGGCAGTATTTTCATGGGGAGACAGCTCAGAGGGCAGAAATGCACAGCAAAGAAGGGTACAGGGAAAAGTTAACCAGAGGGAGGAATTGGGAAGAGAGCTGTTACATTATGGGGATTACAATAAATGTCATGACACAAAATGTGTACGAACTATTGTATGGAAAATAAATTTGCTCTGTAAACTTTTACCCAAATCACAACAGTAAAAAAAAAAAA
>NW_006921632.1:8186601-8196266 GCF_000298275.1 Orycteropus afer afer
CTTTACAATAATATATGTGGTAGTTAAGTTTGTATGTCAACTTGGCTGGGCCTGGTTGAGTGGCTAGGCAGCTGGATATAGTTATTCTCCGCGGTGAGACTGGTAATTAACTCCATGGTGGAATCCAGTGGAGCAGCTGAGTTGCTGCTTTAGGGATGTGGGCTATTTCCAGTTTATAAGAAGCAACTTTGAGGCAAGTCTCCAGCTGGTGGCATGCTTGAACCCTGTATGTAGCCAAGTCTTCATTCAGTAACCTGCCATGCTCTGCCAATCTTGGGACTTCTAATGGATTTGAATCAATGGCCTGCCGTGCGGTTTGGTGTTAGTGGTACTGTGCATTTTCACTCGTCGAACTTGGGTTTGTCAGACTCATCAGCCAGCAGCTGCCTGAGTGAAGAGATGCCTCCAGCTTAAGTAGGCCTAGAGCAAGAGGCAGAGCTGAAGCCCAAGGTGGAGGGTCTTTCACCCAGTCCCTAGAGCCTGGTACTTTGAAATTGGACTTCTAGCCTCCCAAACTCTAAGAGAATAAACTCCTGCTCGTTCAAGCCATTTCCCATTTGTGGTATATTCCTGTCAGAATATTGGTAACCACCACAATACATAAGTGAAGGAACTGATTTTAGTTTCAAATCTGATGGGAATAAGAAAGATCTTTGGTTACTATTTTTGATCTGTTATTAAAGAAATAAGAAATCAGTCACTTCACAGACAATGGCTATTATATATTTTTCTCCTTGGAATTGAAACAAAATATAAATAATAAAGGCCATTATTCTCTTCAGGTCCTTGTGCTCTTGGCATCTCAACCTTCTTAACAGTTACCTGGGCTTATTAGCCCTTTCCATAACTCCCTGAATTTGCACTTTCTATTCTCACTTGCCATGACCAACTCCTATCCATTCTTCAAGACCCAATTCAAATGTAATGCCTATAATGAAAATTTTCCAACCATCTCTGAGTTACCTAAATTGTTTACTGTGCTCCCAATACCACTATGGCACTCTGTTTTCCAACACTTATGCTGTAATTTATTACTTTTTGCATTTGCTTCCCTCAGGGTTGCAAAGGATTTTTATATTTCTACCACCTAGCACATACAACCTCCTGGAGGGTGTGTCATAAATATTTGTAAAATCAAATAAAACTTACTAGCAAGGCAGTGTCTTACACTGATGGTTTCAAAAATGAGAAGCTCAAGAAGACTTGAGACTGTCTTATTCAGAAAAGATTTACAAAGGGAAGGTACAACTTCAAATTTTGTAATAATGATGTACTAGCAAGATGGAGGGAGCTCTGGCGGCATAGTGCCAAAGGCATTTGACTGCTGACCAGGCGGCTAGCGGTTCAAATCCACCAACCACTCCTCGGAAGGAAGGCTGGGCAATCTACTTCCGTAGTCATATTGCCTCAGAAACCCAAGGAAGGGTCACTATGAGTCAGATCTGACTCCGTGGCAATGAGTTAGGAAGATGGGAAATTCTAAGCTCCACCTTTAGGTTTACTAATTCTTTCAGCAAATGTTTTTCCTGAGGTATTCTAAACAATTAAACTATAGCTACTATATTTAAACTTTTTAGTTAAAAACTATTTTTTATTCTATCAGATACTATATGCTAATGGCAGGAGAACGGAAAACAAATGGAAAAAGCAGAATTGAACAGTGGCAAAATATCAATTAATTTATAATATAAACTAAATTAAAAAATAAAGACATGGTTAAATTAAATGAATGAAGTAAATAATTAGAGATAGCCTAAAGTATTGTTTTTTAAGTTTTTAAAAAACTTTGACAAATAGATTTTAAACTATAATCCAATACATACATATATATTATATATAACTGGAAATAATACTCACCCTTACTAGATATATTCTTTTCTTTTTTCATTGAAAAGAAAAATAAACCAAAAAAAAAAAAAAAACCACTGGTCAAGACCCAATAAAATGATTTCATAACTCTATTACTGGTTTAAGATTTAAAGTTTGATAAACACTGTCCTAACACTAACAACCACAACCCTTCAAAAAATCTGTATATAAAGTTTACAACGAAATACAAATTATATCCTATATCCTTAAAAGAATGTGGTAATTTTTGCTATCCTTTAGTTAGGAAGAGTGAAATGGAATGCTGATATCTAATAAATGAAGGCTATTATATCTATTAAGACAAATGTCTTAGTTCTGGAGCTTTAAGAGTGACTCAAACACAGTCATGGCTGGGAACTGTTAAAATACAAAGACTTTCATTTTAACTAAGATTATTCTAAAGTTTCCCTTCAACCCTAAAATGACTTAAGTACAGTTCTACTCATTATTGAATTTAGTTATGGAAGTGTGAGATGATATGGATTTAAAAACATTCTTCACAGAGTATCCACCCCACAACTCTCATTTAGGACAAGTCATTTTCTTCCCAATAGATTGTTACCTCTAACGTTGTATTATATAGGTATTTTTCTGGCTGCCACTAAATTCAAGTCACTTTAAAAATGTTAAAAGTTCTTTTCATAGTCAACTATATAAATTCTTAATTAATTTCCTTACATTAACAACTATTGTTGTAACACATTCCATAATAACCTACCATGAGGCAATGAAACGCTTTTTATCATTCATATACATTTCTTACCTTAAATGCCACTGAATCTATATATATATATCATTCTTAATATAAACTATTTTCTAAAAGTAAGTGGCTTAAAGGAAATTTTTCATAAAACTACAGATGACAGTAATCTAAATACAAAAGCATTATCAAAATAAATGTAACATTTACGTATATAAAATAAAACTGCCATTTACTTTTTACAAGATTGCCACAGACACATGAAGTTTTGCCCAGGTTTTCTCATTGGATCTCCATGTTGACTGGATCCATTGAATGGAGAAGGCTGAGAACTGTTAGGATGCCCCTGCACTTGCACAGCTGGTGACGATGTCACAGGAGTGTTCTGTGAAAAAGTATAATGCATGATTTATGAAATGACACTGAAAAACATTATTTTATACTATAGTCTTATAATTTGATTACATTAATAGATGATTTCTAATATGTATGATTTACATTTTGTAAGAATGCTTATTATTTAAGCTAATGATTAACTTTAAAAATTCTTTAAAAAGATAATTCTACAAAGATAATCAGTTAAGTTTGATTGTAATATGAACACAAAGAGGCAAGGAACATTGCTATTACAATTATAAAATATAAATTACTTTTAATTAAGATTTTTTGATATTATTAAAAATAGGTAGGAACAACACAATCAGAGTTTAAATGAGAAATAAATATAAATGTACCCAATTCTTTACATATTTCACTCCAATAAGTTAACTACAAATCAGTATTTCTTTGCGTATTTCCTTATAGATTTTTCAAGGGATATAAAATAAAGAATACGTGGTAAAAAGCAAAGAAAGTTTCAGATGATTGTTAAAAATGAAGCACCTATTAATGAATTATCAGTACAAACTACAACTTAAGTCTTTAAAGTTGCTCAATTACAGGTTTTAATAGATGCTAGTAAAAGGATCCTAATTGTAGGCAAAGTCTTTTAAATAATACATTTTTTTTTTCGTTCTATTCCTCTTTCTCTCTGCAACACACATAAATAAATAATTATAATGTAGCTTTATTTATTTTTTAAAAAACAGGGTCTCCAATTTTGATCTCTTTCCCCATGGTTTGCATTAGTAGCTGGGTACCATTTAGTTCTTCTCGTCTTAGGGTCATATGGGTTGAGGTTCTTAAGGTCCATCAGTCCTTTGGAGAGACCAATAGTTGCCACTTAGATCGGCAACACAAGCTTTTAAGATCCCAGTTACTACTAACTGAAGTAAGATGCAGAACAATACGTTTGTATAACATGCTGTGCCAACTGAGCTTGATTTCCCCCACAGGCTCAGTGACCCACTACTTCAGGTGCTTATTTGTGGGTAAGAAGTTATCCTAACTTAATGTAGTTCTTAATTTTCGACAATATTTTTTCTCAGAAAGCCTTAACTCATATTTTATTCACAACATACTGCAAAGAAAAAAAATCTTCAATTTCTTATATAAATTATAGCACACTATTTTCAAGCAGTGTTTAAAGGAGAGAAATTATACTTACTCATTTATAAGGTAATATTTGAATAGTTGGGAAAAGTCTTAAAAGTGCTGACAACCTCAGATTGAAAGTCATAATTTTTAAGAAAACCAGACAAAACACAAAAACACAAGGCTATAACACATAAATGAAAAAAACTAGAATAAAGTGCTGAAATAAAGTTCTCATCAGAAATGTAAAGTCTTAAGAAATTTTAAGTTCTAAGTTTCTAGGAAAAAGAAAAAGAAAAAAACTTTTGGGATGTGACCTAAATTGAGTTTTTGTCCTTCACATGTCAGTGAAAAAATACATCCATATTTGAAAAGCTAATATATTATTTGAGCAACACGTGTTATAGGCTAGAATGTGGTCTTTCAGGCGGGATAGATCACATACACATTTTTAATCTGCTTTTTCACTAGCTATGTTTCTTGGGTAACCTCATTAACTTCTCTGATCCTGTTTCCTCAGCTATAAAATACAATTAAGAAAATCTCACCTTTAGGGATGGTTGGCAGACTAGAGAAACTACACATAGAGAGTCTACCTCCAGATTCTCAATAAGTGGTAATTTTGATTATTTTTTATTATGCAAATAAAGATTCAGAAGGGAAATCATGTTCTGGAGGCAAGATGATCAGTTCAGTTTGGTGACAGTTATAGACAATGATCAACTAAAAATGTCCATCAATAGAAGTTAGACTGGAAATATATATTTGACAATCATTCACCTACCATAAAAATTCTCATGGTGAGAAAGCAAAATAGTAAAAAAGTAAAAAAAGGTCAAAGAGTAAAGAAGATAAAATCGGAATCAGTATATTTATTAAAAATATTAAATTATTTCCTTAAATTGTAAATATTACACTAAAAATCAAGAAATTTTAATAACTGAGAGTATCTAAGAGGATCAGGTCCAACCAAACAGATATAACGAAGAGAAGCAAGTTACACACATCCTAGAATTTGAATTAAAGAGTAAAATCTGTCAGATTTGCCATTCCTTCAGAATGAACTTCTGGTTCCTTACATTATTACTATTTAAATTACATATTTTATTTACTATCTCGTTAGATACTTATAAATTACACTTTTTTCATTTTTAAAAGTCTTAACAAACCATTATTCTATTTCTTATATATTTTTATCATTTGCATGGTTTTCATTGGTTCCACAGAGAAAACATAATAATAAGGAATCAAAGAATATTTTAATCCCAAATACTAACCAAGGATATAGCAAGGATGACTGCAGTTAATACAAGCTGTTACATTAAGAATGAATAAAAGACATACAAACCAAATGTAATGATTAAAACTTTTATTCTAATTCACAAAAGCTTCTTTAAAAAAATTTAAGGTAACAGGAGAAAACTGAATATGAATTAGGTATCAAGTAATATTAAGAAAACGCATTTGTTAGGTGTCATTTGGTATTTTGAGACTGATTACCTATTTATCTGCCTACCTAAATAGCTACCTATCTATCTACCTGGTCCTTAACTAGTAAAAAAAAAAAAAAAAAAAAACACACACACACACACACACACACATATACTGAAATATTAATAGGTGAAATGAAGTAATATTTGGATTTATTTAAGTGATACAGAACAGGAAAAATGATGGTGGGGAATAGATGAAATTAGAAAGGCAAATGGTGATATTTGATGGATACATGGGAGCTAATCATATTATTGATTATACGCTTGTGTATATTTGAAAATTTCCACATTAAAATGTAAAAAAAAACAAAAAAAAAAAACCAACACACACACACACAAATTAAAAATGTTAAAAATGTGAAATTCCAAGACCTACGTTTTCTTAGACCATAGTTGTTAATGTTCTTTGGCTTAAACAAAATGATCACTTCTTTCCCCAAAACTAACTTTAAAATAGAATAGTTGTATTGTACTAAATGTTTTTTAAAGTACCATTTAAATTAATCACTTTAAGAATTAGATGTTTTATATGAGAATATAAAAAAAAATTCAATCGAGATATAGACAATTACTTTTGTTAAACATTATCACATAGCGTGAATTCCCATTAACATTAGCTCTACCTATACTCATACATTCTCGGAAGGAAGGTTGGGCAATCTACTTCCGTAGTGATACCGCTTCGGCAACCCAAGGAGGGGTCGCTATGAGTCATGGCCGACTCGACAGCAAATAACAACAACAACATACTCAAAAATAAAATGGAAAAGTATGTTTCAAAGTCATGCTTCTTGGAATGGTCAGGTCTTCAGCAATATTTTTTATTATCACCCTACTCTACTGAAGAAAAGCTAATTGTTTATATTGTATTTATTTATAAAAGTAGAAAAGGTACAACTTCAATAGTGAATGACCAGAAATCCAATATTACCCAAAAGATGTGATACAATCCAGTGATATTTTCTTGTAATGAAAAATTAAGTAAAAAATGTTAACTGACATCATAGTTATATTTCCATCAAAGATACTGCTTTTTTAAAATAAAAAAGTATAATTTTACTTTATCACTTTTCAATAATAAATCATAGCTGAAAATTCTAGAAAATGACGACAATAATTTCTGATATAAGATTTGGGCTTAGTAATTCTTACTTTCTTTTAAATATTAAACTTAAGAAAATCTTAAACTAAAACTAAAATTTAAATATATCATCTGAGTTAGAAAAGCTGCAAACTCAATCTATTATCATAACAATATACAGTTTACTAAGTGATAATGAAATAGTGTGTTCAAGTCTATCTATGCATTTTGAAAGCCACATATAAAATGGAACTAACTCAGAAGGTTAATAAAAGTGATGAATAATTAAAAAAAAAAAAAAAAAAAAAGACACCTAAGGAGGAACTGGCAAAGTACTGTGGTAAAGGACAGGTAAGTACAGAGAGAGAGTTTCAAACATTTCTAAGGAACAAGGATTAGATTTACTCTAAATGTGATATAAGAGATTACGTCTATTCTAAATATACAGATTTTAAAAGAATTAAGACAGCAATGAAAAGGAAACTGATGGAAAAGAGAAGATCTTTGCAAGTGTAGACAGATACATCACATCACTTCAACTCCTAAAAATGAAAGTTTTTGGCAAGATATTATCTAAGGCTCCCTCAGCAACAACATTCTCTCATTTTATTAAACTCCCAAACTCTTTCCTTTTATTAAGTGTTACTCTAAATAAACAATACTTATCAAACCCTGTCTTAAAAGACACACTGGAATATAAACAAAAATGCTGTTTAGTAGTGATGCCTTTTTAAGTTTTTACAATATATTATAGGTCTACAAATCTGAGTAGCTGTGCTTTTAAAAAAGAAAAAAAAAAAAAAAAAAAAGCCACAAACCACTGAAAAGTTTTTATTGTGGCTCTTCCTAAAATTATTCTGTATGGTTATGACTAAATGCTGCCCTCCTGAGGCTACAAGATCTGCGTTCTGAGGCTTGAGCAACTTTTTCAAACTCTTTATTAGAAGGAAGGGACCAATATTCAAAAATGTTACTCAGCATCTTATCAGGAATGATTCACTGGGAAGGGGCATACATAAAATATCTTAAGTAGGTACATCATTAAATAAAATATATGTATATAGAAGAATTTGGCATGTCATCTGATCATTGAATTAACAGATGTTCAACAAGATCGCAAAACAAGTCTTTAGGAAAGTGTAATTTTTTTTTTCAATTTTCTTTCATATGCCAATCTAATTTTATGCCCCTTCCCCTTCAAAAGAACGAAACAAAAATGCCAACAAACCCACTGAAATTGAGTCCATTCCAACTTACAATTACCCTATTTACAGGGAGCTCTGGTAGCGTAGTGTCTAAGGCACTTGACTGCTAACCAGAAGGCTGGCAGTTCAAACCTACCAGCCACTCCTCAGAAGGAAGGTTGTGCGATCGACTTCTATAGTGATACTGCCCCAGAAACCCAAGGAGGGGTCGCTATGAGTCAGGTCTGACTTGACAGCACATAACAACATAGGTCAGAGTAGAACTGCCCCCAAAGAGTTTTCAAGGCTGTAACTCTTTATTGAAGAAGACTACTACATCTTTCTCCATGGAGTGGCTAGTGGGTTCCAACCTCTGATTTATCAGTTATCAGCCCAGAGCTTTAGCTACTGCACTGCACAACCAGGGCTCCCTTTATGCTACCAGCAGATATTAATTAATGAAGAGTGGAGGAGGGTAGAATTTCATAAAACCAAGTATTCTTATGTTGCACTTTAACTTGAAAATAAGCAGATACAAATTGGCCCTGAAGTAGGTAAAATTATCTTCTGTTTACATACACTACCCAGCTAAGAAAACCTATGTTTATATCATTTATTTTCACATATATTCCTCCTTTATATAATTAATTCCAACAAATGTTCCACTGTAACACAACACAATGTATTAAGATCTCAAACTATGGAAACTTTATGTATACACTGGACCCCTTCTAAGCAAACAGCTTCAGCAGGGAAATGGGCAAAATGCAACCATACTTGGTCCTTGTACATGCTGAAGCAAGCCTGGGTTGATGAAGTGTGTCATTATAGAATATGACACCCCAGTTAAGCATGTCTGATAATATCAACATTACTTTGACTGATGTCATCTGATCATGGAATTATCAGATGTTCAACAAGATACCAAAACAAGTCTTTAGGAAAGAATGCTTTTAGGGCTATTTTTCAATTATTCCCTCCACTATCTAGGACTATATTGGTTGTGTGAACATAACATCTTTAAAACTTGGCCAACTAGTTCCAGCAAGATGGCAGACTAAGCAGAAGGACTGCACGGACTCTCTTCAACAAAGAAAAGGGAAACCAATTAACACAGACACAGAAGATAATCTTGGACCTCTGAGCCTTGAAGGGAAGGATACAAAAGTGGACTAAACTCCAAATAGCAGAAGTATTTGCATGAAAATAACAAAAAGGAGACACACGGAGCTGCGGTCTGGCAGCGACCTGAGCGACCCTGATGGCACAGATGGCTTGGAGACTCCCGAGTGGTGGTAGGACCTAAGAATTAACCCAAAAATCACCCGCTAGCCAGGGACTTCCCGGAGGACTGTGCACGGTGGCTGGGGAACAAATGGAGAAGGTGAAGAGAAAAGTGGGCTGAGCTGTGGACTTTGCTGATCCGGAGGGCACCACCATTTTGTAGGTTTAAAAAGCGGCTTGACTATTTTGGATATTTAAAGAGACAGAGCTCTTGCAGATTCCTATGGTGGTAGGACTTAAGAATTAACCTAAAAATCCCCCTGCTAGCCAGGGAATGAATGGAGGACTGTGCACGGTGGCTGGGGAACAAACTGAGAAGGTGAAGAGAAAGGTGGGCTGAGCTGTGGACTTCTGCTGGTCCAGAGGGCACCGCCATTTTGAAGGTTTAGAAAGCAGCTTGACTATTTTGGATATTCAAAGAGACAGCACTCTAGCAAATTTCTGTGGCTTAAGAACACGTTCTGCTCTCCAGCAACCCCAAGGACACTCAGGGCCTGCAAGATTGAAAAGGTACAACATTCTTCTTGTTACTACACCCTACACCCACTTGGTGAACAGAGGTGTGGCCATCCCCACTCCCA
>NW_006921632.1:8199358-8217178 GCF_000298275.1 Orycteropus afer afer
GAAGAGGTAACTATGGGGAGGAAGTGGGAGTGGAGCTATTGCATTGTGTTAAACTGTGGTCAATGACATGAGACAAAGTATATGTGAACTGCTGTATGGAGAGTGAATTTGCTCTGTAAATCTTCACCCAAATCACAATTAAAAAAAAAAAAAAGAAGAAAAAAAAAAACTTGGCCAACTGATCATGAAGGAGCTTGCACTCTAGGATGGTGTGGGTAGGGAAAATGCATTTCCTGTCATTAGAAGAAGTTTTCCATTCTACCTGCACTAGCTACTGATATCTGGGTATCCTACTTTGGATAGATGTTGGGGAAAATTCTGATGATCTGCACCTTTCGTGCATAGTGCCTATGGTACTTGACTGCTAACCAGAAGTCCGGCGGTTCAAACCCACCAGCTACTCTTTGGAAGGAAGGTTGGGCAACCTACTTCTGAAGTGATACTGCCTCAGAAACCCAAGGAGTGGTTGCTATGGATTGGGTCCGACTCGACGGCACATTACAATAACAACAACCAGCACCTTTTGTACCAATTTGTTTGGAATACCTGTTTTTTTGGAGCCAGTAGCAAACTCTACTGCTAATATAATGTCTGCACTAAAAACTGAAATAAGCTCCATATTGTTGTGCTAAAGAATCGGGCAGCCCTAGATTTCATGTTGGTAGCACATGGACAAGTATGTGTATACATCAATGCTATCTGTTGTTCATTGGTTAATGTGATAGGACAAACACAACAAGATCAACAGGCCATCCAAGGCACCTTCCATAAGACACAACAGCATAGGGAAACTACGGTGTTAATTAACTACCACCTTCAGGAAGACTCTTCTTGGCTTGCCTCTTGGCTGCCCAACTTAGGCTGGCTTAGATCCCTATTTGTTATGATGTTCCTGACATTATTAGTATGGGAGCTCTGGTGGCATAGTGCCTAAGGCATTTGACCACTAACCAGAAGGATGGTGGTTCAAACCCACAAGCCACTCCTCACAAGGAAGAAACGGTAATCTACTTCCATAGATATATCACCTTGGAAATTCAAGGAGGGGTTGCTATGAGTCAGAATTGACTTGATGGCAGTGTTCGTTTTTTTTTCCCCCCTCCTTTAATTGTTGCTAGTTTTTTTCCTGTAATGAAATTAACTAGAAAAAACAAAAACAAACAAACAAACAAAAAACCCCAACTCACTGCCATCGAGTCCATTCCAACTCATAGTGACTTCTTGGGTTTTCGAGGTGGTATCACTATGGAAGTAGACTGCCCAACCTTACAGACTACTAATGGGAGTGAGAGAGAACAAAATTGAGAAGAAAAAAAAAAAAAAATGATAATGGCATCAGGTAGCAAGGATTACCTTTTGCCTTTCTGAGCAGGGGTCATTTCCCTGCTCTTTCTAGCCCTGAGCATTCTGTAAGTCTGTAAGTCCCCTCTTGAGGTCCATTGCTTCCTTAACATCTTTAGACCTCTTCTTGTTGTTGTTAGGTGCCATTGAGTTGGCTCCACCTTATAGTGACCCTATGTACAAGAGAACAAAACAGTGCCCAGTCCAGTGCCATTCACACAATCCTTGATATACCTGAGCCCATTGTTGCAGCCACTGTGTTAATTCTCATTGAGGGTCTTTTCCTTTTTCACTGACCCTTGACTTTACCAACATAACATTCTTCTCTAGGGAATGGTCCCTTCTGATAACATGACCAAACTAGGTGAGATGAAGTCCGGCAATTCTCGCTTCTAAGGATCATTTCAGTAGCACTCCTTCCAGGACAGATTTGTTCTGGCAATCCATGGTATTACTAGTATTCTTCACCAACACAATTGAAAGGTATCAAGTCTTCTTCCATCTTCCTTATTCACTGTGCAGTTTTAACATGCATATGTGGCTACTGAGAACACTACAGCTTGGGTTAGGTGCACTTCAGTCTTCAAAGTACCATCTTTGCATCTTAATACTTTAAAGAGGTTTTTTGTAATAGGTTTGCCCAGTGCAAATACAATGTTGATTTCTTGGCTGCTGCTTCCATGAGTGCTGATTGTGGATGCAAGTAAAATGAAATTCCTGACAACTTCTATCTTTCTCCATTTATTGTGATATTGCTTACTGGTCCACTTGTGAGGATTTCTGTTTTATGTTGAGGTGTAATCCTTATTGAAGACTGTAGTCTTTGATCTTCACCAGTAAGTGCTTCAAGTCATCTCCACTTTTAGCAAGCAAAGTTGTGTCATCTGCATATCACAGGTTGTTAACGAGTCTTCTTCCAATCCTGATGCCTTGTTTTTCTTCATATTCCAGCTTCTTGGATTATTTGCTCAGCATACTGATTGAGTTAAGGATGGTGAAAGGATACAACTGTGACTCACAACCTTCTTAATTTTAAACCAGGCACTATCCCCTTGTTCTGTTGGACAACACAGCCTCTTGGTCTATTTACAGGTTCCTGACAAGCACAATCAAGGGTTCTGAAATTCCCATTCTTATCTATTTTATCCACAAGTTTATTATGCTCCACACAGTCAAAGGCCTGTGCATAATCATTAAAAAACAGGTAAACATTTTTCTGATATTCTTTGCTTTCAGCCAAGACCCATCTGACATTAGCAATGATATCCCTTGTTCCACATCCCCTTCTGAACCCAGCATTTCTGGAAGTTCTCTGTCTATATATTGCTGCAACCATTTCTGAATTATTTTCAGCAACATTTTACTTGTGTGTGATACTAATGATAGTGTTCAACAATTTCCACATTCTGTTGGGTTGCCTTTCTTTAGAATGGGCACAAATATCAATCTCTTCTAGTTGATTGGCCAGGTAGCTGTCTTTCAAATTCTTGGCATAAACGAGTAAGCATTGCCAGTGCTACATCAGTTTGTTAAAACATCTCAATGGGTATTCAGTCAATTCCTGGAGCCCTTTTTTTTTTTTTTTGCCAATTCCTTTAGTGCAGCTTGGAATTCTTCTTTCAATACCATTGGTTCTTCATCATATGTTAATTCCTGACATAGCTGAACATCAAGTAATTATCTTTTGGTACAGTGATTCTGTGTAGTCTTTCCACCTTGTTTTGATGCTTCCTGCATCACTGAAAACTTTGCCCACTGGGGGAAAAAAATTCATTGCCATCAAGTTGATTCCAACTCACAGCAACCTGCACTGGGTCTCCAAGGCTGTAAATCTTTAAAGAAATAGATTGCTTCATCTTCCTCCTGCGGAGTAGCTGGTGCGTTTGAACCACTGACCTTCTGGTTAGCAGCCAAATGCTTTACCATTATGCCACCAGAGCTCCTTATGCCCATGGAATAATACTTCAATACGGCAACTTGAGGTGTTAATTTTTTCTTCAGTTCTTTCAGCTTGAGAAATGCCTAGCGTTTTCTTCCCTTTTGGTTTTCTAACTCCAAGTCTTTGCACATTTCATTATAATACTTTACTTGGTCTTCTCAAATTGCCCTTTGAAATCTTCTGTTCAGCTCTTTTCATACATCATTTCTTCCACTTGCTTTAGCTACTCATGCTCAAGAGCAAGTTTCAGAGTCTTTTTTGACATCCTTTTTGATCTTTTCTTCCTTTAATGTCTTTTTAATGACCTTTTGCTTTCTCCATGTATGATGTTCTTCATGTAATCCCACAACTCGTCTGGTATTCAGTCACTAATGTTCACTGTGCCAAATCTGTTCTCTAAGTGGTCCCTAAATTCAGGTGGGATATAATCAAGGTTGTACTTTGGCTCCTGTGGACATGTTTTAATTTTCTTCAGCTTCACCTGTAACATGCATATGAGCAACTGATGGTCTGTTCCATAGTCAGCTCCTGGTCTTGTTTTGACTGATGATATTGTGCTTCTCTACTGCCTCTTTCCACAGATGCAGCTGGTTTAATTCCTGTATATTCCAACCTGGCGAGGTCCAGTTCACGTGTGCAGCCACTGTTTATGTTGTTGAAAAAACGTATTTGCAGTGAATTAGTCCTTAGTTTTGCAAAATTCTAGACTCCTTAGAATGGTGGAAATAACAAGGTTTGGCTGAAAAATATCACATTTGAAATTCTCTATTTCATCTATCTCTTTAAACTATCAAAAAAAAAAAAAAAAAAAAGTAAATAAAATGGTGTTAAACCAAGGTATAAAATTCAACTTTAAAAAATATTTAACAGTTATTACCAGTTACCAGTTGTTATCAAGTCAATTCCAACTCATGTGTGTGAGGAGAATTGTGCTTCACAGAGTTTTAGATGTCTGATTTTTCAGAAGTAGACTGTCAGGTCATTCTTCTGAAATGCTTCTGAGCAGACTCAAAACTTTCAATCTTTCAATTACCAGCTGTGTGCATAAACCACATTCACCAACCAGGGACTCCAAAGAGTATGTAAAGAAATTAAAAGAATCTGGGCAGCAGTGGAAATGTTTTTTAATTAGGGTCTTAAAAAGGCTTAACAGCCTACCCTTCAAAAGAAATTTCTGAAGCCATCTTAAACAGCTAATCTTCTGTTATCTGTTCTAAATGTCTAGCACTTATAGGTTGTGGTGCAGTGAATTGCTTAATATGGACCTTCCAGCCATCACCCTCCATATTATGATGCATTGTAAATCCTAGTCTCTTTGTCTGTTTTGGGAGCTCTGGTAGCATAGTGCCTAAGGCACTTGATTGCTAACCAGAAAGCTGGCAGTTCAAACCCACCAGCCACTCCTTGGAAGGAAGGTTGGGCAATCTCCTTTCATAGTGATACCACCTCGGAAACCCAAGGAGGGGTTGCTATGAGTTGGGGCTGACTCGACAGTACATAACAACAACAACAACAATATGTCTGTTTAGGGTGGGATGAATCTTGAGTCCTGCCTTGCTGGAGGGTGTGACTCAAGTCACCATCCTTACATTTCCCTAAGAGTGTATACATAAATGTTCTGGGAACGTTGTATCTCTTGCTCCAATCCTGTGTTTGATTCGTCATCATCTTATGCACAGACTTGAGATAGCTGCCAGTCATCTGACTTGCCAATTTGGGTTCACCAGCCTCTTCAACCACATGAGTGGGGATAATCCTCTAGACCTACCTACAGACTTGGACTTGCCAGCCTCCCAGACCCTACCACCATGAGCTGTTTCCCTGGCAGTTTGTGAGTTCTGTGAGACATTACAGTGAAATACAGAACCATTAAGACAGGAGAGAGACTACCGAGGAAAGCAGGAGTTAATGTTAGAAGTGATGGAATGGCACAGCAGTTTGGAAAAGCTGGATATTTGGGACATCTTTAACCTCCATCTCTTAGGGACCAGCTTTGTGTTCATCCTTCCAAAAGAAATTATTCAATCAGTTGGTGTCAGAAGTGGGATGACAGTGCATTGGGCTCCTGTTTTCCAGGAGCCCCAAAAAGATCTCTTCTCCACCCCAAAGTCATTTTACTTGCACATGTGCATATGGCTTTGGGTCTCCTGCTGGGGGCTTGACTGGAAGACTATGGTCCCCTTTACAGTCCCTGGCTTCATCAACTAACTGAGCTTGTGTGCTTCAATTGGTCCCAAGTGGGACTTCCCATCATTAAATTCTTCTCAATTGAAATGAATAGAATGGACTTCTTTAGGCCTCCTTAACTTTGTAGGATCAGCAGGAGTTTTCATTGGTCCACCCAATGTCCTGTAGCATTGCATTAGGACCTTTGTCTCAACTCCACCAATGTCTTCTATATTCATCCCATTCCTCAGTAACCATCACAAAATCTCTGACCTGCTGAGGTAAGTTCTTTCCCCACTGCTTCTTCCCATTCTCCTATTAATCACTCCTAGGTTTCTTGTATCTCTAAGACTCATGTAGGGAAACATGCCAATGGACCTGACATAGTTTCTTGCATTATTGCTTTGTTTTGCAGTACCTAGGTTACATGAGGTGCCCATGTAGAGTAGAAGGGGATCCCTTGATTACTATATCTGCCATGGCCTGTGTAATGGGTATACTCATTGGGTGAATATCCTGATCACCATAAAGCCATTCCAGCATGGCTTGCATAAACAGCACATTAGCTGCTTCCTCTGGAGTGTTCTAGAGGGTATGTACAGGGGGAGAGGGGCAGTTTGCCTTCTCAGGATAAACAAACCTGACTGCAAATTTTATCCAGTCCATCAGGCTGGCTGTCCCTTCCAGGTTAACCTGCTATGTAACTGGATCTTTGATCAATGTTTGTGCCAGTTCCATACTGAGTTGTGGGTCATGCATCAATACATACACATCTATTTTGTAGCATTCAAAACTAAAGACACTGCCCATAAATTAGTCACTCTCACAAACCATTTTAGCGAAGGTGCCTTAGGAGGCTGACAATACTGATCTACAAACTGAAGTAACTCTTACACTATATGCCCTGGTTTCAGTTTCTTGGGTTTGCCCGTTCCCTTCCTAGACCACCTTGTTGGTGACCAGTGGTCATAGTGGTACTGCCTGTTGTTGTGAAACAATTTTCCTTTTTGGGTAGACCCTGAGACTAGTGGTCCTAACTCTGACTGGACCAGATCTGAGCTTTGTTCAGTACTATAACCTGCCCCAACATTATTTTTACCTGCCATTACAGCTTACTGAAAACAGCAACAAAGGAATTGCAAGTCTTGCCCTTTCCTTATCACTCTGTTATCGCCATATGCATGCAACTAGCTAATTCCTCAGGAGTTAGATCCACCATTCCTAAATCCCATTCATACCTTTTGCCTTGGGTAACTGACCTCAACAAAACAGCTACTTCAATCCATGTTTTTTTTTTAAAATCCCATTCAGAACCAAAGGTTTCTCATTCTCTTGTTTATTCCTGTTTTCCCAAAACCACATATTCCAGTGAGTCTGTGCTCTTGCAGTGAATCCCACTATTCTGACTCTGACTCCAACTACTCGAATAATTTCTTCTAGAAGGATCAGCACAAGGCTGGTCCCTATGAAGCAGAGGTTAAAGATGTCCTAAAGTCCAACTTTTCCAAACTGCTGTGCCACTCCATCAACGTTAACATCAACTACTCCTCCTCCCTGCTGTACTCTCCCCTCCTGTGTTAGGGTTTCGTATTTTGCTCTCAAGTCTCATAGAACTCAAAAAACTACCAAGGAAACAGCTCATGTGATGGCAGGGGCTGACAAGCCCCCAAGTCTGAGAGTAAGTTTGGAGGATTCTCCCCACCCACATGGTTGCAGAGGATGGTGAACCCAAATCGGCAAGTCAGATGACTAGCTGCTGTCTCAAGTCCATGGGTAAGATGATGACAAACCAAATGCAGGACTGGAGCAAGAGAGAGAACTTTCCCAGAACATTCACATATATATTCTCAAGGAAACTAAGGTTGGTGACTTGAGTTATACCCTCCAGCAAGGCAGGACTCAACATACATCCCACCCTAGATTTACAATATATGACAAAATGGAGGTCTACAGCTAGAAGAGCCATATTATGCAATTAACTGCACTGCACAGGTATATTCATCTTATGTATCAAGGCAAAATATACTTGTGCCACTAGCCCTTAAATATCCACAAGGATGTTCAAAGCTCTTTAGTAAGAGGTACGTACGGGATACTTGGCTTTTTGCCATCAGGGACTTCTGGTTGCTTGTTTACTTTTTGTGGTGCCATTTATGTACAAATGATACATATGTACAGGTGTCTCATACAGAAAGACTGGGCTTATGCCTTTCCAGAGAAATGAAACAAAGCTTCAAGTCATAAAGCATTTAAGGTAAAGGAAACGAAAGGATTCTACGTGAATTTGTATGTTCATCCATCCATTCATTTTCTGATTCAAGAATATTTTAGTGAATATGTGGCACTGTTTTAGGTGCTGGGGGTATAGTAGTGGATAAGATAAACAAATATCCTTATTCTTATTAACTTTAGTAAGGAGTACTAACTATAAGCAAAATGTGTAGGTCACATATACATGCTGCTATGAACTGAACTGTATCACCCCAAAATATGCAATGGAATCCTAACCTCTCTACTTCTGGATTTAATCTCAATTGGGAATAGGGTTTTATTTGGTTATGTTAATAAGGCAATTTCAGTGTACAGTATGTCGTAAACCCACTAATTTCTGAGGTATAAAAAGAAAGATTAGGCACAGAGAAGCAAGTGCAAAAGGAGGGGAAGATACATGCCACAAGGAGACTGCCAAAGAAATAAGGAATGCCAGGTCTACAGAAACGGAAAGAAGTCATCCTGCAGAGCCTTCCCCTAGAGCCAGTGCTGTGAATTCAGAGTTCTAGCCTCCTATACTCAGGCATTTGACTGCTAACCAGAAGGCTGGTGATTCAGACCCACCAGCCACCACTTGGAAGGAAGATTGGGGAATCTACTTCTGTAGAGAAACTGCCTAGGAAACCAAGGAGGGGTTGCTATGAGCCAGATCCGACTTGACAATGGTGAGTTTGGTTTTTGGTTTTATAATTTCTGTACTTTGAAACCACCCACTTCTGGTATTTCTGTTATAGTAGCACTAAGAAACTAATACTAATGTGTACGTAGGTATATATTTATGCTTATTACACTGTAATTATTTATGTATATCTGTCACACTTATTTGATCTTCAGTTTCTTCTTATAGGTCAGGTCTACTACAATACCTGGCATGTAGTAGTAGGTGATAAATGTTTCTGTAATGGAATGAATTACTGAAATATTAAAGAGGGAAATAGGTAAGTTACTTTTAAAATTAAAAACAAAAAAACAATTATTAACAGATGCTTCTTATATACTGCTATAGGAGTGATAATATATTGTATTTCCATCAAATTTAAATATATATTTTATATATTGCTTTGGAAGTGAAAATACATTGTATTTCATCAAACGTAAACTGCTTATTTTATGTAGCTCTAAATTTAAATTTAAAGATGTATCCTAATTTTAGGGCGATTGTGGGAAGATAGCATCATACTGAAAGTCTACACACTTAGTCCCTCTATCAACTGAGATTTTGAGTAACTGGGTAAAGCAGATACAAATAATGATACTGGAGTTATGAGCACCTAAGGAGAAGATAAAGTATTAGATCCAGTGAAGGTGGTGAAAGGAAGCAGGCTAAGCGACTGAGAAAAATAAAGAAACCCACTGAAATGGAGAAATAAGCCTAAGAAGAGTGATTAGAAATACAAAGGAGGTCAAGGAAGAGGGAAGGAAGGGAGGGGGAAAAAAAAAAGTAAAAACACACAACATACAACTCAGAGGCATTAAAGACTCAGAATAGCCACACTTGGAGTTTTTCAAGGTGAGATGGGGTTTTGAGTTGGAATAAAGATCTTACTGGGAAATGGAACAGTACCTCCTGCCCCCCGTCCCTTAGCTTAAGCTGCCACAGAGTCTGGAAGGGAGTGGGAGAAAGGGAAGAGAAGAGAAACTTTCTCTGGGTAAACAGAACTCCAAAGCGGACACAAAGCAGTTGGCTCAGGTCCAACTGTTAGCAAACCTTTTTAGCACAAAGTGGATCTGGGATCTGGGATTTCATGACTTGTGGATCAACAAAGAAGAGGATGGCCCTTTTTCTTTTGAGGTGACTGTTGGGGTGAACTGTGGCGCTTTGATTGACAGCTGGGCATCATCACTGGCAGCCCCAGGGGGAGCCAGAGGCCCAGGAGGTTGAACATCCCATGCCTGCATTGCTGACTAAATTATCTTGGCCTAAGCACAGAAAAAAGCCTCTGGCTTTCTCTCCTGGGGTTTGCTTCTGGTGCTTTTTTTTTTTTTTTAAATGGTTAACTTCTTTTCTCCCCTGCCTTGTCCAATAAGAGGAAAATATGAACCCTCCACTAGTCAACCGTAGCTACTACACTGAACAACTCACCCAACAAACAGGTAACAGCAACAGCTCCTGCAACACAGCATCAACAACAGACAGTGGAAAACATCTGCTCATCCCACCTCCAAATCCTCATCACGATGAACAGTGATAAATAAAACAATTGAAAAATGGTAGAAAACCAACAGACAATGTCAAATCAAACAGAAAACCAGGATAAAACAGTAGAAACAAATGCCCAAGCTAAAGAATTAGCATATCTCCCCAAGGAAGAACAAGCAATAAAACTATCAGATAAGGAATTCAGAAGATATGTATGTATGTATATATATATATATAGGACCCTCCAAGAACTCAAGGAAACCATGAAGAGAAGCAATGAGATGATAGACAGTACTCTGGAAGAATTCAGGAAAATCTTTCAAGAACAAAATAGCAAGATAAACATACAATTAGTACTCACACAAAAATGCAATTAGAAACCCACAAGAAGAGCACCAAAATTATAGAGATAGATAACAAAGTGGAAGGACAAAACAGTAGAGTAAAACTGGGTGAAGAACACACTTCCCAACTAGAAGACAAATCCCTTGACGCCAGCCTGTATTAAGTAAAATCAGAGCAAAGATTTCAGGGAATGAAGAGACCTAAGAGTTATATAGGAGCTCTGGTAGCGTAGTGCCTAAGGCACTTGACTGCTAACCAGAAGGTTGGTGGTTCAAACACACCAGGCACTCCTCGGAAGGAAGATGGGGCAATCTACTTCTGTAGTGATACTGCCTCGGAAACCCAAGGAGGGGTCGCTATGAGTCAGGGCCGACTCGACGGCACATAACAACAACAAGAGTTACATGGGATGACGTGAAAAGAAACAACATAAGCCTCACTGGAATACTAGAACAAGAGGAGGCGCAAACCAAACCAAAACAAAAATCAAACAAACCAAACCAAAACAAAAACCAAACAAACCAAACCAAAACAAAAACCCCATAGAGAACATTATCAATGACTTGCTTACAAAAAATGTCCCCAATATTATGAAGGAAGAAAAGATATCCATCCAAGAAGCACAATAAACCCCATATAAGATAGATCCCAAGGGAACGTCATCAAAACAAATCATAATAAAACATTTCAAAACCAAAGACAAAGAAAGAATCTTGGGAGCATCTTGGGAAAAATGCAATGTCACCTACAACAGACAACCAGTAAGACTAAGGTCTGATTTCTCAGTAGAAACCATGCAGGCAAGAAGGTAATGGGATGGCATATACAAACTTTGAAGGAAAAGAAGTGCCAACCAAGAATTGTATATCCAGCCAAACTGTCCCTCAAATATGAAGGTGAAACCAAGACATTCCCAGACAAACAGAAATTAAGAGAATTTTTGAAAACCAGAGAGATCCTATGAGAAATGTATAGGGAGTCTTTTTCAATAGAAAACCCACAATGAAGAATAGCAAATTAAAACCAAGACCCTTATCACCACCACCTAGAAACTAAACCAGAAAAAGATGCTGAAAATAAACTCATAAAAAAGTATACATAGAGAAACAGAGAAGTCAATCTGTAGATGACACCATCAAAAAAGGAAACAGAGGGAATAAATGTTATAATTATAAAACTTCCAAATGGAACAGACTGTTCCAAACTTAGGGAGATAAGAATTTACTTCAGGGTAACCACAAAGAAAATTAACAATCTTTCTAACCAAACTAAGAAAGAATAAAATCACAAGGCTTAGTAAGCACAAAACCAACAATAATGAAGAAAAGAGAAAAAATACCTAATAACAAAATGAACTAAGCACAGAATAATATTTGGAACAAAGAATTCATCAACAACACAACAAACAACACAACAGAATGACAGCAATAAATGGAACCTATCACTAATTATACTCAACATGAATGAACTAAATGCACCATTCAAGAGAAAGAGAGTGGCAGACTGAGTAAGAAAAAAGATCCACTGATATGCCGCCTAGAAGAGACCCACCTGAGACACAATGATAAAAATAAATTATAAATCAAGAGGTAGAAAAAACGAATCATACAAATGGCAATCAAAAGAAGAGGAGGAGTGGCAATTTTAATTTCTGATAAAACACATTTGAAGATGAAAACCAGTATAAGTGACAAAGAAGGACACTATATGATGTTAAAAAGGTCAACTGACCAAGAGTACATTACCATAATAAATAACTATGTGCCTAATGAAAGAGCTGCAAAATACACAAAGCAAATATTAACTGAATTGAAAGGAATAAGAGAGAACTCTACAATAGTAGTAGACTTTAACACACCACTTTCAAGGAAGGACAGAACAAGTAGAAAATAACTCAACCAAGATACAGAAGAACTCAACAACACAATCAACCAACTTGACCTCATAGGTATATACAGAACATTCCACCCAACAAATGGAGCTCTGGTGGTGTAGTGCTTTAGGTATTTGACTGCTAACCAGAAGGCTGGCAGTTCAAACCCACCAGCAACTCCAGAGAAGGAAGACCGGACAATCTATTTCCATAAAGATTTACCATCTTGGAAACTCAATGGATGTCATTACGAGTTGGAATCGACTGAATGGCAGTGAGTTTGGAGTTTTGGATTTTCACCAAACAAAAGCACAATACACATTCTTCTCCAGTGCACATGGAACATTCTTCATGTTAGGCCACAAAACAAGTCCCCTCAAACTTAGAAACACTGAAATATTAACAAAGCATCTTCTCAGATCACAATGCCATAAAATTAGAAATCAGTAATAGGAAGACCAAGGAAAAAAAATCAAATGTGTGGAAACCGAATAATTCACTGCTCAAAAACTACTTTGTAACACAAGAAATAAAATGTGAAATAAAAATAATTCCCAGAAACAAATGAGAATGAAAATACAACTTACCAAAACCTTTGGGACACAGCAAAAGCAGTACTCAGAGGTCAATTTATACCAATAAATACACACATCAAAAAAGAAGAATCAAAATCAACACTTTAATTCAACAACTCCAACAATTAGAAATAGATCAACAAAAGAAACCTACAGTATCCAGAAGTAAGGAAATAATAAACATCAGAACAAAAATAAATGAAGTGGGGGAAAAATAAAAAAAAAGAGAAAAATCAACAAAACAAGAATCTGGTTCTTTGAAAAGATTAACAAAATCGACAAACCACTGGCAAATTTAACAATGGAAAAGAAAAGAGATGATGTAAATAACACGAATAATAAATGAAAAGGGCAACCTAACAAGAAAACCAAATGAAGTAAAAAAGATAACATTATGAAGACCTGTACTCCAACAGATTCCAGAACCTAGAAGAAACGGACAAATTTCTAGAAACACAAGACCTACCAAAGTTAACCCAGTTGGAGACAGAATACTTGAACAGATCCACACCAAAAGAAGAAATTAAGTAGGTCATAAAAAACTCCCCACACAAAAAAAGTTCTAGCCCAGATGGCTTCACTGGAAAATTCAAACACATAAAGGAAAACTACAGACCAATATCTCTCATGAATATTGTTTTGGTTACCTAGTGCCACTCTGATAAGAATATACCACAAGTGGGATGGCCTTAACAAACAGGAGTTTATTCTCTTACAGTTTGGAGGCTTTAAGTCCAAGTTCAAAGCACGAGGCTCTAGGGGCTGGGTGAAAGCCCCTCAACCTTGGGGTCCAGCTCTGCCTCCTGCTCTTGGCCCACTGGAGCTAGAGGTGTTTATTCACTCAGACAGCTGCTGGCTGCTGAGGCTGAGAAGCCCAGGTTTACAAGTAAAAAGGCACAGTCCCGATGTTACCAAACTACACGGCTGGCCATTAAACGACGACATGGCTACATGCAGGGTCCAAGCATGCCATAAGCTAGAGACCATTCCCAAAGCTGCTTCTCATATACAGGAAGCAGACCACATACCCAAAGCAGCTACTCAGCTGCTTGTGGTAGATCCCACCATGGAGCTGATTACCAGTCACATCATGGGGAATAACTACCACCAGCTGCCCAGCCACTCAACCAGGCCCAGCTAAGTTGACACAAATATAACCACTACAAATATAGACCCAAAAATCTTCAACAAAATCCTAGCCAGCAGAATCCAACAACATTAAAAAAAAAAAACCAAAAAACCATCATGACCAAGTGAGAGTCATACCAGTTATTCAAGGATGGTTCAACATCAGAAAAACAATCAATGTAATCCATCATATAAAGAAAAGAACCACATGATCAGATCAATCAATGAAGAAAAAGCATTTGATAAAATCCAACACCCATTCCTGTTCAAAGCTCTCAGTAAAATAGGCACAGTGCTCACTGCTGTCAAGTTGGATCTGACTCAAAGCGACCCCTCCTTCGGTTTCCATGGTGGTATCGCTACAGAAGTAGATTGCCCAACCTTCCTTCCGAGGAGTGGCTGGTGGGTTTCAACTGCCAGCCTTCTGATTAGTAGTCAAATGCCTTAGGCACTATGCCACCAGAGCTCCTAAAATAGGCATAGAATGGAAAATCCTCAACATAATAAAGGGTGTATATGTAAGACTAACAGCCAACATTATTGTCAATGGAGAAAGACTCAAAGCACTCCCTTGTAAATGAGAACCAGAAACAGACAAGCATGCCCTCTATTACTTCTGTTTAATGTTGTATTAGAAGTCCTAAAAGGGCAATAAGTTAAGAAAGAGAAATAAAAGGCATCCAAATTGGCAAAGAAGAAGTAACGCTATATTTATTTGCAGATGAATAAATCTGCAAATAAATGAAAAACTGCATTACCACTGGGCACAAAACACTAGGCTATGGATAAATGATCCTCTACATAGAAAACCCAAGCAACTCAGCAAAAAAAATTTCTGGAATAGAAAGGTTCAGCTAAGTGACAGGATACAAGGTCCACATACACAAATGAACTGAATTCTTCTACATCAACAGAGACCTCTGAAAAGGAAATAAGGAAACAATACCATGTACAATAGCTACCGAACAGGTAAAATATTTAGGAATAAATATTATCAGGGACACAAAAGACCTATACAAAGCAAACTACAAAACACTATTATAAGAGATCTATATAAATCGAAGAACATTCCATATTCATGGATAGGAAGACTGAATATTGTGAAAATGTCAATATTACCCAAAGCAATTTACACACTCAGTGCAATCCCAATCCAGAATCCATCAACATTTTTTAAGACCATGGAAAATCCAATCACTAATTTCATATGGAAAGGAAAAATATCTCTGATAAGCAAAGCACAACTAAAGAAGAATAGCAAAGTAGGAGGTCTCACACTCCCAAAATCTACTACACAGATGTCAAAACCTATAGAAACAGTAGTCAAGATAGCATGGTACTGGTATGACTGACTGACTGACTGACAGACAGACAGACAGACCAATGAAACAGAATCAAAAACTCAGAAATAGACCCATCCACTCTATGAACAGTTGATTTTTGACAAAGGGCAAAATCCATTAAATGGGGGAGAGATAGCTCTTTAACAAATGGTGCTGGCAAAACTGGATATCCACTTGCAGAAAAACGAAACAAGACCCATATCTGACCCCATACACAAAAACGAACTCAAGATGGATCAAAGACTTAAATGTAGAACCCAAAACTATAAAGTTCATCTTGTTGTTGTTGTTGTTGTTATGTGCTGTTGAGTCGGACCCGACTCATAGCGACCCCTCCTTGGGTTTCCGAGGCAGTATCACTACGGAAGTAGATTGCCCCATCTTCCTTCCAAGGAGTGGCTGGTGGGTTTGAACCGCCAGCCTTCTGGTTAGCAGTCAAGTGCCTTAGCCATTATGCTACCAGAGCTCCCATAAAGTTCATCTAGGGGCCCTAATTTATGGCATAAATAGACTATCAAGCATAATCCAAAATGTACAAGCAGCAGAAGAGAAACCAAATGACTGGGACCTTTTTAAAAATTAAATTCTTATGTATAACGATAGATTTCTCCAAAAGGGTAAAAAGAGAAACTACAGAGTGGTAAAAGAATATTTGGCTATAACTTATCTGACAATGGACTCATCTCCAAAATTGATAGAAAACTTCAACACCTCAACACCAAAAAGACAAACAATCTAATTAAAAAATGGGCAAAACACATGAACACACACTTCACTAAAGTAGATATACTGGTGGCCAACAAACACATGAGGAAATGCTCACAATCACTAGTTATTAGAGGGGAGGCAAATCAAAACAACAATGAGATATCATCTCACCCCAGCAATAATAGCAATGTTCAGCAAGACAGAAAGTAAGAAATGCTGGGTGCAGAGAGATTGGAACTCTCACACATTGCTGGTGGGACCGCAAAATGGTAGAGCTACTCGGAAAATGGCATGGCATTTCCTTAAAAAACCTGAAAACAAAAATACCATTTGATCCAGCAGTTCCATTACTAGGAATATACCCTGAAGAGGTGAGAGACAGGGTATGAACAGACAGGTGCACACCCATGTTCACTGCAGCACAATTCACTATACCAAACAGAAGGAAATAACCTAAATACCCATCAACAGATGAATGGATATCCAAACTATGGTACATTTACACAACAGAATACTATGCAATGTTAAAGAATAATGAATACATGAATCATCTCACAACATGGATGAATTTGGAGGACTTTATGATGAACGAAATATTTAAATCACAGAAGGACAAATATTGTATGAGTCTATAATTATAAAATATCAAGAAAGGTTTATTCAGAGAAGGAAATTCACCTTGTTGGTTACCGGGGATGGGAGGGAAGGTAAGGGAAAATTTCAGACTAGTTGGGGGTCACATGTTGATTTGGGTGAGGGGAGAGGTGGTATGGAAAGAGTCTGGGACAGCATGGTGACAATGTGGAAAGGAAGGACACAGAAACATGAACAACAGATATAGACAACAGAGGTAAATACTATTACATGCACAATACTGCATTATCACTGGGCACAAAACACAAGGCTATGGATAAATGCACAGACAGGTGAGAAGATCAGGTGGGGGTGGGCAAACAGGAATATACCCAAGACCAAGGATTGATGTGGCTGAAGATAATCTTACATACGGACTTGTGCTACAAAATTATTCACATACATTACAGAAGCAACACAGGACAGGATTGGAGTAGCTTCTCAGAGACAATCAAACACCTCAAGAGAAACCATAGTTTTAGGGAACATCATGGTCAACTTGCACAACACAGTACATAAAAATCTTGTTCTACATCCTACTTCGATGAGTATTGACTGGGATCTTAAAAGCTTTTAAGTGCTCATCTAAGATGCAACTATTGGTCTCCTTCTGTCTGGAGCAAACAAGAGCAAAGAAAATAAAATTCATCTGGAAACAACTAGTCCAAAGATAAGGTGGACCACGAGGACCTCAGCCTTCATGACCCTGAGACCAGAAGAATTAGATGGTGCCTGGCTACCCATGGCAACCACTTGGGAAGAGATCAAAACTGGAGATCCTGGATAGAGTGAGAGGAAAAACATGGAACAAAATTAAAACAAACAAACAAACAGTAACGACCAGAATTACTGGTAGGATGGAGTCTGGTGGGACCCCAAGACGATGGCCCTTGGATACACTTCAGACCTGGGATAAAACCCACTCCCAAGGGCTGACTCTCAGCCCAACAGTAGTAAGACTTACACGCAGAACACCCAACCTAGTACGATGCATTGACCTACTCCAAACTGACCTACGGAGATACATCCCTTGGGACAATCAATCAGCCATGGGACACCAGAGGGGCAACATTCACACAGAGGAAAAGCTGGACAGGAGAAAAACGTAACTAAGAAGGGCAACAGGGATGGGGGGGTCACTGGGAAGGGAAAGGAGCAGAGTGGATTAGGGTTGGGGATGGTAATTGCGGCGTGAAACCAAATGTACATGAACTGTTGAATGTAAAACAAATTCTGCTCTGTAAAAGTGTATCCGAAGCTCAATTGATGCAGAAAAGGCATTTGATAAAATCCAACACCCATTTCTGATCAAAACTCTCAGCAAAATAGGAATAGAAGGGACATTCCTCAACATAATA
>NW_006921632.1:8220343-8223918 GCF_000298275.1 Orycteropus afer afer
CCTCCTTGGGTTTCCGAGGCAGTATCACTACGGAAGTAGGATTGCCCAACCTTCCTTCCGAGGAGTGGCTGATGGGTTTGAACCGCCAGCCATCTGGTGAGCAGTCAAGTGCCTTAGCCACTATGCTACCAGAGCTCCCGTACACAGACTAAGAGGCTGTAATTCAAACAGAAGAGGGAGATACTAAGTAGATTAAAATCAGGAAAGATGTGCATCAGTGCTGTATTATCCTTTCGCCATACTTATTTAATCTGTACGCTGAGCAAATAATCCAAGAAACTGGACTATAAGAAGAACACGGCACCAGGATTGGAGGACTACTCATTAACAACCTATGATATGCATGATACAACCTTGCTTGCGGAAAGCAAAGAACACATGAAGCACTTACTGACGAAGATCAAAGATTACAGCCTTCGTTCAATATGATCACACCTCAACATAAAGAAAATCCTCACATCTGGGCCAATAAGCAAACGGAGAAAAGATCAAAGTTGACAAGGATTTCATTTTACTCAGATCCGAAATCAACATCCATGGAAGCAGCAGTCAAGAGATCAAATTACGTATTACTGTGTTGGGCAAATGAGCTGCAAAAGACCTCTTTGAAGTGTTAAAAGGCAAAGATGTAACTTTGAAGACTAAGGTGTGCCTGACTCTAGCCATGGTATTTTCAATCGCTCACAGGTATGTGAATGCTGGACAATCAATAAGGAAGACTGCAGAATTGATGCATTTGAATTATGGTGTTGGTGAAGAATACTGAATACACCACAGACTGCAAGAAGAATGAACAAATGTGTCCTGGATGAAATACAGCCAGAATGTTCCTTAGAAATGAGGATGGTGACACTTCGCCTTTTGTACTTTTGTCATGTTGTCAGTAGGGACCATTTCCTGGGAAGAGTATCATGCTTAGTAACATAAAGGGTCAGTGAAAAAGAGGAAGACCTTGATAAGAATGATTGACACAGTGCCTACAATAATGGGCTCAGGTATAGCAACAGCTGTGTGGATGGCAGAGGACTGGACAGTGTTTCGTTTTGTTGTGCATGAGGTCACTATGCATCGGAATGACGTGATGGCACCTAACAACAACATTGTTCTGTGGGAAGATACATAGTAGTACAGATTTTTCAGATTACGAATAAAATACACTGACTTTAAGGTTTGATTATATGCATATGTGTTCATGTGTTAAGTAAAGAGCTGCTGCATAAATGTCCTAAAATTACGCTTTAGTACTACTCACAATCAATAATGTCAATAGATCAAACAATATATTGTATACAAAAGGAGTTTTTAGAACTTTATAGAAAAATCTTTTAGAATAGAAGAAAATGTTAGAAGATCAAAAGTTCTGGTTTCAGACAGATCTAGGTTTCAATCCTGTTGCCACCTCTTATTGATGACATTGAGTGAGTGCGGTGTAGTAAATTACTTAGTGTGGCTTTTCTAACCATAAGTCTCTGTAAACTCCAAGGTGGGATTTTCTATGAGCAACTGAGGAGCTCCTGATTGCTAAAGTCACCCACCTGGAAGATTTCTGTTGGGAGTGGCACAAAACAATGTTCTGGGAGGTTCCCACTCTCTCTCAGGTGCTTAGAGTTATGATGCTGTGATTGGCTAGTTTGACCACCCTGCTGGGCTCAAAAAGAGGCCTCCTAAGGCAGAACTCTCTCTGACTGCTGGCTGAGGAAGACCTGCTGCTGAAAGAGACAGGCGCTCCTGAAAGAGACACGTGCTGCTGGGAAAGAGACGCAAGAGACACGCATTGCTGAGTGAGACACTGAGGGACCAGCACTGCTGGGAAAGAGACTGTGAGAGACTGTTGGCTGAGGGACGGTGGACTGAGAGAGAGACTGAGTGTTCTCCCTGAACTTGAGTTGTAGCCTGGTGCTTCCCTAATAAACCCTGTAATCCGTGAATTCTGTGTGGCCACTGCAGTGAATTATCGAACCCAGAGGAGGTGGTGGGTGCTTTGGGAGGAATGGTTGGAGAAAGGGCTGGAGGGAGGCAGCATGTCTGGCCTTGCAGTAATAGGCTTGCGCTATTGATGGTGATTCTGCCTTCCTCTTGTGGGATTAGAGGAGGTCAGAATATGTGGCCACTTTGCCGTTTTTGCAGTGAGATATTTAGAATCTTGAATCATCATCTCTAAAATGAGGGGTAACAACTTCTAGCTGAAAGGGTTGCTGTGATGATTAAATGAGAAAATGCTTTGGTGAAAAGTCCCTAGCACTGGTCCTAATCTTAGCACATATTATTATTTCTTTCCTGTTTCAGGGGTATCAGTATCGAATATAACCACACTGGAAAATTAGGAACATAAAAACTGAGGTCAGATGAAACAACAACATAGTAATGGAGTGTCTCTCTAATTTGGCTTGGTGTATTGTAAGTAACAGGATTATAAAGTACTCTAAGAGGACAAAACTGAGTCAGGAACATAACCAAGATGAATTGAGAAATGATTAAACATAAAAAAAAAAAAAATTGAAAGACAACAGTATTGAATGTTTATTATGTTAGATACCACATTATGTAAAAAAATTTTGTGTATGTTTAAATGAAGAAACAACTTGTATTAGTTTTCTGTCTAAAAACAATTTTGTATTTTCCATCAATCCATTTGAAATGGGGGGAAAAAACAACAACAAAAAACCATTGCTGTCAAGTAGATTCTGACTCTTAGTGACCACACAGGACAGCAGGGTTTTATAGAATCAGATTGCTACATCTTTCTTCCACAGAGCAGCTGGTGAACTTGAACCACCCACCTGCTGGTCAGTAGCTGAATGCTTAACCACTGTGCCACCAGGGCTCCTTTCCCTACCAAAAACTCAATATTATAGCAACACACATAATACATCTAGCCAGTCAGTATTAACATATAAAATAAAAGCCCATTATGCAAAGAGCAGCACTGTCTGGCTTTATCCATTCACATGAAGAAAGCTGAATACTAGTGGATGAAGTATTCTGAAGCAAGGAACTCTTTTTCATCTTCCAATCTCTTCCTAACACCTTACATATCTGCTGTCATCAGGGTGAGCAAAAGAAGAAAGTCAAGCCAGAAGAAGATTAGCGGAATTGGCAATATATCTAATCAGGGATATGGATAGGCTCTGGTTGTTAAGTAGTTAGGAGACAGAAATGACTCAGAGAATAGGTGAGGCAACTGTTCAGTGAATCCCAGATCTCAGTGGAAATAGCATATTACAACTGTCCTTAAATTCTTTACAGGCTGATTGAACTGCCTAGGAAACACTTTCATTTAGTAAGGCATGCAAAAACAGGTTATTAGGTACTAAAAGAGGAAATAGCAGAAACATGACAATAAATAGTTTGTTGATGTTGTTATGTGCCGTCAAGTTGGACCCGACTCATAGTGACCCCTCCTTGGGTTTCCGAGGCAGTATCACTATGGAAGTAGATTGCCCCATCTTCCTTCCGAGGAGTGGCTGTTGGGTTTGAACCACCAGCCCTCTGGTTAGCAGTCAAGTGTCTTAGGCACTATGCTACCAGAGCTCCTAACAAACACAAAATTATGAATGTCAGAAAAGCTAAAAAAA
>NW_006921632.1:8224018-8266551 GCF_000298275.1 Orycteropus afer afer
TTTTTTAAAATAAAGGAAACTAAATCACTACATAAATATAACATGAACATATGTGATAAAGTTCTTATGGGATTCACCTTTTATATAAAAGTACTTTTAAAGGGTTCACAAAAACACACTCATGTCAAAGTCAAATACAGAAATCCTCTTTGGAGTACTCTTAGCAGCCCCCCCACCCCCCGCCCAAAAAAACTCCAAAAGGAGTCTAAGATACATTTTTAAGTCTCCAAAAACTTTTGGATTAGTAAGTGCTTCTTTACTTTGGGTATAGAAAATTACTAATATGGGTGTATAAAAAAATTGAGGGTCTTTAAATTATGTGCTAAAGAACTGAAAACTGATTATCATTACCAAAAACAGGAAAAAAATAAAAATAAAAAAGGAGCATAACAGCTTGCATATATAGGTGACTTGACACCTTAACTTTTCAAAGTGAGACATGGAGAAACACCCTATTAGCAAAAGTAAATTTCCCCCTAAAAATTACATTTACAAATCAGAATTTTCTTAAGACAAAGGTGACAGTAGAGTGACTCACCTGTGGAACATTCTGTATGTATGTTGGATGCTGCTGCTTTTGCTGAACAGCACTTTCTATTGCTACTTTAGCTACAGTGCTTGGGTCTGCTCCTGCTGGCACAGCAACCATTGTTGCACTACAGCCCGCATTGTTGGGATCACTGATTGTTACAATTCTAACTCCTACTTTATTTGGAATTCCTGTGACTGTTTCCCTATCATTATCCTCTGCAGGCCTTTTTACAGTTTTGCATTCTGCTGTGCCATTTGTAGACCGAACTTCAGATGACAGGGCAGGTGACTGGGATATTCTTGATCCTGAGTGGGGAACTGCTATGATTTGATGCCCCTGTATAACAGAGGTTGTAGAATGTGGTGAGACAACTACACTTGGGCGTTGCTGAGGCACATCTGAATTCAAACTTGAAGCTAGAGGTCCATTAGGCAAATCAGTACCACTAAATTGCTGTGTTAGCACATTTGAAGCCTCCTGTATACTGCACACAGATGGCGAACCACCCAAAGTTAATACAGGTCCATTAGAAATTCTTTCTAGTTGATCACCTTTGGCAGTATCTTGCTGAGTGGCATCTAAAGTCCCCTGTGGTTCCATTGGAGATATCTCACCATTTCCTACATGATTGGAAGTTTTGTGATTTGGAATGTTTTTGCTTAAATGAGAACCATCTCCTTTATCAAAATCACAGATTCCATTGACTAGGGATTTTTTAAAATCACTTTTGATATCCTGCATGTCTATTTGTTCTGAGTTTTGTTTTCCAGAGGCTCCATTCTCACCTAATTCAAATGATGGCCCATTACTGATTAGTGAGCACTGATTAGCCTCACTTTGAATTTTCCCTGAGTTTGAAGGAGGTAGACTTGAGTCGCTGTATTTTCTCCCATTTAAAAGACTTGCCACCTGCATTTCGTTTTCCTTTGTATCCCCGTTGCTGGTGGTCATAGCTCCTCGTCGGCAGGATGGGTTCTCCATGACTTCGATTTTACGTTCATGAACATGTAAACCTGTGGCTTCCTTTGCTTCCTCCTCCTTTTGGCAAATTATTTTATCACCTTTAAATGGGGGAGTAGCAGTAGTACATGGTGATTGTCCAGCTGGAGATGCTTGAGTGGCTGGAAGTGGCTGCACCTGAAGTCCAACTCCTGCCTGTGTTCCGCTCATGGTAATTCCTGCTGGAGCAATGAGCTGAGTTGCATTTCCCTGACTCACAGTTGCAGTTGCAAAACTTGTATTTGGCACAACTGTTATGGTTACCTGGTTGCCAGAAGTTCCTTGGAAAATGGTCGCTGGACTATTTGAGATCAGTGGGCCTGGTAATATCTGTAAGTTCGAAATGGGCACGGTTTGTACTCCTCCTGTGGGTGGCATTGCACTTTGGACCAACTGAACATTTTGCTGCCCAACCAACAGTTGCTGAGCCGGAGTTTGCCCCTGTACTCCAAAACCTGCTGCTTGGTTATTGGCCACCTGATAGACCACCTGAGGGCTAGGAGCTCTTGCATTATTAGGGGGAGGAATCTGTGGAGCTGGGAGAATAAGCTTACCACCTGGAGTTGAAGGACCACGCTTTGGAAGCAGCAACTGTTTTATTAGACTAGACTCACCAGAAGCAGGCTGACTCACTCCTGTGTTTGTCTGCTGTGGCTGGACTTGCATCTGTACCTGTTGTGGCTGCTGAACTTGTACTTGTACCTGCTGTGGTGGGGGCACTGGTGAATGCTGCTGCTGTTGCTGCCTTTTCACAGATAGCATTTGACTGACCGTAGGAGGTGGTCCCTGTGATTGAGGGGTAGAAGTTGAAGGGACTTGGTTATTAGCAGCTGGGACAGGTGATGGTGAGGAAGATGGAGTTATGTTTGGTTGACCAGTTAGCTGAACTGTCTGACCAGCTGGAAGAGCTGCTGGATTAGCAAGAACAATTTGGTGAATGGCTGGTGCATAAGTCTGACCTTGTTGAGCTGGCTGGCTTACGATCACTACACTTTGTTGGGTTGGCTGCTGTGGTTGTTGAATAGGCTGCTGTACCACCGTTGATGAAACTTGTTGCGAAGGGACAGGTTTTGGCGCAATATTCTGAAACCCTACCCTTGAGGGTTGTGGACTTGGGACACCAGCAATGGTAACCATTTGTCCTGTAGCTACCTGAAAATTCTGTACTGAAGTTGCTGAAACAATATTAGATGCAGAAGTTGTTACGTACTGTGGGGGCGCTATGATAACAGTGTCCTGTGGCTGGCTACCAGCTAATGTCTGTTGAGATGAAGTTTGCACAGGTTGGGGTGACGTGGTAATTAACTGTTGACCCTGTGAAACTGTAGAAGTACATGCTGGTATATTCTGTACTCTGCCAAATATATGACTCTGTGGTACAGCTTGCTGAATTACCGTAACAGGAGTGCCTGAAGGTATTTGTCCTGGTACCACGGTGTGTAATGGAGACTGTTGTGGAATTACAGATGGATGATGAAGCAATGTTTGAGAATTTACAACTGTAACAGGCTGTGGTCCTGTACCATGATTCTGAACCACAGAACCCTGTGCAGCTCCTCCTCCAACAGCAACACTAACAGGAACTGCTGATGGGGGTAGAGAATTCTGGATTACTGTAGCCTTAACAACTTCACAAGGAACTGGAGCTTTATTTTGAATGACAGTCACCGGAGCACTCTGCTGCTGGTGGGTATGAACTGAAGGATTTGGTGGAACTCTTGAAACAGTCTGTGCCACAGTATGAATGCCTTGTACTGGAAAAGACATTTGTGTTGCAGTCAAATTTGAAGATTGGTTGGTAACAGGAGTCCTTGGGAAGTGATTTCCTACAGTTTGTGGTCCGTGAGAGATTCCTGAAAATATGGAGGAAAAGTACAAATTCTGATTACAGAAAAGCAATAAGTAAAAATTATTTTACTTAATGTAAGTGAAAATAGTTTTAAGAAATGAGTATCTAAGAACTCCGAATCATAGCAATACGTTAAAAAATAGATCAAGTAAGTAAACACTACTGGAGAAACAGAAAATGTTATACTTTGAAATGTATATAACATATATTTTTCATTTAATTTTTATTATTAAATTATTTAAAACACAATAAAAATACCTGCAGGTGATGGAGCTGAAGATACATCAGGAACAGAATCAACCCGAACAACAGGTGTAGAAGCTGGTTGCTGTTGATAGTACATTTGAATGGGAAGTGGTATAGCCCTCCGCTTTACCCCTACTACATGAATATGCGCCTGCCCACTGTTACTGGAATCCTCCACTCTCTTCACTGTATGATTTGGAAAGACCGATCTGTCAAGTACATATATGCTCAATTAGTTTTGGTAACCAGAACAGTATCAAAATATGGTGGCTTCTAATATAATGTTTACATGAAAATAGCAGTACATTCACTGCTTCTTATATATGAGTCCCTATGATTCATAGTTATAGTCTTCAAGTCAGCAAGCAAGGAAAAATACATAGATCAATCCTCTCATTTTAAAAATTATTTATTAATAATGTTATTGGGCTTTAAATAATTCTACCCCATGTATAATTAACAAAAAACTGCACATAGGCATACCTATTATATAAACTTTGCAAAATATCCAAAAAGCCTTGATATCTGGATCTAAAGTATTGGTATAGAGTATCACTCAAGATTGAAAAGTCATGTCTTTAACATATAAAAGTAGGTAAGAAAAAAAAAATACAGTTAATTTCTTCTGTTACTTTTTTTTGATAAACCTCATAATGTTAGAACACAAAAACCAGTTGTACTTTCCAAAATTCCCTTTTATTTAAACCTCCACTGCTCTAAACCTAACCATAGAAAACTTCAAGTAGCTAGAGATATTTAAAACTAGACAGATATTTGGAATTTTTTCTAAAGAGCAAGAAGTCTTTCAAGTGCTGCAAATGAATTTTATTTAAATTCAAGAACCATGCATCCTACCTAAGACATTTATAAAATCCAGTTGATGTCAGGATTCCACCACGGGCTAATTTACTGCAAGTTGAGAGGTATTCAGAATACATTTCTGCTCGAGAGACAGAACAATCTGGATTTACTTCGAAGTGTGCATTTAGCCTAAAAGAGGAGGAAAATAAAAGGCATTTGTGCAATATACCACAGGACAGTCCATATACCAAATCCATTCAAAGGAAATGTGTTATAAACTAATAATTATATTTCCTAATCAATTTTCACTGTCTCATATTTATTAGCAAAAATACATGCTAGGTTTTAGACAGAATTAATCACATAAAAAGAAGTTAACTACTTATTTTACCACAAAAAAATCTAACTACTTAAATATAAAAAAGTATTTTCACATCCCAGTGAAAGGAAGGTTGGTCTGGTTATAACAAACAGTTTTATTCATTCAGTGACTATCTACTCAGGTTCCTGTCTACAAAAGCCATTACAGAAGTTCCTAATTACTAGCTATTTCCACTGGGGATCAGGAAAATGGTAGCAGGGGAGGCACTGAACTAAGGTTAAACTTTTCATGAATCTTGAATCAAATTCTGTCCTCAGAAAAAATTTACCTGAGCTTGTCAACTACTCTCTAAAATAATAACATCTCTCATGCCACACACTCTATCCCCCAACTCAGAACCTTCTATTTCTGAATCCATTATAAACTAATTTAAATTTAGTTTGTCTTTTTTCCTCAATGTAACTATTTCCAGAACTCTCTACACATAACAGGCCAAGTTACAGCTGCTGCTTATAAAATGCTCCAAATAATAATGATGATGATGATAATAAAATAATTACAAAGTAATTCTCTCCTCCACTTCCCCTAAGTACTAAAGGAAATGTGCAACTGAGATTTCCAAGATCAAATCTGTACCTAAAACACATATACATTTTATAGTGGTTGTGATACATTTTCCAACTTTCATAATTCTTTGGTATCAAGATTTTGAAAAGATATAAAAACTTCACTTTTGTTTCAATGTAAAAGAAACATTTCCAAATATCACTGGAAAAGAGTCATCCAGTATAAAGGGTCAAGGTATAAAATATATCAAGTGAAGAAAAATCAGCAAATCATTAAAGACATAGAATCATTAACCTGACATAAACAAAGTAAAAATGTCAGGAGAAAAATGTCATAAGGACAAGGTTATGAATTAAAGCACCAAAAATATGGAACACAGGATAACACGGGCATGAAATGGGGGGAAAATAATATTAAAGAACAGGAGAAAAGGGATCAAGGAATGAAATTTCAGAACTTGATACATCATTGGACAGTGACGTTATATTTCAATCTGTTAATCTTCTAAAAGAATTAAAATTGTACTTCGTAAGTAATGTTGAAGCAACTATTCATAGCAAAACTTAATCTACTCCGTTCAAATCCCTGGCGCCACCTCCCCTCAAACCCTGCCACCCCAAGTGGATGAGATATAACTACTTACTTTTCTCAAGACAGACACACTAGCAATTCTATCATTTGATTTGTTCCCATGCAGTACTCACCAAAAAGGTAAAATTAACTACCAAACAGCAAGAAGTTTCTGCTTTTGGTAAGAAAGATGGGAAATTTAATAACAAAATCTCGTTTTATTTTTTTAAAGTCAGTCCAATACAATTCTAACCACATATTAAGAAAAACATAATTTATAATCTGACACTTTATTTTCCACTAAGTTTTAAAATAAAATGGTATAATCTGATAAAATTCTAATCAAAGTCTAATTTAATTCTGAAGATTATGATATTTTTCTTTCCAATTATTCTAACACACAAATGAAGTAATTTTATATTGTCCTTTATTACATACAGAATACTCTATACTAATAAAAAGGATTCTTCCCAAGGGGAAAGCCTTAATAGAAATAAACCACTTACCACTGACAAGCAAACTTCTCACTATCTATTTCCACTATTCCTGGAGGTGGACCAACATGCTGTGTTACAACTGTTCTGGAAGCTAAAGGAGAAAATACATTAAGTACAACATTTTTTAAAAAACTTACATCACAGCTGTCATATTCAGTTCTTAGATGCTAAACAAATTAATAGTCACAAAGAATACCTTTTAAAAAGTTATATAAACTTGACAAAGAAACAAACATGTAACGGAGCAAATATTATACAAGGCATTGTTGGAGATACCTTATATAAACTGTTTTGTTTTCAAAATCATTCAAATAACAATACTGATGAATATTGTTGAGAAAATTAAACTGTTTTTTCCCATGGGCCAGACACTGAATTGAATACTTTAAATGATTATCATACTTCAATCTTCTGTGAGGTAGGTACAGATGAGGAAACTGATACTTCAAATGGTTAAAATAACTAGCCTCAATTCACACAGCTCAACACATCAGTAAATAGGCATCTCTCAGTCTAGTTACAGAATTGGCTTTAAAAAAGTAAAAATTTAAAAGCATACTGCAAGAGAAATTACTATTTTACTTCTAAATATAAAAGTTTATTATTAATTCTTTAAGGAGAACATATAAAATTTCTAGAATAAAATATATAAAAGCCAAACTAAGTTCCACGGTCAAGAAAAGGTTTTCATGGGTTATTCTTAACTGGGGGGGAGGGACAGGATCTGTTGTAATAACAGTGTATTTATCGTCCTCAAGGAGAAAAAAAGGTCTGCAGAAATGTACTCACTATTATTCTTATTACACATATAATCTCTAAAATTTTACTAATGACATAAGACAATTTCAAGGCCAATGAATAAATTAAGCCATCACTCATCTATTATTTTCTAACAAGCTGAATAAATCGATAGAAAAAGGAATATATTTTCTTTTCTGCTAAGCTATACACAGGCATTAATGAAAACAAAAAATATAGAACATAAAGTTAGTCATTATAAAGATGTATCTAATATATTTATAGATAAAAAGTTATTTTACTTTTCACCACTGGATCAGTATTATTTTGTAATTTTAAAACATAGTTTCTGCCAACATTTTCTCATAGGACATTTTAGCAAAACTCAGAACCTAGCTAGAAGGAGAAGAAACGATAAACCAGAGTTGTCAACAGTAAGATGACTTTGGTTCCAATTATTATGTTCTCCTTTAAAGAAGGCATAAATGTATTTTTAAAATATTGTCACTAGAGGAGTTTCATAGCACAGCTTAATCTGTGAATGATCTTAAACAATCATGATCTTTGATGAGGTATGCAGGCATGTATTGGGATAATAGCTAAAAGAAGCCACTTAATGAACATTTACTCTGCATTAGGCAATTTACATTTATTTGTTTTGATCTTCTCTATAAACTTTTATAAACTTTATAAACTTGATACATGAGAAAACTAACTTTCAGAGATTAAACTGCCAGTCCATTCACTCATGAACATATGGTAGGATAGCAGAGCTGGGTGTAGCTGAAAAGCCTTCTTGTTTTTTTTTTTAATTATTATGAAAGAGCATCCCATACTTACAATGAGAAACGTTATAATCACTATATAAAACAGAATGAAGAAGCAATAAATTAAGAATATAACCTAGAATCATATAATTTCCATAAAAATGGTTACAAACTGGGAAGCGTTGCTCTCAGAATATCTGAAGACATTCCGAAGGATATGCAGTCACTCAGAGTTTTTAAGGAATCAATTTCTAGGTACTCAATTTTGTTATATTTTACCTTCTAAAAGTGCTTTGCCTGAGAACATTACCTGCCCTTTGATAATTCCTCTTCTTCCATTTGGGAACAGAAAGGCTTAACTCTCACCCATCTTTTACAGTATTGCAGGAGTATGGTTAAATGCATGACTCAGGTGCCAGACACGCTGGCTCCAGGAGGACATTACTCACTAGCTGTGTAATCAAAGGTAAGTTACTTAACCCCTCTGGGTATAAAATCGGAAAAGTAATAGTACAGTGACCTCATAGGTTGTTATGAAAATTATAGAAGTTTATATAAAAATCATTTAAAACAATGGCTGGCATATAGTAAGCATTATACAAACGGTAGCCATTATCACTACTCTACGTATTTCTCTAGGTCAAAAAACATCTGGGGTACACCAAACAAAGGGAATATTAGAAACACTACCATCCACAAAGCCTCTTTTAACAAATGTAGTATGTTAGGGTTATCTGTTCCAGTGTTTTATATATTATTATTAAGAGCAAAGCTTAATATTAGAATTTAGGTATTCTAGGCCTTTATGTGTTCTGAATTCAGATATTATAGAGTTGTGACAATTTTTCCTTAATAGCCTAGCCTCCTCTAGCCCTCATCTATTGTCAAAGAGTGCATTACTTTTGAGCAGGACTTCGAACCAAGTCAGCCTGGTTCAGTCATGGCCAATGAAGCGACAACTGAATAGACTGGAAATTTTAAAATGTGGGTGAACCAGAACACTAACTGGAATGGGGAAAATTATGGGTCAAAGCCCAGCTAGAAACTTAGTGTTCCTCTTAGAAAACAAGGGCATCATGCTCATTGCATGTTGTTGTTGTTGTTATGTGCCGTCAAGTCAGCCCTGACTCATAGCGACCCCTCCTTGGGTTTCTGAGGCAGTATCACTATGGAAGCAGGATTGCCCAACCTTCCTTCCGAGGAGTGGCTGGTGGGTTTGAACCGCCAGCCTTCTGGTTAGCAGTCAAGTGCCTTAGCCACTATGCTACCAGAGCTCCCATTGCATAGCAACCAATTTTCCTGTCCCTGAGTCAGAAAGCAGTGGTGCCCTGATCATAGATGGTATGGACCATGCAGATTTGAATGTGTATGCTCCACATTACTGGCAATAATCCAATGTCATGCATCAGACTCCTAAAAGGGCTCACTATGCCTCTTCCAAGTCTCCCATTCAAGGGCTATGACTTGTAATTTTTTCTGTTCCAGTTAGTGTTCCAGATCATGCAAATTTAAAAAATTCAGGTCTGTTCTAGTTTTGCTTTATCAGCCATGACTGAACAAACTAGTCTGAAGCACTGCTTTTGAGGGAGAGTCCTGCATAAGTAAAGCATAGCTAATATGTATTTTTTTCAATATGGAAGGTGGTGGCATTTTATGATTAGAACTTTGAAGTAAGGCTGGTGTAATGGAAACACATATTAACATGTTTTCTTGAATTGAAAAATCTTACTTTTTGTAACAGAAAGTGAGGTAGGTAAACAGATATTTTTGACAGTAAAGACTAGTGTCATTGGTTAGGTTATATGGTAGATATTTCCCATAAACAGAATTAGGTAAATCTCACTGCTAAGGTTTTAACAAAAATGTATTCAAATCACTTGATCAAAGCATTTCATCAGAAAACATTGCATTGGTCTTGATACACACTATATTTCAGTGTTCCTCACTTGTGGTCCTCAGGTGTAGTCAGTCCCCAGACCAGCAGCATCAGCATCTCATGGGAACTTGTTAGAAGTATAAACCTTTGGACCCCACCTGAATCTGAAACTCTGGGTATGGAGCCCAACACAATGTATTTTAATAAGCCCATCAGGTGATTCTGATGCACCCTAAAGTTTGAGAACCACTGTGCTAACATTCTGAATAAACTGGGTTAAACAAGGTGCCTCTAAGTGAAAAAATAACAAGTGTAATTTATAGTCAAGTCTTGTTAATAGCTCTCTGATATATTTTCCAGAAATTAAAAAGAAAATGTTTTTAATGATCAGGCAGAAAATACTTTTGGCAAGTCAGGTAATGGAATTCTTTGATTTCGACAAAATTGAAGAATTCAGTAAACTGTTAGCCTATTAAAATAATTTTAATACTTTCTAACAATTTTAATGCTCTTTTGGAGTACATTCGATTTTCATTTGTTTATATAAACTAGATTTTTCTACATACATCTATGAAAAGAAAAAACAGGGACAGACTGATCCTAAATAAATAATATTCATCTAGTGATCAATAGTTTTCAGCGATCTCGGAGGAAAAGTCCCATTTATCTCATTAAGAGATGTACTGCTGATAATTTTACAACTTACTTAATAATTATTTATATAACTTTGTATTTACCATTGTATGATGTACTATTTGCTACTAAAACTTGTAATGATAAGATAATTTTACAAACACTTAAAACCTTACAGAGTGATTGGGAATTGAGACACTTTAAATTAAAATGTTTATTTTTTCATAGCACAATAGCATGACAGGGTAATGAACAAGACTTTCAAACACGAAATGTATTCTATCAGGGTAAGATTCTGTGAGCAAATCAGAATATGGGTTCAAGTATAAAGAGGGATATTGTAAAGTTTCTGATGTTAAGAGTTTATGTATTTTTTAAGTAGTTGAAAGTGTCAAGATTCCAGCGTATACAAAAAGCACTGTAACTGTTTTACTTTACAATATCAAACTTAATATATATTCTTTGCAATTATTTAAGTTATGATGAAATTTGCATCTCAACCTTAAAATGGGTGAAAGAGTAAGTAAGTTTTCACAGAGAAGAGGTAGGTGAACAAAAAGTTTGAAGATGACCATTCTGTAAGAAATCAGTGTTAAACTATGGGGGAGAGGGACAAACTATAAAGGATAAATGATCAAACAACTAAGAGTTGTCACTCAGAGTAGGCAAGTTAAGAAAGTGCTCATCAGCTCAGAAATGAACTCATTTTGCTTCTTACAGGCCTATTTCCATTTCTATCAATGAATTACTATACATAGAAGTCACAGGATCTCAATGTTTAATTTTGTCCATTTTCCAAATGAGGATCAACTCTCAGTTTGGGGTGGTGTTTTCATTTGTTAAATGTCAAAGGTTAAAGGTCAGACATAAGGCAAAAAGAGAAGCTTTCATCAAAATCATCCTTGAATATTACTCAAATTGTCCTTTACAATTTAATGTCTTCACTGACAATTTATCAATTCCTGATAGGTTCTCTATGGCCCTCAATTTTAATCTTTAATTTCTTCTTTAAGGATATCAACATACCACTTATATATTACTCATTTAATTGGTAGCATTAACTGTTCCATTTCTTATCAAGCTTGAGAAACCACTAATATTCTGACCATAGATTCCCCAATATGCATTGAGCATTTAACCTACTGCATGAGGGTGAATGCTCATTGAGTAGATTGACAGTCAAAATTACCTCCATTATCCAAGGAGTCATGGTAGCACAATGTTTTTGTGCTCAGCTGCTAACCAAAAAGTCAGTGCTTCAAATTCACCAGCCACTTCACAGGAGAAAAGACCTGGAGATCTGCTTCTTTCAAGATTATAGCCTAGGAAGCCTATGGTGCAGTTCTCTGTTCTACAGGGTCACTAGCACTCAGAATTGACTTGACAGTTTTCTAGTTGAATTCAATTAAGGTAAATGCACATAATACAACTCTACTATATGCTTCAGAAAGACCTAAAGGATATTAATGAAATAAGGAATACACATTACATATTTTATATAAATAGAAAATACTATTTTAATATTATGGAGTAGAAGAGAGACTGACACTATGACTGAGTACGTGGCAACCAAATAACTGGCAAGAAATGATTCACGTCAAGCTAGTCATAGCAATGTCAATTGAATGTGGTAGTTAAAGATTAAGTATAATGAGATTTCTGGTTTAGGGCAGTTGAAGAGTATGAGAAAGATCTGAGTGTATTTCTATGTAGAAAGAGAGAAGAAAGTAAAGAAAGAGGTTTAAGATAATGGGAACAAGGAGATAGTAAAGATTTAATATTCAGAGCATAGATTCAGAAGAAGTAATATCTCTTCCAAAGACAAGAGGAAGCTGAAGGTATTCATGCCAGATGGCCTCCATATTGCAAAGTAAGAGATGAGGCAACTGAGAAAATGAGCATATTCCATTCAAAGAAAGAGAAGTGTCCTGCAAAGGGTAGGAGGTGGGAGGGCAAGTATTGTGAAAGATGGATAGTTTTTTCTTAGCATAAATGAAGACAGGAAAAGTATTCTACAAAGAGGCTGAGAGTGCTAAAATATAAAGACTATGAGAAGCCAGAAGAAAAAGTCCAAGGCCTGAAGAGAAGGCTAGCTACTAGACAGCCCTATGCTATAATTAAACAGATTTGAGTTAAACAGAATTGAGCCAAGGGTCCCTAGGAAGGGTGCACATGTGCAGGTATATTTTTTTGTGTGTGTGCATGGGTGTCTGCTCCTAGGTTATGATTCTATGAAGTAGTGGTTCCAAGAGTTAGGGATATAATATGTTTTCTAATGACCAACAGAGAGAATGATAAGGTAATAAATAATTATCCTATTCCTAATAAGTCAATTACTCATGACCAAAATCACATATAATATTCCACTGGGCATTTCTTATTGCTCTCATAATTGTGAACAGCTAGTCCATCACACGCTCCTCCAAATTCTTCTCAACATGATTTTTCTATTATACTATTCTTAATCTGTGTTCACCTAGATCCTGCTGCTCCTGGAATGTGTAAAAGACTAAGAAATTAGAGTACAGATCCAAATTCTCCTTTGGCCTACTCTGATATTAGTTCCCTATTTGCATATTTAAATGTATCCTTAGTATTAAATAATCAATAATCAATAATCATACTGAAAAAGATTATGTAAAAACACTAACCTGGGGCAGATGCTACATGGGTCTGAGTTTGGACTTGTTCTATAGCTTGTGGCCTAATTTCAGATAAAACTTGATGACTGGAACTTGGATGTTCGACGAGTTTTACTGCAGCTAGTGCATCAGGACCAAACATCTGGATATCCATAGAAACCAGACACACTAACATGTCTAAAATAAATAAATAGCCAATAGTTATTAGTCAGTATTATTATAAAACAATGTCAATGCTGAAGAATATATATGTTGTACAGAATATTGGTTCTCAAATGCCAGTCCATGAATCACTGTACATCAGAATTACCTGTGGATCTTTAAATAATATTTTTAGCCTTAATCTTTAAAAATGAATTTAGTAGATCTGGAGTGGGGACTAGGCATCTCTCTCGCTCTCTTTTTTTAAGTTTCCCAAGTGATTCTGATGTGTAGCCAGATTTAGGAACCACAGATATTGAAAATGACATTTTAAAATTCAATAGTAATAGTTGTCAAGCTAAATGTCATTAACTCTCACTTTAGTATTTATACCTAAGAAAGAAATAATTTTAATCACTGAGTAAAATGTTAACATGGTCTACTTTAGTAAGTGGATTTAAAACTGACAAAATATTGAGGAGGTAAGTTGTCTGACTTTAAGGAAACTACTGCTACCAGCAGCTTCCATGAACAGGATGACGCCTATTTCACTCAGCTTTAGTTGTTTACTTGTAGTAGATGACCATTTGAAACAAGCAAACCTGCCTCCCAGAAAGCCAGACAGAGCAGGTTTGTCTGACTTTAAATTTGATATACATAGTAACTAAAATAGAGATGGAACCGGGATTACCGAAAGCTATACATATCTAGTCTTCATATGATAGATGTTCCTTGCTGGTTTGAGACAGCCAGAATGAGTAATGCAAACAAGTTTATCTGAAGGAGTAAAGACTCCTTGAATTAAAACGGTAAACTCCAAATAACAATTTAGGAGCTCTAGTGGTACAGTGCCTAAGGAATCTGACCGCTAACCAGGTTGGCAGTTCAACCCACCACCCACTCTGCAGAAGGAAGACTACAACTTCCATAAAAATATACAGTCTTGGAAATCCAATGGGGGTTGCTATGAGTCAGAACCGACTTGATGGCATTAATGGGGTTTGGTTTTTGGTTTTAAATAGCAATTGGGATTTTTGTATACAGCCACACTGAATACTTTTTTACTCAATAAAGAAAACAAATGTTTCTTTGATCTATCTTACCTATGCTCTTTTCTACTTTTGCAATTTTTGTGCAAGCGACATCTCCCATTTCTGTGAGCATATATAGCACCTCGAGTGTTGAGATTACAAGCAGCACATCAGGTAAAGTGAGATGACAAATGATCTCTCTGTATGAGTCCTGATCCACATATTCACAAATTAAAACACCATTATCTTCTGCTTTGCAAAGATTTCCCAAAATTTCCATGCCTGAAAAGCACATACACATACACATTTTTTTTTAAAAAAAAATGATTAAAATCTGAACACATTAAACAATGAGAAAATTAAGTGAACACTCACCCCTCATTTTTAAAAATCTATCCCTTGACATTAGGCATTTTGTAACAGTATGAAACATCAGATGAGTAGTTTTGAAATCAACAGGGTCCAATAAAAGCTGGGAGAAAAGAAAAGACACTATTGTTGAGATGTGTTTCTTCCAGTGGTGTATATTCTAAATTTAATTAAAATGAACAAAACAATGTTGTACAACTTCTAAAAATGTAAATACTGTGAGAACAGTCATCACTACACTTAAAGTATCATTTCCAGTATTTTATCCACAAAGCTAATACTTTCATAACACCATTTTTAGAAACAAATGTATGTAACCATTTAGTATGCTTGCATATAATATGCAGTAAATATATAATAAGCATAAAAACCCACTGTGGTCAAGTCAATTCTGACTCATCGCGACCCCCATTGGGTTTCCAAGGTGGTAAACCTTTACAGAAGTAGATTTGCCCAGTCTTGCTTCCACAAAGTGGCTTTGGGTTTGAACCACCAACTATCTGGTTAGCAGTCAGATGCTTTAAGCACTATGCTACCAGAGCTCTGTAATAAGCATGGCAACTATAATAATAATGCCACATCCTAAAATTTTAAAGTAAATATCTTAATTATTTACAAAAATTATTTCACATGCTTACCTCAGCTGCAATATTTCCTAATGTATCAAGGCCCAGCTGCCTTAGAGAAATAAAATGACTATGTGCAGAAAGTAATAGGAAACGAAGACAAGTACGATTAGCTGCCAAGAGCTTAACATTGCTCTCCTCAAAGGAAAGATTTCGCAAAATCACGGCAATCTGAAGTACCCGCTGCCCTTCAATATCGTTAATGCCCAGCTTTCGAGGTGGATGAAATAAAGATTCCCAAATCCATTCTCCTGATGTACCTTCTGTAAGGGAAAATAAATATTTACACAAATTTGTAATTTATTACTATTTATATTTCAAAATTAATTTAATTTTGCACTAAATGACTTACCATGAGACTTATTTCTGTCAGAAATGAGGTCACGTACTTCATTATCATCAACAATGTCTTTCCAAAACTGTAAAGAGAAATTAAGTTGAGTTTTGAATATTTGCAACTATTCCATTACTTTAAAAATCATCATATACACTATAAAACTATTTCTACTTTTTTCTTAGTTCATGTGTATATCACTACATTCTATAGATTTTTTTTTTTACATAAATGCTTTATTTGCTATAGTATAAGATATTTATATATTAAAAATGTCTTTTTTGACCAGGGGTTTTAAACTTGGAATCTATATAATGCTAAAGGGACTGTGAAAGAAATTAGGGCAACTACTTGTGAACTTGGATGGGGAAAACAAACTTACCTCTTTATGTTCATTAACTTAAGTCCTTCCTTCAACTCTAAACATTAGGCTATAAATAACTGTAATATTAACAGTATCTGTGACATGGCCACCGATATGAATCACAGATATTTTCAGATCACTCTACACTTGTAAAACTATCTAGACATAATGTTTATGCTCATCAGTACTTCAAAATTATAGTTATTAATACTATGATGTACATGATCATAGTATTCTTGCTTACAGACACTACTGTGACATAGCTAGTCAACGGCTAAGTAAATCTACACGTACTAAATATTCAAACAGCAAAACATGAAGCAGTGTGTTTCCAAACTGGTAACTTGCTTTCCAGTATTCTCTATCTATCTTTTGATCAATATGTGTGAGATGAGTAAAAATTTATGCCACTGTTTAATGTACTTTTACAAGCCAAGAAACTAATGGAGACAAAGACTATACACTAATATTTCTATACAAAATGAAATTTAACTTCAATTTGCCTACCACTTAACTGTGTTACTGTGTTACTTATTAGTATCAATAAAGTATTAGTAACAGTATTAATAAAGAAGAAGCACTTGAGCTAATACATCACTTTTTATTTCTAAAAATTCTGATACACACACACACATATATGTGTGTGTGTATTTTAAGTTAAATTAAAATTTTTTAATATTTAAAGCCACTAGTCCCAGAAGGGGAGCTCTGGTAGCATAGTGGCTAAGGCACTTGACTGCTAACCAGAAGGCTGGTGGTTCAAACCCACCAGCCTCTCCTCGGAAGGAAGATGGGGCAATTTACTTCCGTATTGACACTACCTCGGAAACCCAAAGACGGGTCGCTATGAGTCGGGTCCGACTCGATGGCACATAACAACAACAACAACAGTCCCAGAAGAGGGAGCTCTGGTAGCATAGTGGCTAAGGCACTTGACTGCTAACCAGAAGGCTGGTGGTTCAAACCCACCAGCCACTCCTCAGAAGGAAGGTTGGGCAATCTATAAGAGCTCTGGTAGCATAATGTCTAAGGCACTTGACTGCTAACCAGAAGGCTGGTGGTTCAAACCCACCAGCCACTCCTCGGAAGGAAGATGGGGCAATATACTTCCGTAGTGATACTGCCTCGGAAACCCAAGGAAGGGTTGCTATGAGTCGGGGCTGACTCGACGGCACATAACAACAACAACGGTCCCAGAAGAGGTCCAAAGCCAGACAACCAAGATGACCTACAGCACAAAAAATTGCATGATAAACAATGTTGGTAAACACAATAAAAAAAAACTAGGCATATGAAGAAAATGGCAATGTTCATTAACCAAGAAAATAGCACCACAAGCAATTCAATTAATGAAGATATCATACACATAATTAAAAATAACCATGGAAAATAAACTCAATGGCATATGAAATTATTGAAAATTCTGATAAAGAAAAGGAAAAGTGTAAGAAAGAACCATATCAAATTCCATAACTAAAAAATCTAACTGAAATTAAAAGATTCAACAGATGGGATTAATCACTAAATAGATCTAATCCAAGATATTCGTGAATGGGAAAAGAAAGCAGAATAAATCATCATGTTTGAGGAATAGAGACATAAAAGGATGAATGGAAAATAGTATACAAAACAGGGGACACAATGAAAAGTTCTAACATTCAAGTAATTAAGTTGCTGAGGATGTGGAGAAAGAGAATGAGACAGAAACAGTATTTGAAAAGACAGACATTAAACCGAAGCCATTGCCACTGAGTCATTTCTAACTCATAGTAACCCTCCAGGGCAGAGAATAACTGCACATAGGGTTTCCAAGATGGCAAACCTTTATGGAAGCAGACTGCCTCATCTTTCTCCTATGGAAAAGTGGCTGGTGGGTTCTAACTACTGACTTTTCTGGGTTAGCAGCACAATGCTTTAATCACTACACCACAAGAGCTCCTTTTCTGAGGGAACAGGACAGTGAAATTTCTAAAACAATTAAAAGACATCAACTTTAAGAAGCACTAACACTTGAATAATTTTTTAATATATTTTATTAAAATATAATTTATGTACAGTGAGACACACAAAACTAAAATGACATGGGTCAATGGATTTTTTTTCCCCCCGCAGTGTTCCCTCCTACCCCTGGCAACCAACAAAGAAAGTTTCCTTCCATATATAAACCTTTCCTTGACCCTCCACAACAACGAACTAATACTATATTTGCCCTTCTATGACTGACTTATTTCACTCAGCATAATGTCCTCCAAGTTCATCCATGTTATGCAGTGTTTTGCAGGCTCTCTACATTATTCTTTAGTGCTGCATAGCAGCATTCCATTGTGTGTATGTACCATAGTCAGGTCATCCACTCTTCCAGTGATGGGCATGTAGGTTGTTTCCATCTTTTTGCTATTGTAACTAGTGGTGTGATGAACATGGGTGTGCATATATCTGTTTCTCTTATGGCTCTCACTTCTGGAGGATACATACCTAGTAATGGGATTGCTGGGTCAAATGCTATCTCCAATAACAGCTTTCTAAGGAATCGCCATATGTTTTCCACAGTGGTTGTTATCATGTCACAGTCCCACCAGCGTTTGTTATTTCCTGTCTCGTTGAACCTTGCCATCAGTGCTGGGGTTAGATGGTATCTTGTTTTGATTTGCATCTCTGATGGCCAATGATCGTGAGCATCTCTTCATGTATTTGCTGGTCACCTGGATATCCTCCTTGGTGAAATGTCTATTCATGTCTTCTGTCCATTAATTCCTTTGTTGTTGAAGCACTGGAGTTTTCTATAAATCTTGAGATAAATCCCTTATCAGATATGTAGTTATCAACAAGTATGAATTTGTTGCTTTCATTTTTGGTGCTTTTTCATGGTGCCAATTTCTTTGTTCCATATAATTTTCTGTGCTGAGATCGTTTTCTTTATGAATCGTGTTACCATTTCCCTCGTTGCTACTGCGTTAGTATTTGCTAAATATTTGTGCTGGTCCTCTTTTTTATTCTGATGTGAAGGTTTATCATTTTTCTTTGAGGTTACCCTGTGATTTCTAGTTTTATTCCCCAAGTTTAGAACAGTCCATTCTATCTCGTAGTTGTCTTGACTTCCCTAACATTTAGAAGTTCTGTAACTACACAATTTTTCCCTCTTTTTGGTTTGTAGTTGTCTTCATTTGTCAACTGATGCCTCTGATTCCCTGCTTACAATCTTGTAGGCTTATTTACTTTGGATAATTCCATAGCTGGGTTGGTTTCTGGGTTAACACACACACCACGTGTGTTAATGTTCATCTGTTGTTTGCTGTTGTTGGTTCTCTGTCTAAAGGACTCCCTTTAACATCTCTTGTAAGATTGGTTTGGTTTTAGCAAATTACCTTAATTTCTGCTTATCTGGATATGTCCTAATTTCACCATCATATTTGAGGGACAATTTTGCTGGGTACATAATTCTTGGTTGGAAATTTTTCTCTTTCAGGGTTTTATATATAACATCCCATTGTCTTCTTACCTGCATGATGTCTGCTGATAAATCAGAGCTTGTAGGTAACTTTTCTTTATTTCTGTGCTGCTTTCAGGATTCTTTCTTTGTCTTTGGTCTTGGTGAGTTTGATGATGACATGTCTTGGTGATTTTCTTTTGGGGTCTATCCTATTTGGGGTTCGCTGGACTTCTTGAATGGATATATTCTCATCTTTCCTCATACCAGGAAAATTCTCTTCCAACAAATCTTTGACTATTTTTTCTGTGGTTTTATTTGTCTCTTCCTGTTCTGGAATTCCAAATACACATAGGTTATTCCTTTTGATGGTATCCCACATGAACCTTAGAGTTTCTTCATTTTGATCTTTTTTCTGATTGATTACTTTGTAAAGAAGTATTGAGGTATCTGCCTTTAATCTCACTAATTCTGTCTTCCATTGATTCAATTCTACTCCTTTGCCCATTCAATGTCTTATCTATTTCTGAAAATTTAGTATTAATCTTCTGGATCTCTATCTGTAGATTTTGTATCATTTCTAATTTTTCATTTATTTTGTCATTTTGTTCTTGTATTGTCTTTTGAAATTGTTCTAGGGTTTTCTCTGTGTTTTCCTTGATCTGTCTATCAATTTGTTGAAGATATCTAAATATAATTCTTTTGAATTCATTATCAGAGAGTTCCAATTCTGCATCTTCCTCAGGGATGTTTTGGGTCTGTATACTGGTTCCTTGTTTCTCCTCCTTTATCTTGCTTGTTTGTGTGGACTGTGATGCTCTGTTGTCTCCAAGGCATTGCAATGTTTTTGTGTTTATATTTAATTGGTGATTGTAAATTGGAGTGATCTGCCCACAATTTTCATTTTCCTTGTTTTGTTTTTATGTTATCTATGTAAACAGGGTACTGTGCTGTGCTCCTCTGTTCGCTAGTTGGCAGCACTTATACACTTACCACCTGTCTCCTTTTCCCTTGTCAGCCTCCTGTACGTCCCTGCCATCCTTGGCAAATGGAGCCTAGTCTTAGGTCTCTAGAATCCAAATGAGAATGCTGTCACTTTAAAATCCAAATGGCCACCACTTGTAAAGATTCAAAATGGATGCACCCTCTTGGTCACTTTAAATATCCAAAATAGCTGTCCTTGTAAACATTCAAAATGGCTGCACCCTCTGGACAGCTGAAAGTCCACAGCTCAGGTTGTCTTCTTTCTTGCTGTTTCCCTTCCTAGTCACAAGCGACCAGCACAGTCATCCTGGCAGCTCTTGGTGACCAGGGCTGATCTTTAGGTCAATTCTCACATCCCAACACAACTTGGAGATATTCAGGCTGTTGGTCCTGTTAGAGTAGCTGACAGTCTACTGCTCCGACCATCTCCATACTCACTGTTTTTGTTCAGGGTTTTCCACTAGTTGGTGCCTAATTCACATCTGTATACTTCCTTTCAAAGATCAGGGCTCCAGGATTATCTTCTGTTTCTCTGTCAATTGGTTTCTCTGTTTTTGTTGAAGAGGTTCTGTGTAGCTTATCTGCCTATTCCTCAATCTTACTGGAAGTCTTGAAGAAAAAAGTTTTTTTAAAAAAGAAAAAAATTTAGGAACATAATAATAAAACTACCAAAGATCAAAGACAAAGGAAAAAAATCTTAAGTTGCAGACAGAGAAAAAGGACAGATTACTTTCAAAAGGGCAATAGAATTTGTAACAGAAATAATGGAAGCTAGAAGACATGGATTATCTTCATAGTGAAGAAGAAAGTAACTCTCAGCAGAGAATCTTATACACTTAAATTGTTTTTACTGAACGTCGAGAAAAACACTTTCTAACAAAACCTGAAAAACTCCATTACCTGAAAACCTGCATTAAAGAAAGAAAACTGAAAAAGGTAGGTGTGGCTGTGGTAGTTAAATCAGTGTGTCAATTTGGCTGGACCTGTTGAGTGGCTGGGCAGCTGGATGTAGTTATTCCCCATGGTGAGATTGGTAATTAATTCCATGGTGGAATCTATTGAACAGCTAAGTATCTGCTTTGGGTATGTGGTCTGTTTCCCATATATAAGCAGCAGCTTTAGGAATGGTCTCCAGGCTATGGCACACTTGGATGCTGCACGTAGCTGTGTCATTGTTCAGCAGCCTGCCATGCTCTGCTGACCTTAGTACTTACAATGGATTTGTATTAATGGCTTGTTGTGTGGTTTGGTAACATCGGGACCGCCATTTTATTTGTGAGCCTTGGGCTTCTCAGCCTCAGCAGCCAGCAGCTGTCTGATTGAAGAGATGCCTCTAGCTTCAGTGGGCCGGGAACAAGAGGCAGAGCTGAAGCCCAAGGTTGAGGGGCTTTCACACAGCCCCTACAGCCTGGCACTTTGAACTCGGACTTCTAGCCTCCTGAACTGCAAGAGAATAAACTCCTGTTTGTTAAGGCCATCCCATTTGTGGTATATGCCTGTCAGAGTGGCATTAGGTAACCAGAACAGCGGTTAAGTAAAAACAAACACTGAATTTATAAAACAAAAAAATTAATGTTTTATGGGCCAAATTATAATTTAGGAAAATTGCTTTAAAGAGACTTTTACACTAGCTGTAACTGGTACTGCAAGGTCTTTTGGTGATGCAATCAGTTTGCACTGGATGACTAACCTAAAGGTTGGTAATTTAAACTGACTCAGCAGCACTGTGGAAGAAAAGCCTGGCTTGCTGCTTTTAAAAAGGTTTTATCCAAGAAAACTATGGAGCAGTTCTACTGTGTAACCCATAGGATCACCACGAGTTTGTTTTTTTCAAATAACTAGTACTAGACTAGTCATCCTGAGTGTTATGGATTTAATTGTGACTCCCCAAAATATGTGTTGGCATCCTAACTCCCATGCCTGGGGAATTAATCCCATTTGGGAATAGGGTTTTCTTTGTTATGACATGAGATAATATTGTAGAGTTTGTAGTAAACCTAATCACTTCTAAGTTATAAAAAGAACAGATTACAATGCAAGCACAAATAGAGGGAAGATAGATGCCACATGAAAATCATCAAGGAGCCGAAAAACACTGGGAACTACAGAAGCTCTTCCCCCACAGCCAACAGAGAGAGAGAGTCTTCTGTATCTGGTGCCCTGAATACAGACTTTCGTTTCCTAAAAGGTGATCAAATAAATTTCTTTTCTTTAAAGCTACTCACTTGTGGTGTTTGTGTTACAACAACACTAGAAAAGTAAGACACTATCATAAACCAAGGAGCTCTGGTAGCATAGGGCCTAAGGCACTTGACTGCTAACCAGAAGGCTGGCGGTTCAAACCCACCAGCCACTTCTCGGAAGGAAGGTTGGGCAATCCCACTTCTGTAGTGATACTGCCTCAGAAACCCAAGGAGGGGCCGCTATGAGTTGGGGCCGACTTGGTGGCACGTAACAACAACACAACATCATAAACCACAGGAACAAAACAAGTGCTTCCAGAGATTAGACAATAGCTAGTGCCTGATAGGAAACACTGAGAGAAGGGAAACAAATGTGGTGAGCCCAACGAATGCCATGACTTCTGCCTGAACAGGTTTTCTAGGGTAAAGATAAGGGAAACTAAAGAGATTACAGACACTGCTAAGCTAAAGAGACAGGAGTTCAGAGAAATTAAAGTGGTCAGAATTTGCAGAACAAATCTGGAGAAAAGGAGGGGTGGTGCAGAGAGAAATGAATCTGCAGAAGGACTGTGTTCAGTGTATTACTGAATACTAGGCTGCACTTGTTTAGGTGAAACTTCATTGTAGGAGGCAAATAAAAAACAAAAACGGGGGGGGGGCGGTTAGAAAACCTACAGGGAAGTTCTACGCAAAACTATTTTCAGAAAACTGATCATGTTGTACCTCATTCAATAGAGATCCCCAAAAATCAACACTTTAGGAGTATGGATAATCTACCCAAAAAGTAAAAGCTAGTAGTGTATATCTGCCCTTACAAAGCTTATAAACAATGCTCCAAAGGATGAAGATAATCCATACATAGATTAATATTTGGAACAAATTCAGTAGTGTTCAAAGACAGCAAAATCTAGACACTCGACAATGTAAAATAATATTCATTCTAATAAAAAATTGCTAGCAAAGACCTGGAAAATGTGGTTTATTACCAGGAGCAAAAGCAGTCAACAGAAAAAGACCCAGAAGTAATAAAGATGATAAAATCAGTAGCCAAGGGCTTTAAAACAATGATGATTAAATACACTCAAGTACTTAAATAAAAATATGAATGAAATTAGGATAGAAATAGATGATATATAAGAATACAAAATGGAGCTTCTAAAACTGAAAAATACAACATCTGAAATGAAAAAATATTAATCCATAAGGCTTAACTAAGGCCAAAAAAAAAAAAAAAAGAATAAAACTATCCATAGTCCAATACACAGAGAAAAAGACTAAAAGAAATGAACACAGACCTTGTGATCTATGGAACAGTATCAGTAATCGAACATATGGATATTCAGTCTCAGAAAATAGGACAGGGAAGAAAAATAACTGACAAAAATGTTCCACATTTGATGAAAACAGCAAACTACAGATCTAAGAATCTAAACGAACCCAAAGTAAGATAAACACAACGAAAATCACAAGGCATGTCATAAACAAATAAACAAACAGTGATGAAGAGAATACCTTAAAGGAATCAGAGGACACATATACATACTGAAGAAAAATATTAAGAATAACTACCGACTTCTTATCCAAAACAATGCAGGTCAGGTAATAATGAAATGCCATCTTTAAAGTGCTGAGATAAAACTGTAAAACCTAGAATTTTATATCCAGTGAAAATATCCTTCAAACAAAGGTAAAATCAAATTTCAGTGGGGAAAGAAGCTAAGAGAGACAACACACAACCTCAATATTTCATAAAGTACAAATGGTCTCAATACACTGATTAAAGGGCTGAAATTATCAGGCTGTGGGGAAAAAAAGCAAGATGCATCTATATGTTAGTGCACCTATATGTTGTCTGTAAGAAAGACTATATTGAGAAACACAGGTAAAAAGTAAAGTTAAAGGATGGGAAAATCTATCATGAAAACATTACTCATAAAAAGTTGGTGTGGCTTTATCATTATCACAAAAAGTAGACTTCAGAACAAGGAATATTACCAGAGATAAGGGGGAGTATTTCATAATAAAAAGGCTAATTCATCAACAAAAAATAAATATTTAAAGTATGTGTCCAACAAATAACAGAGCTTCAAAACACATGAAGAAAAAACTGACAGAACTGAAAGAATATATACAACAAACTTGACAACTACAGTGATCAATTTAAGGCTCATCTCACAAAAGAATAATAGAACTAGTAGACAGAAAAGCAGAAATGATACGAAAGTCTTGAGTAACACTTCAAACAGCTTGACTTAATCAATATTAAGAAACAATGCATCTTCAATAATAAAACACACTTTATCTTGTAAGTGCATGGAATACTTGTCAAGAAAGATTACAAGCCAGGCCATAAAATAAGTCATGAAAAATTTAAAAAGACTAAAATCATACAGAATGAAATGATATTAAATATCAACAACAATAACAAAAGCCAGCTGGATAATTCATAACTACTTGGAAATAAAACACCATGCTTCTAAATAACCAATGCATGAAAGAAGAAATCACAAAGGAAATAAGAAAATATCTTGAACTAAATGATAATGAAATTTCAGTATAATAAAATTTTAGGAATGTAGCTAAAGTAGTTTTAGAACGAAATTTATAGCTTAAAATTAAGAGTAGGACCACAGGCATAGAGTTGTTCTAGAATTCCTACATTATCCAGGAGTTGGGAAAGTAGTAATTTATTAAAGAAGTATCGATTCAAGTTATCATTTGTGGTGTAAACATTGAAAGAACAATCAAAGATAGTAAAACCATCAAACAAACTAACCCATGACTGCAAGTCAATTCCGACTCATAGTGAACAGAGTAGAACTACACCATAGGGTTTCCAATGCTGTAAATCTTTATGGAAGCAGATTGCAACATCTTTCTCCTATGGAAGAAAGTCATGTGTTTGAATGTCTACCTTTTGGTTAGCAGCCAACACTTTAACCACTGTGCTACCAGGTCTCCAATCAAATTAATACAGGAAGAAAACTTGAGTTATAATGCTCATAACAAGTAAGACTAGAAAAAGGTAAGAACTTGTTCTTAAAAATAAAAAAAAGACCCACAGAAAAATGTCAGCTGAAATTTGTAACCAACATTATAAAAAACAAGAGAATAATCCACCATGAGTGAGGATGAGTAGATTTAAAGCACCAAAAATCTTAGATGTAAAAATTATCAGGTATAAATATATATATTCATTTAAAAGTATTAAAAGTATCGAAAAGATCAAAGAGGGCATATTTGAAAAGAACCAAGAGAATGTATAGAAATTAAAACACGGTCACTGAATCAAAAACATAAAAAATGGGCAAGTGGTCTAACAGACACAGATGAAGTGATAACTGAAAAAACAATCCTAAAGGAATTATCCTGAACACTTCTGATAGTTAAATAGATGGAATATATAAAATAGAGGTTAAGAGATTATGAAGGACAAGATATGAAAGTCCAACTTTGAAATTCTAGAAAAAAATAAAATCTACACCTGGTTACATGGCTGCAAAATACCAGAGACAAATGAAAGATGATAAATCAACTTTAAAACAAAACAAATGTCATTAAAGGACCTAAAAAGGAAGGCAGAAAACAAAAGAATGACAATTTAGAAGTTATAACAGAATTCTAAATAGAATAAGAGCAAAATTGGAAAAATAAATTTAAACTCAGAATGTTTCCAGTGAATCCCTCACTTAAAGAACTAAAGGATGTTATACTTTAGGAAGAAAGAACATAAACTCAGAAGGACAATGGGATATTTTAGAAAGAATGGACACAGGTTTCTCAGCCTTAATACCATCTTGTTAGAAGTTTCTGAACCTTGAGAGACACACAGAGGAAGAAATGAATTCAGAGGCTGAAATGAAGCACAAAAGAAGGAAGATGAGGCAGAGGTTCAAGTAAATGCTAGAGTCTGGAACCAGGGAAGGTCTGGCAGCAGGAATATGTAAAGCAGGAGGCCAGGGACACTGGTAGAAGTTGCTAAATGCATGTTATTGTCTAGAACTTTGGTCTCACTGGATATACAACTTCCATTGCCATTTGATCACCACAAACACCTCTGAGAGTCCCACCTTAAAAAAAAAAAATCAAACAAAAAACACTACCAAACTTGTTAGTAGACAATGTTTCTCCAAGTATATTTGTATGTTATTTAAGAATTTCCAAGTATATAGTAGAGCTAACAAGTGACAAGGTTGTAGTCACATCTTGGCCACAGCCAGCTACCCAGAGGGAGCAAGTAGTCACAGGGGACATCAAACTCTACTGGCATGACATACTACACAAAAACATTATTCCACATCCTACCATGGTGAGTAATGACTGGGTTCTTAAATGATTGCAAGCAGCCACTGAGATGCAACGATGGGTTTGTCCTCGTCCAGAGCAAAGAATAAAGAAAACCAAAAACTCATAGAAACAATTAGTCCGAGGAAGTGGTACACTCAGCCTATATGATTATGAGACCGAAAGAACTAGATGGTGCCTGGCTACCACTGTCAATCACTCAGAGGGAGATCTCTGTAGGAGATCCTGGATAGAGTGGGAGAACAATGTGAAACAAAACTCAAAATCATTTAAAAAAAAAGAAAAAAATGGGGGCGGGGGAGGAACAGGTTAGCTGGTCTGCCTGGTGGAACCCCTGAGACTATGGTCCCTAGTTGCCCTTCAGGTCTGGAATTGAACCCACTCCTGTGGCTTCCAGCCAAATAAAAGACAGGCATACGAGCTGAACATTTACATTAGGCAGATACACTCTTTGGAGAGATCAATCATGGGAGAATAGAAGGGCTGTGTATGCATAGGGAGACAGCTCAGGAGGCAGGAGTGCATGGAAGGGAAGGACACAGGGAAGAGGTAACTATGGGGAGGAAGTAGGAGGAGAGCTGATGCATTGTGGGAGATTGCAGTTAATGTCATGAGACAAAGTGTATATGAAGTCCTGTAAGATGAATTTGCTCTGTAAACTTTCACCCAAATCACATTAAAAAACAACAACTCACTGCAGCAAGTTGTTTCCAACTCACAGCAACCCCCACTGGGTTTCCAAGGCTGTAAATCTTTACTGAAGTAGATCGCCTAGTCTTCCTTCCACAGAGCAGCTGATGTGTTTGAACCACTGCTTACAGTTAGCAGTCAAGTCCCTTATCTACTACACCACCAGAGCTCTTTAAGAGAGGTCCACCTTGTTCATGCTAAATCAGTCCCTTCTGATCTTTTGCCCTAGACCTACATTTTGGACTACTTCTGTTCTCTGCTGCAGCTGAGTGTATCATGCACAATAAATTTTTTCTTCTATTGTCTTAGCTGAAGGGAAAAAAAAAAAACAAAAAAAACAAGAAAGAAAGAATAGGGACAAAAGTGCTAGATTAAAAGACCCGCTTTGCTAGGTTTTAAGGTACATTAAGGTAAAAAAATAATTGTGATAATAAATATTATTATTTACTATCAGTGGACTGGGGAATGAAAATAAGAAAATAAGTGAGTATTTTCTCTAGTTAGAAAACACAAATTCTTGTGAAAATTTCAGTAAGAAAAATTTCAATTTTTTGATGAAAACGTGTGGACTTTAAACTTGTAACTGGGAAAATAGACCAATGGAATGGAACAGTCTAGAAATGAGACTTACACACATATCATGATATGATGATATGATTTACAAATATGTATTGTAATGCCGTGAGGTAAAAAAAGTTTTTTCAATAAAAGAAGCTGGTTCAACTGGGTAGCCATATGCGGAGAAACAAACCTTGACCACCTAACTCACACCACACACACACACATACACACACATACACACTTCCATAAGTATATTTAAGTGAGAAAGGTAAAACTGAAGGAAAAAAAAGAGATTATCTTTTTGAGCTCGAGGTAGGCAAAAAAACTGAAAAGAACACAAAATCCATTAACATTAAGGTAAAATTTGACAAAATGGACTACATTAGAATTAAGAAGTTGTTCATCAAATGACACCATTAAAGAATGAAAATGTAAACCTCAGAGTAGAAGGTATTTGTAATACAAAGAACTTTAATAGAAAATATATAAAGAGCTCTAATCATTCAACAAGAAGATAAACAATCTAAATGAAAAGTGAGCAACAGAAAAACTTCAAGAAGAGGTTAACTAAGTAGTCAAAGGTGTTCTGTATTTCATTAATAATCAGGGAAAATGGAAACTAAAACCAAAATGCAAAAACCACGTACCTATCTGAATGGTTAAAATGAAAGACACAGACAGTATCAACTGTTGTCAAAAATGAATTCTGATATACTGCTGGCAAAAAAATTTGTACACGACTTTGAAATCTGTTTGGCATATCTGCTATTAGTACAAATGTATATCCCATGACCCAGCAACTGTACTTCTAGGTCTATTTCTCAACAAAAGGACATGTATAAAAATCTTAATACCAGCATTATTTCTTTCCAAACCAGAAATTACCAAATCCTTTCAGTTTTCTTTATTTAAAGTAGAATGGACAGGGTATTCTGCGAAGATTACAGAATAAGTCAGTCTAGTTTCCACCCGTCAACATGTGCATCAAGAAACATGGCATTGGCAATGAAGGACTTTAAATCGTTGGGCAGAGAATAGCAGTAAAAGACTGCAAACAGACATGAGTTAACGAGTCTCATACATTAAGAACACTACTTACACTGTTCAAATCCCTCCTTTGCCTGGCACCATGAACTTTATTTACTCTGTTACTGACTACAGAAGTGGTGCCTGCATAAGAATCTGCTTTCCCAACAAACATACAACTGCCAAAGCACGGGGAAAGGGCTTTAGATCTGGTTCTAAATTCAGGTCCCGTTCAGGGTATTCACACCCCTGCCTGTCCCATCACAGTGGAAACACTGCTGTGATCCCAGACAATCCACCCATGGCTCACCTGCTGTGTGGATAAGAGATTGATTAGTGCATGTCTTCTGTGCTGTTTGGGAGATACTGAAACAAAGCAATCCTGGTTTGGATTTTTCATATCTTAGTAAAAATAGAAGTAAAGGGAGTGGTAAGGTCTTGAAGGCTCTTCCTGCCTAAGAGTTTCTTGCAGGAAGAAATTCTCAAAAGCACTTAGTACTGGGGAAGATTGAGAAAGCTAAAACTCTATAAAAATACTAATGATACTGATTCAACAAAAAATTACAGGATACAAATAGAAAATGGAGACAACATCTCAACCCAAGTGAACAAGATGAAGGGAGAGGAATCTAATCTATGGAAGACCAAATAATGAACAGAATGGAAGAATATACAATACAACAATATGAAACAAGCTCAAAAAACTTTAAACAAAGACAAAGAAAGAAAGGAAATTAGAAACATGATGCATGAACTAAAAGAGAATTTAAAAAGAGATAGACACTATAAAAACAAATCAAACAGTAATACTGGAACTGAAAGAGGTAACTGAAATGATGAACACATTAAAACATTTAACAACAGATTTAACCTGGCAAAAGGAATCAGTGAACTAGAAGATAGGATATAACTGAAATTATGGAGGCTGAGGAACAAAAAGGAAGAAGGCTCAAGACTGCAAGCACAGTTTAATGGAATTATGGAACAAAATCAAGCAAACCAACATATGCATCATGGGATTCTCAGGAGAAGAGAAAGGGTCAGAAAGACTGTTTGAAGAAATAATGGCAGAAAACTTCCAAATTTGACATGAACCTACAAATGCAAGAACCTTAGAGAATTCCAAGTATGACAGAGTATAGTGAAAAAATGAATTGGTGTATATTCATACAATGGAATACTATACAGTGCACAAAATGAAGTAGAAATACTTGTAACATGGATGAATCTCACACAGCAAAATGTTAAACAAAGAAAACGAAGCCAGAGGTGGTAGTAGTGGGGGAGTGGGTTGAGAGTGTGATGAAGTGGAGGAGTAAGTGAATGAAAGAGGGAATGAATAGGAGGGCTTCATGGGTGCTGGTAATGTTCTGTTTCTTGATTTGGGAGCTGATTACATTGGTGCTCTCATTTTGTAAATATTTATTGAGCTGTACCCTTATATACACTTTTCTAAGTGTGTATCACAAATTTAATTTTAAAATTTACTTAAGGGAGTCAGGTATAAAGTAAATATGTTTTTAAAATTTTCAACCTATCCTAAAACTTGGTTTTAATGTATTCAACAAAACAACAAACATATATTTGGACATAGATAAGAATTTTTTCTTAACTGCACAAACATCTAAAACACGCATATTTGTCAGCTACCACTTTCCTTCTATGGGTCCTGTCACAATAGCATATTTTCTATACCTCAAACTAAATTTGTTCTTACTTAGGGGATGTGTATTTGCTAATCCCTCCACCTGAAAAGCTCTTCCTGTATACCTCTGTATAACTAGTCCTTTATTATCACTGAATCTACAAAAAATCATCAGATTTGTTAACTCCTTAAGAGAACCTTTCTTGACTATGCTATTTAATTTTATTCCCCCGGCCATGTGTCTCTTGTAATTCTCTATCACATTACCCTCCTTTATTTTCTTCACAGTAATTTCATAACTTAAAACTAAATACTATGAGCTTTTTACTGTCTTTCTGTATTAGAATGGAAATTCTTTGAAAGCAGAAAAGTATAAGCATATAGAAAATGCACAGTCAATATTTGTTAACACAATGAATTTGTAAAATAATTTAAAAATCGTACTACCAAGTAAAATAGTACAAAATATTTTTTTCTTCTCAATAAAGCATTTTTAAGCTACTATTTGGGTATCATCAACCTTTTAATCAAGATTTGGTTACATTTTTATTTAGCATAACAATATAAAAAAAATTACCTTAAATTTCACTTAAGGTGGTATATTTTTCTCAAAGGATTTAGCAGAATCTGTCACTCAAAATTTAACTTCTTAGAATTTATCCTAAGGAAAAATTTCTGTATATTCTCAAAGACTTGGCTATGAGTTATGTTTGTCCCGTCAAAGTTAAAATAAAGAAACATGCAAACAACCTAAATTTCTACCAATGTGAATTATTGATATAAATTATGGAATATACATAAGTAGCCTTTAAAATCTTAAAAAGAAAAGCTCATAATTAAGAGAAAAAGGTACATTATATAGTAAGTTCACAAGACAATTTTTGCTTTTAAATATTATTTACATAGAAAAAACTTAATAGGTGTATAATAAAATGTTTATTCCTAGATGAGCAAGATTAATAATGGTTTTAATTTTAACCTTTAAACTATGTGTTCAAACATGAAAACATTTTTTTTCTCTTCCTCCATTATTTAATGAACTTTTAACTCATATAGTACCTGTTTTTTAAAATAAAACGCATACGTACATCTCTGAAGAGACCAGACTGTAGATACATACATTTCTTGAAATATTTTATAAAAGATAACTATGTAATGTGTTTGGGAGCTCTGGTAGCATAGTGGCTAAAGCATTTGACTGCTAACCAGAAGGCTGGAGGTTCAAACCCACCAGCCACTCCTCGGAAGGAAGGTTGGGCAATCCTACTTCCATAGTGATACTGCCTCGGAAACCCAAGGAGGGGTCGCTATGAGTCGGGTCCGACTCAATGGCACATTACAACAACAACAACAACATGTAATGTGTTTAATATGTAGGCCATAAAAATTATAATTCTTCACTGAAAATAACAGAATATTTTTACATGATATAATTGAAACAAATATACATGACAGCTCTATGAAGTTATTTTGAAATAAAAGGCAATGATGCTGAGTGATTAAGTGTAACTTCTGCTTTTTTCTGTGGTAAAGTAAAAAAATACATATTCTTCAGTTGTAGAATTAGGTAGAAACAGAAATTATTTAATTCAGCAGTACTAAAGATACAAATAGCTTGTATCTAAAAAAAGAATTTAAGCTGTCATGGTAAGTGTACATTGAAACTTTTGAAAATATCTTCATGAATTACTACCATATTTCTAAACACAACTGATAGCACTTAAAATAGATTGCCAGGAAATATTAAAAAGTTTTTGATTAGTAGAACTTTATCATTAGCAGGAATTTTTGTTGGCTGGTAAACTAAAAAGTAGCAACATTTAAAGAAAAGTTAAGCATCTTGCCTCATAATACAATTCACCTAATATAATTTAAGCTTTAATAAATTATACAATTTAAAGTTTTCAACCAGTTGGCAATAAACCACAACTTCATGTTTCTTTAGGTAAAATACTACTTGATAGAGACTACTTCTTAAAACAAGTCTCTTTTAATCTAAATTTACAAGATATCTCACTATCCAAATTTTCACTTCAACATATTTTTAATATTTAAGCAACGGCTCAAATAACATCTATATATTGTTATATTACATCATGGCATTTAATTAGCTATTTTTTAAGAAACAAAGTGAACAGGTTTAGAAATTTTAGCTGAAGAAATAAAAAAGATGTTTGACAAAGTAATTAAACATAAAAGCTACTCAAAATCAATTTTAAAGAAAACAAAATGTGTTTAGACAATAATGTTTAATTTAATGTGCATGTTCTAAGTACATGGTGGATTATACCTTCAAATGATATATAAAAGAATCCTATAGTTATCTAAAAGCAAGGAAGAATTAAACAAGTTGGAAAACAATTTCTTTAGGCTTTTTGATTAGCACCCAAATACTTTAACTACTATACCAACAGGGCTCTTTTTTATAGTTTGTTACTTGAAATTCATAATTCAGATTCCTTTCAAAAGTATACTGTTAGATAATTTCCTCAAAATAGCTCTTAATTTTTGTTTGCAAGATTTTGATTTATTTAAACTATTTATTGTGACTTGAGTGAAAACACACCTATTAATTTTTGTGGCTCATATATCCTTTAAGTGATTATATGCTTGGATTTTCATGTTTTCCTGATTTGCATAGTTACAAAAAGCACATAAAAATAAATCTTCCTGAAACCCTTATTCTCTGGTTAGGAACAGGGTAATTCAACTATTTATTGTTATTGTTGTAGATGTAGCATTCTCAGAAATCAATGTATAACAAAGGAAGAATTTTATTTATGTTCATTAGATATTCCAAAAATTTACTCAACTTAATCACAATTTTTTAACAGTTATCTTCATGTATTATCTTGAAGATAAAAATACAGATAGTATCGTGTATATAAAATGAGTAACCACTGATAGTTGTGACCTCTGGCTATATGTAATTCAACGGTTTAACATTTTAACACATATAAATTACCTTAACAAAATCTCTATCAGTCTTCTCCTTCCATTCTTCTCCAAATACAGTAGAAAAGGATCCTAAAGCTTAAAAAACCAATAGTATATTCAGTGAAACAGAATTCATTCTTTCATTTAATTCTTTAACAATAGGTAGGCTTAGAAAAACAATAAAATGACATTTTAAGATATGGTCACTAAGAGTTTTTTAAATACTAAATTACAGAGAGTCATGATAATCTTTTAAAAAAATATTTTCTTTTTGAATTCAGGAGTTGAAAGAAAATTTTTATGTCCCTATAAACTAAAAATACACAATTCATTTTTGTTTAACAGACAATTAATTGTTTTACAGACAATAAAGAAATTAAGAGTACCATAAAAAAGTTACTCTATTGCTCATACTTTTGCTTTGAGATGGACAGATTTTAAAATTTTTTAAATTTTAAATCTTCATATTAATTTCAGACATAAATGTTGATTTGTATTTCAAATAATACAGGGCAAGATATTATTTGGGAGTAATTCCCACAAATGAAATCTTACTATTTTATTAATAATAATCTTATTAATAATTAACCTTTTTATTTTATTAGGAGCTCTGATAGCATAGTGCCTAAGGCACTGGACTGCTAACCAGAGGGCTGGTGGTTCAAACCCACCAGCAACTCCTTGGAAGGAAGGCTGGGCAATCTACTTCCGTAGTGATACTGCCTTGGAAACTCAAGGAGGGGGTCGCTATGAGTCGGGTCCGACTCGACGGCACATTAACAGCAGCATTATTTTATTAATAATAATTAAAAAACTCCTAGAAGTACAGCTTCTTTTGTGTGTGTGTGTGTGTGTGTTTATTACAATGTTATTTTGGAAAGCTTCTTCTTAATAACATCCTACAACCTCCATACTTGTCATCCCTACCCCAACAACAAAAACTAAGGCACATATTCTATCATTTTTTGCTAATTTATGTTGTTAGCTCTTTTTTTTGGTTATAGCACAAGACAGTAAAATACTATGATACAAATGTCCAAACTGTAAATATGTATCCCACTTTAAAAATTAGTTCAGTGCTTTATCACTTATTCAATAATAAAATTCAATAATAAAAGCTACTGCTTTCAGAAAACAGAAACTACTTTGGCAACTGTTAACAAACAACAAAAAAAGAACAAACTACTTTTTATGAATGTCAATCTTTAAACAAAATTAAGCCCCATTATTGGACAAGTCAGAAAAGACATGGTGGTGCAGTGGTTCAAGTGCTTGGCTGCTAACCAAAACATTGGTAGTTCAAACCCACCAGCTACTCTGTGGAAGAAAAATGTGGCAGTCTACTTCTGTAAATATTTACAGCCTTGGAAACCCTATAGTGTCCTATTGGATCAACTCTGGCAGTGGGCAGTGGGATTGCACATGTTATGACAAGTGTAATAAAGGTATATATTTTCTGCAGGAAAAACTGATTGAACTTTTATAGTCTTTAAATTCCTTTCAGTACAGATCATTATTGATACTAAGGTCACGAGGAAATTATACTGAAAAAAATAGTTGTGCAAGTTTTAACAAATAAATTACCTATAGTGGCCTAAAGAATTCTACAAAATATCAAACTTACAGGTACAAAACAAACAATAAAACCAATCCCACTGTCACTGAGTCAATTCTGACTCACAGTGACCCTTTAGGGCAGAGTAGAACTACCCCATAGGCTTTCCAAGCCTGTAAATTTTCACAGAAACACACTGCCTCATCCTTTCCCCAAGTGGATGGTAGGTTCAAAACACCATGTTTTGGTTAGCAACTTCTTTAACCAGTATGTCACCAGAGACCCTTAACTTACATGTAAGTAGCAGCTTCATGAGAAAATTGAAGGCCATACACCATGATATAAGGATATGGTTTTGTGTGTTTTCACTGGGGATGGGTGTGTGTGTGTGTGTGGGGGGTATGTGAGTGGGTGTGTGAGTGGGGGGTGTGTGAGTGGGAGTGTGTCGGGGTGTCATTTCAAGAAAAACTTCATAGGAAAAATACTGGTGGACATAAAAGACTGAATAATTCAATTTTTTGTTGCATGGAATTTTTAAAAATAATTCTTCAAACATACAAAATGTGTAAACACTCTACACTATCTAAAGTGCATTTACATTTATCTCTCAATTAAAATTCAATGTCCTAAAAAAAATCACCATTTCTTAAAACCCTAACCAACTTAAATATATCTGTAATCCTCAAACCAAAAGAGAATTATTTTCATAATACAAACCCACTCTTATAAAGTCTACATAAAGTCTCTATGTATTTTGGAACTAAATGTCTAAGACTGCTAGAATGATACAAAAATTCCAAAAAACAGCACTTACTTATTGCGGTGTAGTAAATTACTTAGTGTGGCTTTTCTACCCATAAGTCTCTGTAAACTCTGAGATGGAATTTGCCATGAGCAACTGAGGAGCTCCTGATTGCTAAAGTTATCCACCTGGGATATTTCTGTTGAGCAGTGGCACAAAGCAATGTTCTGGGAAGTTCGTGCTCTCTCTCAGGTGCTTCCTATTATGATGTTATGATTGGTTAGATTGGCCACTCTGCCAGGCTCAAAAGGAGGCTTCCTAGAGGCAGAAGTCTCTCTGACTGCTGGCTGAGGAAAGACGTGCTGCTGAGAGAAATGCGCTCCTGAGAGACACGTGCCCCTGAGAGCCACGCGCTGCTGGGAAAGAGACACAAGAGCCATGCATTGATGAGAGAGACATGGAGGGACATGCACTGCTGGGAGAGAGACTGTGAGAGACTGCTGGGGGAGAGATGGTGGGCTAAGAGAGACTGAGCATTTTTCCTGAACCTGAATTATAACCTGGTGCTTCCCTAATAAACCCCCAAATCTGTGAGTTCTGTGTGGCCACTGTAGTGAATTATCAAACCCAGCAGAAAGGTGGTGAATGCTGCGGGAGGAACGGTTGGTGTCAGGGTTGGTGAAAGGGCTAGAGGGAGGCAGCATGTCTGGTCTCGCAGGAATAGGCCTTGGGCTATTGATGGTGATTCTGTCTTCCTCTTGTGCAGATAGAGGAGGTCAGAAGATGTGGCCTCCTTGCCCCTTTAGCAATTCGTGTCAGAAGCGGTGGGATTCGCTGTAGTGGTTCCAGACTCATAGAAGCATGAGACTTTGTAAAAGAGAGAAGGAAGGGGCGTTGGAAGTGAAATTTTGGATTCTTAGATGTTTACTTTGTTTGGTGTTACCTCTTAAAAGAGATCATTGATCCAGAGGCTAGGGCCTTTGGTTACACCCAGCCAAAGGCCCAAGACCATATGTATAGAATGGGAAGGTAATCAAGGTGAAGAGATGAACTTGGAATGTCTTAAAAAGGGTTATGTGTTTTGGATTATATGTTTACCTGAATGTACTACAGGTATTGAATGTCTCTTACCTGCTTATACATTAGAAATAATTATGGGGTATGGGTAATAGAGAGCGTGTAACTCTGCCTTCAGCTGATACTTGATTGGATATGTTTAAAAGGGGAAACAGAATTTGCCCAGAAGAAACACAGGCTTTTGTTTTAAGCCCTGTGTGTAGAGAGTAGTAGGAGTTTAGGTAGAAAACCTGAGCCCCACCTAGTACTACTGAGGGAATGGAAGATCTGCATTTGAAAAAAGGACCTGAAGAGGAAAAAAAAAAAGACTATTTGGCTTTTTGAATTGTGAGCAAGCATTTAGGCTTTGGGTACATCAAGGCAGGAAAGTCACAGTCCATGAGAGAAACCCCTTCTAGGACTGAAAGTTAAAGGAAGCCAGTGAGCAGTAGGCTTGGTATGTTGCTCACTTGTGACCACCTGGGTCCACTTGAGTGGAAATGGGGAAGTGCAGCACAGAAGAAACAGGCTGAGTTTCGTACTCTTTGACCTAGGCCATGGAGGCTGGGGATGAGAGAGGAAGGGCTGGCTGATCTGAAGTGCAAGGAGTTGTGAGCCTATAAGCATTGAAATAGTCCCTGAGGATGGAATATGTGAGAGAAGGTGCTGGCTGTTCTAAAGTGAAGGGAAGAGTGTGACTCCGAAACTTGGCAGCTGGTACCCACGACCTAGCTGGGATGGCTAGGGATGAGCTGACCAGAACCGGACCAAATGAAGAGGAAGATGTTTGACACTGAGCTGGTGTTAAGTTGCTGCAATTTGATGGCTTGTGCTGGGCTGGACTTTGCTTGTTTATGGATCTAGATGCCTGAAGTTTCCAAGCAGAACAGAAGATCCTCCAGAGAGAAAGGACCATGCTTGTCTCCTCAGAGTACTGGTTTGATAGGGATGGGCAAATTAGAAATTGGCTATTTAAAATGGGGGGAGATAAAGGCATGAAGTGGCTGGCTTACACACTTTCATGGGTGTGGTTATTCTTAAACTGATGGTGAAAGGGATGTGAGTTTTTGAAGTATAAAAGGGATAATGGCTAGAAAAGCCAGGAGGTGGTCTGTGGTATAATAAATTACTTAGTGTGGCTTTTCTACCCATAAGTCTTTGTAAACTCTGAGGTAGAATTTGCCATGAACAATTGAGGAGCTCCTTCCTGATTGCTAAAGTTATCCACTTGGGGTATTTCTGTTGAGCAGTGGCACAAAGCAATGTTCTGGGAAGTTTGCGCTCTCTCTCAGATGTTTCCTATTCTAATGTTATGATTGGTTAGTTTGGCCACATTGCCAGGCTCAAAAGGAGGCCTCCTAGAGGTAGAAGAAGTCTCTCTGACTGCTGGCTGAGGAAGGACGTGCTGCTGAGAGAAATGCACTGAGAGACACATGCCCCGAGAGACATGAGCTGCTGGGAAAGAGACACAAGAGCCACGCATTGCTGAGAGACACTGAGGGGTATGCACTGCTGGGAGAGAGACTGTGAGAGACTGTTGGTGGGGAGACGGCAGGCTGAGAGAAACTGAGCATTTTTCCTGAACTTGAACTGTAACCGGGTGCTTCCCTAATAAACCCCATAATCTGTGAGTTCTGTGTGGCCACTGCAGTGAATTATCAAACCCAGCAGAAAGGTGGTGAGTGCTTGGGAGGAACGGTTGGTGTCAGGGTTGGTGAAGGGCTGGAGGCAGGCAACATGTCTGGCCTCGCAGGAACAGGCCTTGGGCTATTGATGGTGATTCTGTCTTCCTCTTGTCCGGACAGAGGGGGTCAGAAGGTGTGGCCTCCTTGACTTTTTTAGCACTTATTAATGTTTTAAATTGGTACACTACATAATTATGTAGGCTTTTTAAAATGCTTCAAGAACATAAAAGTGATAGATTATTTCTATCAAATACACAACTTAAGTTATTCATATGTATTACTTATTTGATGATTAAGCAGTAAGATTTCACAAAAAATTAATTGTGGTTTGAAAATATATACACTATCAAATCTTCATTTTAAGGTTTCTGAAACATGTAATACTATATCCAATTCCATTCTATAGTAAATACTGAAAATTTATTTTAAATCTAAAAATAAAATAAATGAATCAAAAAACATGAAGGTGAGATAACAATCTACCACATTTACATTTGCAAAGTTACAACAGAAACTAATTTTCACTTTTGTTTAACCTCAAAATTATCTTCAGACAAAAAAGAATATGTCAAATTTCAAGGAATCCTACTTATAGAATCCCAAACAAAATTACAAATGAAAATTAAACTACTTGAACCAAATCAAATTAAAGAAAAATGAACATATTTGTAGATTTCTTGCTATATAAAGTTAAAGTCATGGATTTGTGAGATATTATAGGGAATTCTGTTACAGACAATGTCTACTGTTCCAGTTTCTTATATGATAAAGAAATTTCACTATGTTTCATTATCTTATACTTTAATAGGATATATTTCCAGCAAACTCTGTAAGAAAAAAATATATCAAATATTTGATTAGCTTTATTTTGTTAATTCAGGCAGTAAATTTTCACACATACTGACCTACATTTTTTTTTTTTAAATTAAAAGCTACAGTTTTTACACCTTAGCAGAAAGATTTTGGAAAATAATTTCTCCCAGGTCCAATTTTATCAGAATTTTATAAACGCCATTCTTCTCCAATTAAGAAACACAAATATCTCACAAGAAAAACCTCTTGATTTTTAAGACTTTAATTAGACTGAACTACTATTCAAATATTTGAAATTAAAAAATTCCAAACATTCATTATCTTAATAATGCAGTTAATATGGTAAAGCCACATAAAAAACACTGATTATATTTAATATTAAAACTACTTTTCTCCTTAAGACCCATTTTGGAAGAATATTTGTAAATATTAAGTGAGTACATCTACCTAATGACCCACCACTCATCTACAAGTGGCTGTCAGTCTTTACTGTAGTAGCTTGAGTGCTGCTATGATATTGGATACTATGCCACAAGTTCAAATACAAGCACGATCACTCCTAGAGGACAGGTTTCAGAAGAGCTTCCAGACTAGGAAAAAAGGCCTGGAGAGCTACTTCCAAAAATTAACCAATGAAAACCCTTTAGCTCATAACAGAATACTTTCCAATATAATGCTTGAAGAAGAGCTCCTCAGGTTGGAAGGCGCTCAAACCTCCACAATGGACTTCAACATACCAAAAATTGTGAAGATGCTGCAACGCAAAAACCCAACAACTGCTGTGGAGTTGGATCCGACTCACAGTGACCCCTCCTTGGGTTTCGGAGGTGGTATCACTATGAAAGTAGACTGCCCAACCTTCCTTCCAAGGAGCGGAGCGGCTTGTGGGTTTGAACCGCCAGCCTTCTGGTTAGCAGTCAAATGCCTTAGGCACTGGCCAGAAGATGCTGCAGTACTTGGCAACAATTCTTTCTGTTGTAAATGGGGTTGCCACCAGTCAGAGCAGACCTGTTGGCAACTAACAGCACCATCATTTAATAACACCTTTATAGAATAATCGTACAATACATTTAGCTTAAAACTTACTGTCGTCAAACACCCCGGCATTAGCAAGTAATAAAGTGATGATTTTAGGGTCTTTTTCAAGTTGCATGACGTGCTTGCTTTCATTTGATAGGAGAGTGCATACATTAATAGCAAAGTCCACTTCATTTGGGAGTCCAGATAACAGTGAAAGCACCAATTTATTATAATCATTTGGCGAATTGAAGTCCATAGATAGCCCGTAACTTTGACGCAGATAATCTAACAAAGACAAAAAACAAAAACAAAATGTCCTTAAATATAACAAATATTATAGATACCATTATGGATATCCTTCCAAAGATTGGGCAGAAGTTTTGAGTTTTTATAATTTTAAAATATAAACAGTTGAGAGTTCAACTTTTTAAATTTCTTAAGTTTATTCACTGTTATATTTATTACCTTCTTAAACAAGAATTAAAATACAAAAAAATCCATATACTGGATATATGTGCCAAAATATTCTATCATTACTTTAATTTACCCTAATTTGCATGTTTTTTAGTAGTCCCTGAGTGGCACAAATGCTAAGTGCACAAGTACTAACAAAAAGGTTGGAGGATCAAACTCACCCAGAAGCACTTTAAAAGAAAGGTCTGGCAATCTACTCCTGAAATGTGACCGCTTGGAAAATCCTATGAAGCATAGTTCTACTCTGACATACGTGGGGTCGCCATGAGCTGGAATGCAATGACAGCAACTGCTTTCGTGGTTCGTTCTTTCTTTTTTTGCTTTGGAGAGGAGCACATTTTTTCACTCTTGCATTTCAAGGGACGTCTTCTCATTTTTAGATACTATAAGCCAGGAAGAGTGGTTCCCTTGACATGTTTAATATTATTATTTTTGTTTACACCCACTTCCTATCAACTGCACCCAGTTGTAGGAGATTATAGCTTATGCATGTTGAATTTATTGAAAGACAAGTAGCATTGTAAAAGCCATCCATGCTTTTTAGTTCTAGAATACTATGAGTTTTGACAGATGTCACTATCATGATATAGAACACTCTGATCAATCCAAAAAGTTTCTTCATGTCCTTTGCAGTCAATCTCCTTCCTCTATCCTCAAGTAACTGCTGGTCTAATTTCTATTCCTAAAGATTTGGGGTACTTTTGTTCTTTGCCCCCCAATGCCAAATAAATGGAATCATACAGCATATATCTTTTTTTATTTGGTTTCTTTCATGTGCTATAATGCATTTCAGATATATGTCCATGTTGATATTCTTTTTTATTGCTATTGGGCAATCTACTTCCATAGTGATACTGCCTCAGAAACCCAAGGAAGAGTTTCTATGAGTCGGGTCTGACTCAACAGCACATAACAACAACAACAACAACAAGAAAAACAGTATGGATATAATATAGTTTATTTCTTCCTAGTTGAGAGACATTTGAATGTTTTTTTGCCCCCTTCAATTTTTGGCACTTATTAACATAGCTGCTACAAATTTTCATATAGGAATGTCTGTTTTTTATTTTATTTAATATTTTTAAAATTCGTGTTGGTCAAACCTACAGATGAGATTGCTAAATCATTTACAGGTGTATGTTAAACTTTGTGAGAAACTGTCAAACTGTCAAAGTGGGTACAACAGCTTGCATTTCCACTTGTAATGTACAGCATTCCTGTTAATATGCAAATATAATATTGATGGTACTGTGTCCTAAGAAATCTTTGCTAAACCAAGCAACTATGATTCTCTATGTTGTTGTTGTTATATGCTGTCGAGTTGGATCTGACTTACAGCCACCCCTCCGTGGGCTTCTGAGGCTGTATCACTACGGAAGTAGATTGCCTAACCTGCCTTCCGAGGAGTGGCTAGTGGGTTTGAACCGCCAACCTTCTGGTTAGCAGTCTAATGCCTTAGACACTACACTACCAGAGCTCCTATGATTTTCTATGTTGTTGTTGTTGTTGTTTGCCGTCGAGTTGGC
>NW_006921632.1:8266651-8287486 GCF_000298275.1 Orycteropus afer afer
GGGTTTGAACCACCAGCCTTCTGGTGAGCAGTCAAGTGCCTTAGGCACTATGCTACCAGAGCTCCTATGATTTTCTATAGGAGAATTAATTTAAAACATTTACAAAACTTTGAAGATGGTAGAAGGTGGGCTTGTGGAACAAAGATACTATGTAATCATAATATATCCATATAAGAATGTGTTATGTTTCTAGAAATACTGAATCTTAACTGGGGCACAGTTTAGGCATTGCTAGCTGTGTCCTGCGACAAATACCATATTTTTATACAAATAATACAATGGCTCAACATGTGTTTGCCAGCCTGCCCTCCCTCTCACAAGGTATTTTCCGTAAGCAATTTATGCTATTTTTTTTTTTTTTAATAGCAGTATGTAAAAAAACAACTGTCATAGTGTGCTTTTGAAAATACATGTTGGGGAGGTGTTGGCAAACAAATCTAGAGCCTGCATTATTTGCTTAAAAATATAGTACTCCAAGTGCATTTAAAAAATGAAGATACAGCTAATTTATAGGAAAGAGGTGAGAAAAAAAAAATCTAGACAAAGCATTTCCAAATAGCAACATCTAAATAAATATAGTAATTAAACAAACAAACAAACAAAACCAAAAAACACTAAATGTGCAGTAGAGATCTACCTCTACAACATAGCACAGGAGAAAATTATTTAGGTAAGCAATTTCTTCATTTCCCAAAACAGATACTCGAGGAGATACTCTAATTCTAAAAAAATTTCTAGGAATGTCTCCAATAATATAAAGTGTCACAATATAGTTATAAATGACTGTGACATAGTCTTCTCAATATTTAAAACTGAACAAAAGAATATATTGTTCATTTTTCATAATCTTGATCAAGGAGATTTCCCATAAATAATATAAAATATATCTGAAGAAAAAGGAAGGAAATTTCAGTGAATAAAGAAACAGATTATGGTATTTCTATACTGTTAATTGGAACTGATGAGAAAACAAATCTAATAAACAATTAATTTAAGTTTTTAAACTTTACGTAGCTTTCAGGCAAATTTCTTGGGCAGAAAAAAAGTTTAGTATCCCCATTCAATGTTTGTCACACCTTGAAGTTTATGTGCTTTCATTGTGACCTTAAAAAATTGTTCTATTTGCTACTGAACAATGGCAGTTATTACTAGATACTCAATTCAATACATGCTTAACTGAAATGAATGATGTTGACAAAGACAGCTTCAACTGAAAAAATAAAATACACAAATAAATATTTTAATTCTGCAAAGTCTTTTAATTATTGCAGGTTTGTTAAAGATTTCCAAAGTACTGAAAGAGAAATCATGTTTACATGATTTTAAGATGTCCTTCCCTGAGAACAGATGATCAAACAGCTACAATTTTACAACTGAAGAGGATATGGAAATTTATTTTCAACACTCTTTGCTCAAAGTTAATTTTACCTTTCATACCCTATATAAGCAGACCATCGCTGATACACTTAATTGGAGGCAACTGCTCTTTGTTTTCAATTTAGCAAAGGGGAACTTGTTCCCAGAAGTGTTGTTAATTCTTATTTCAGGAATTCTACAATACATTATTTCCACTGATTATTATATATCGAATATCTGTTAGAATATGTAACACTTTAAAGACAATCTTGACTGGAACTACAAATTCTATAATTCTATTAATTTTAGAGTTATCTTTTGTTAATTTTGTCTGTCATAATCTTTCTACTGAAGATACTGCAAATAAAAATATTTTTAATGTAAGAGAAGATGAATAAAAATGTCCCTAATAATAACAATCATTCAGCAGAACTAACTATACCCAAATCAATACCAAGAAGAAAAAAAAAAAACAGAAGAAGGAAAGCTAATGCCAAAGGATTAAGTATTTGTGTCAAGTTAGAGCATGAAAAAATCATGCAAATATATAACCAAACCACCGTATATTGATGCCATTGTTGAATAATCCTAAACCTGAAAGTAAAATCTGCTAAGTATATTTTTGCCACTTAAAGTCATCAGGTAAAAGGAGTTAATATCCTCAAAGAAAAATTCAGGCCCACATTCTATTACTACAATTACAAATAGAACTGTACTTTATACCCAATGTCCCAAATTAACTACCAAGTGAATAAAATGTATTATTTTTCAAAATATTGTTTTAGAATATCAATATTTAAATTTTTTTAATTAATCAATTTAAAAAATATTGTTTTAGTTATCAATAATATAAGTATCTTTGTTGTTGTTGTTGTTGTTTGCCATTGAGTCGGCCCCGACTCATAGCGACCCCTCCTTGGGTTTCCGAGGCAGTATCACTATGGAAGTAGGAATGCCCAACCTTCCTTCCGAGGAGTGCCTGGTGGGTTTGAACCGCCAGCCTTCTGGTTAGCAGTCAAGTGCCTTAGCCACTATGCTACCAGAGCTCCTAAGTATCTTTAGATAAATAAATTCATCAAACTTGTAAGAAAACACTGTATGATCAAAGATGCAGACACAATTTTTTTTAAGGTTCTGAATAAATTTTTCTAAGTCTCAATCTACCACTAGATAATTCTATTTTGTTTAGCACACATACACTCAAACTAAAAGCTATCAAGCTTACTAGTTTTCTTAACAGCACTTGAAGAGTACTCAGTGAAGGGATTGTTTTGTACACTGATAATGATGTTAATTTTTAGAACACCATTGTGATGTTGCATTGTGATGTTTTCTAAAAGAGTGAAAAGCACCTCCAAATAATAATGCTGCCCCGCAGATCTCTTATTGGTCTGAATTAGATATACTATAGTCTAATGTATCCCCAGAGATTCCTAGTTTCTTTAAGAGTCTTCTAACCTGATTTTGTCTCCACACTACTTACATTACATAATTGTTCAGATTTTCCTTAACACAAACAAGATACACTAATAATTTATCAGAAAGGAGTTATTACAATTCCAAGTTAAGTACTCTATCAGTTCCTTAATTAGCGTAGCCATTTCAGTAAGTTCCATAAAACTTTTGAAATGCCAGAAATATTTCACATCTTCTTTCTTACATTATAAGTTTGAACTAGGGAGAGGAGAGGAAGAGTTCAAGAAAAAGATAATTTTAAATAGGTCCAAACATACAAATGGGTCAGGTTCGGGAAGCCGGTATAGCAGATACTAAACTATAAGCTACAAGGATGAATGGCTTTGCTATTATTATAATAACATAAGAATCACACAGTTATACAGCTAAAAATTTTCTTAAAGGTACAATGTCTCATTCAATGTAAGAATATCCTGTATAACATCCTTGAATTAGATGATGATCTAATTCATCTGAAAAAAGAGTATTACTTATCAAGTCATGCTATTATATTTCTCAATTTAAACTATGAGCAAGATTTTCTACATTGTAACTTAATATGGTCTCCTTAATTCTGACTCTGCAATAATGACTCCTCATCAGGAATTAAACTAGGTTTGGCTTGCATACCACTCTGCGTACCCTCAAAAGTATTAAACGAAATCTCTTCTAGTGGAGGTCTTAGATTTTAAAAGGAGATTCTCTTTCTTCAATCAAACTGATTGGGGAAGAAATACAGGGTCAAATGAAACATGAAAGAAACTCTGAAAACAGATAAGGCTAAAATAAAAAAATTCATAATATTGGCTTTAAATGTAAAGATTAAAAAGAGATTAGCGCTAATACTAATGAATATAATAATAGCTAGAATCGTAACTTTAAAAAATGAATGTAACCTTGAAAAGGAAAAATTTTCTCTTTTTCAGGCTAAATATTGGTAATAGAAGAAACAGAAATGCTTATCTCTTCAGAGATCTCTTCCTATTCACCACAATTCCTAACCTCCCAAAGCCAATAAATCCTGGAATAAACACACCTATCCTACCTAAAGAACCCTTAGACTCTCAACCTGATTATTTCTAATTTGAGAACTGCTCCTGTTAGAACAGATTTTCTCTCCCCTATACATAGAAAAATGACTGAAATGAAAATGACTTAAATGAAAATGATACCATAGCAGGAAATTCTTATTGTTAGTAACCATTGAGTCAACTCTGACTTATGGCAACCCCACGTGTGCAAGTATAAGCAACCCATGAGGATAACTGCTCCATAGGGATTTTCAAGGCTGTGAATTTCAGATGCAGACTGCCAGGCTTGTCTCCTGAGCAACTACTGGGCAGGTTAGAACTGCTAATGTTCTTGCTAACAGTCAAGTAATGAATTATAATCCTGGGAATCTCAATAAGTACATACATTCCAGTAGATGCTATGTGAGTGTCCTTAGCTTCCCTAATCCTAAGAAGACCTTCCAATGTCCATTTTAGTGACTATTTCTGTTAAACTGATTACTAGTGAAAGCAGCAAGGAAAACAAAGTCAAGTGAAAGTATAGGCTTATGTGACTCTAAAAATTCCTGCAACTAAAAACCTTAAGTAGTTTGTGCTAAAAAGGGTCCTAATGCCAATCAGAAATTGATCTTTTGACAGTTGCATTACATCAAGGCCTTTAAGTGTTCATGTGCAAAGTAAAAGACTAAATATGTACTTTCCTAATTCAAAACTGTGTATCTGTGCCCTATTAAGTTCAAACGATATTTACCTGACACACTGTGTTGCTGGTAATTGTAGGAAGATGGAATTGCACCAATAGGAAGCTGGGGCTTTGGATTGCCTGGTGGTACCTCATCATCATCCTCCCCAAAATGATGAACTTTCTCGTACTTTTCTAGATAACTGAAATAGAAAAACAGCACAGCAAAGATTTTAAAATAGATTTTTGTCTTTCTTTTTAACCTCATCATATATATCTGTTCTTAGATGCTCTAAAAAAAAAAAAAAAGATACCCAAAACAGTAACTTCAGGAGTTAATACTGCAGATAAACCCAATGCATTGCTTCTAAAACTGTTGTTTATTTTCAGAAAAGACCACATCATTACTCAAATAAAAATATAAAAAGCAGGGAATCTCAACGGACAACTCCATGTAGATAAATGACAGTATATTTATTTATTTATAAAAAAAAGTTACGCATGGTCATTGTAAAAATGAGTTTAAATGAAAAGATTCTCTATCCCCTGGCTTCCCCAATCTCACTCACCAAAGATAACCAAAGGTTCATGTGCATAGTAGAGTATATTTTCTGTGCATATTTTCAAATGAAAATAGGATCAATCTACATTGTTCTCTAGGTTGATTTTTCATTTGGAAATATATTTTAGAAATTTAATGTCATTATTCTGCACTACTACATTTTTTTAATGTATCGTACTTGATACTATTGATGTATCATAAATTAATTAACTAGATCTCTAGGGAAATGTTTAGGATAGATAGTTTCAATTGTGATTTTTTGCTATTACATACCATGCTGTAATAAACTTAATATGGTACTAGTTACAATATTTTCTCTTGCTAGACACCTGGAAATAGTATGCTCATTTTAAATAGTAATATGGTCAAACTCCTATTCAAAAATCTTGTGCCTAATTCACTCTGACCACATTATAAGACAGTTCATGTATCCCCCATTGTATCACCTCCCCTGGATAAGAGCAATCTTTTTAATCTTAATTAGATTTTCAAATTCAGTCTATCATTACCTACCAGTTCATACTGAGATTCACAGGTTTTAAAATGGGGAAACAACTGATCAAAAACAGTTTTTAATACAACACTGTAATCTAACATACTTGTTATTGCACTTGAAAAAGAAGTTAAACTGAATAATATGCTGATTATGTACAATTCACTGTACAAAAGTTCTGAATAGGATTATTCTACAGAGCTACTCTTATTCCACTCCCAATCCAAGCAGCTCCTAGGTCAACTCGTCGGTATGTTAATATCTTAAGTGTTACAGGACTTCCATCCTCCTAGTTGCCAACTCTACCCACTCTGTCTTTTTCATTACATACAGCTGAAATACGAGGTGAGGGTGATCAGTGAACATATAAGATGATCCCAGAAGTATGTATTATTTTAGCACCAAACCTTAACTTTGAGGTGGGATAAATATAATCTACAATTTTACAAACAAAGACTTAATGACACGGAAAATTATTATCATTCTTCATTTTTCCATTCCAGCTTTATAAGCCAAAATAATTCCTATTTTTAAGCTTGGAAAAGAATTAAACTTTCCCTTTCCATTCCTTCCAAGTGCTCCACATAAGCTCGATTTGAGTAGAAAACTTTCTTAGGTGGCAGCTTCGTAACTAATGAATCCAACACATTCCTTTACTGCTGTAGACAGAGTATACTAAAGCGGAGATATATGCACAGATGTAACCCTTGAGCACTACTGAAGAGAGTACATAGCTGTACACATTTCAACCTGATCCTGGGATAAGCTCAGATAGAATTTACAGTGAAACAAATAAAAAGAGATGACTGAAAAGAAGGATGTTGGGATAACTCCCTAGCTACAACTGAGTACACATTAAGTCAGTAAGTTGCTGTACTTGTGGGCTCAAGACCATGGTTATGGGGGATGTGAAGCCCAACTGGCACAACATAGTACACAAAAATAGTGTTCTACATTTTACTTTGGTGAGTAGTGACTGAGGTCTTAACAGCTTGCAAGCAGCCATCTAAGATGTAATTACTGGTCTCTCTTTGTCTACAGCAAAGAAGAGTCAAGAAAATCAAATATACGTGGAAATAGTCCAAAGGTCTAGTGGACCATGAGAACCTCAGCCTATATGACCCTGAGACCAGAAGAACTAGATGGTGTCCAGCTACCAATACCAATCACTCAGAAAAGGATCAAAATTAGAGATGTAGAACAAAATTGAAAATAAAAAAGACCTGTTACTAGTCAGACAGAGACTGGTGAAATCCCCAAGACTATGGTGCCAAGTTACCCTTAGGGTTTGGAACTGAACTCACTCTCGTGGCTTAACTCTGCCAAACTATACACATGCCTACAAGCCTAACAACTACCCTAGGGAGATGCACTCCTTAGAACAATCAACCATGGGAGATCAGAAAGGCAGCATTTGGACAGGGAGAAAGGTAGGGAAGGGGCAAGAATGCACAGGGAAGAAGGACACAGAGAAAGGGCAACCATGGGGAGGAAATGGGAGGAGTGCTATTACACTACCAGGAATGTAATCAGTTCACAAAATGTGTATGAACTGTTGAAAGTAAAACCAATCTGCTTTGCCAAATTTCACCCAAATCACAATTAAAAAGTTTAAAAAAAAAAAAAAAAGGCTCTCCAAAATATATGTACAATAGATTTCAATGGATAAAATGAACCAAACCTATTCTTTTTGGATTGTTAATACCAGTATCATAAAAAGAAAAAAAAATTTTTTTTATATGTAATCTAAATTTACCAAATTTTTTTTAAATTAGGATTTGGGTGAAGATTTACAGAGTAAATTCACTTTTCATACAGCAGTTCACATATACTTTGTCTCATGATAAAAAGAAAAATTTGTATGTTTAGACACAAAAAGCAAACTGGAAAAACAGCTACTCCAAAATTATGTTTCATGACTTCTTTCTGCCAATGAAGAATGTCACATGAAATCACATGAGCAATAGTAGTGACAGAGGCATTTTAGATAGGATGGTCTTTCTTTTAAAAATAATTTCTAACTAAATATAATCAAAACAAGAATATTTAGAATTTTAACATAAAAATCTTACAATTAAATACTATGATTCACATGCTCTTTATAAATATGTGGTTCAAAATTGAGCACAGCAGATATAATAATCTGTATGTTTTCCATTACAACTACAAAGGAAAAAACATTAGTAAATAAAGACCTTATGTATAATCCACCACTTGTCTGTCAGTTTGTCATACTCTGATAGCTTGATGGAATACCAACTGAGATGTTTCAACACATTCAAAGATGCATGAGGTCACTTGTCTATACCAAGAAATTTAGAAGACAGGTATTTGGTTAACAGACTGGAGGAGATCCATATTTGTGTTCATTTAAAAAAGGTGATCCAAACCAATGTGGAAATTTATCAAATATCCTTAATATCACACACAAAGAAAATATTGCTGAAACTAACTGAAAAACAGTTACAGTGATACACAGACAACAACTGCCAGAAATTCCAACTGGATTCAGTAAAGGATGTGGAACAAGGGATATGACTGCTTATGTAAAATGTATCTTTGCTAAAAAGCAGAGAATACCAGAAAGAGGTTCACCTGTGCTTTACTGACTATGCAAAGACATCTGACTGTGTGGATCACAACAAATTGTGGGTAACATTCTGAAGAACGAGAATTCCAGAAAACTTAATTGTCCTCATGATGAACCTGTACATAGACCAAGAGGCAGTTGTCTGAACAGAACAAGGAGATACTGCATGGTTTACAATTAGAAAAGTTGAATGTCAGGGTTGTATCTTTTCATCATATTTATTCAATCTGTGTGCTGAGCAAATGATCAGAGAAGCTGGACTACAGTAAGAACAAAGTGGCATCAGGATTGAAGGAAGACTCACTAACATCTCCAATATGCAGATAACATAACCTTGCTTGCTGAAAACAAAAGAGGATTTAAAACACTTGCTGATGAAGATCAAACACTACAAGCCTTCAGTATGCATTATACTTCAACAAAAAAACAACAATCCTCACAACTAGACCAATAAGCAACATCACGATAAATGGAGATAAAAATAAAAGTTGTGAAGGATTTCATTTTACCTGGCTCCACAATTAACACCTATGGAAGCAATCAAGAAATCAAATGATGTGCTGCATTAGGGAAACGTGCTGCGAAGGAGCTCTTTAAAGTAATGAAGAGCACAAATGTCACTCTGAAAAGTTATGCGCGCCTGACCCAAACCATGGTGTTTTCAACTGCCTCCTACGTATGTGAAAGCTGGACAATGAATAAGGAAGACTGAAGAAGAATGGATGCATTTGAATTATGGTATTAGTGAAGAATTCTTAATATTCCATGAACTGCCAGAAAAATGAACATATTTGTCTTGGAAGAATTACAGTCAAAATGATCCTTAGAAGTGAGGACGACGAGACAGTCTCAAACGTTGGAAAAAAGATATCATGCTTGATAAAGTACAGGGTCAGCGAGATGGAGTGACACAATGGCTGCTACAATAGGCTCAAACATAGCAATGATTTGTGAGGATGTTGCAGGACCAGGCAGTGTTTCATTCTGTTGTACACAGGCTTGCTGAGTTGAAACCAACTTGATGGCACCTAAGAATAACAACATATATACAATCTTTTCCCTTTCAGATGATCCCAAATGGAATGTAAACAGTTATATAATGAACTGGCAGCACAAGTACTACAGACTCAAAATAAACAGTATGTTTTGGTTCTCTAGTGCTGCTCTAACAGACATACCACAGGTGGATGACTAACAAACAAGGCTTTATTCTCTTACAGTTTAGGAATAGTAGAAGTCTGAGTTTAAAGTGTCAGCTCTAGGGACTGGGTGAAGGCCCCTGGACCTTGGGCTTCAGCTCTGCCTCTTGCTCCCAGCCCACTGAAGCTGGAGGCATCTCTTAACTCAGGCAGATGTTGATGGCTGAGGCTGACAAATCCAAGGATGACAAATAAAATGGCACGGTCTCAAGATTATTAAGGACCATGGCAGGCCACTAGTTCAAGTCCAGAAACAGTCCCAAGATCAGCAGACAACATGCAGGTCACTGAGATGAAGACTCAGCCAAATGCAAGATCCAGATGTGCAAGCTCAAGACCTGCCTCAAAGTGTCTTCTTATATACTGGAAGCAGACCACACACCTAAGGCAGCTACTCAGTTGCTCGCAGTAGATTCCACCATGGAGCTGACTACCAATCTTATATACAGCTGCCCAGCCACTTAAAACTAGGCCTAGTCAAGTTGACACATAACCTTAGCTATCACACAGTATATATTATTCTTCATTTAAAGATCTTTACCATTCAAATTTTCTGAAGATTTTAAAAATGTAAGATTTCTAAGTCCCTGGGGATATTCTAACACCGTTCCTCCAAACATATCCTTTGCACGATTCCAACTGCCAGAAATTTAAGGTTTAGGCTAATTTTTTAATGATTTTTGAAACGTTTATTTTCTGGCTAATGGCCAGTCCTTGTTTTCACTGTCATCATTTTCAAGTGAGACTCAACCTTCCTTAGTTCGACTAAGGTTTAAGAACCTGGTTATGATCTCTTGTCTTTCTCAATAAATAAGCACAAAGTCTTTTGAGGGTTTATCAAAGCATTATATTTCTAAAACTTAGAGTATAAACAGATGGGATGTAGCAGCTAAAATACAGTTACATTTCAACGTTTACGTTTTCTGACTTAATTCTCCATCACAACTTTGTGCTAGAGATCTAGAGAGTGACGAATATTAAAAGAAAACTTTTAGGTAGTTGTCCAAGAAAGCAAAGCTCTTCATATATTTCAACTTGCAGCTTCTTTGTGAAAATGAGTTCACTCACTCAGGGATTTAAGGCAACAATGGGAAGCAATAGCAATTGAAAGACTGGTGTCATTACATGCTAGTGTCCTCTACTGATGTGATATATAAGTAACTTCAAGAAGAAACACCAGATATACAATCAAACATAGTAGCTTGGAACCATACAGATATGAAATTCTTATGCTAAGACTGTCCATAATAATAATTTTTTTTTTTTAAAGGGAAGGGCCATTAAAGAGCAGATTTGACAAAGTACATAATCACATCAATAATGTAAAGGACAAGGTTGAGAAACTGTTTTACATGGAAAGGAAAACACTAAATAAAACAACTGGTGCACAAAGGAGCCCTGGTGGCTCAACAGTTAAGCACCTGGTGGTTGGCAGTTCAAACCCACCAAGCTACTCTGCAGAATAAAGACTTAGTAATCTGTTCTGCAAAAAATACAACCTAGATAACCCGATAGGGCAATTCTACTGTGACCTGGGGTCATTAGGAGTGGAAATCAACTCGACACACATCACAAAATAACATGTACAATATAACAACCAGAAAACTGACAATGACACAACTGGTACACAGAAGTGAGAGATGGGTATGATAGAAATTGCAGTACAATATAGCAAGAAATAAAAGATAAATACAGACCAGAATGAATGGAACAAAAGTAATATTTAATGATATAATAGAAGAATTTATATAGCTGAAAGGCTTAATATGTACATCATAAAGATCTCTGGGGCTGAAGTGTCAGGGTATAGAATTAACTAGCAACAATAAATGAGGATGCAGTACAGGACTGAGATGGCATCGAACAGACACACACTTCCAACCCCCTTAACACACACACACACACAAAGAAAGAAGACGAAGCAAAACTTGCAGAACTAACTTTGTCAGGACTATGGAAACCAGTCAAAAGGTTACAACAACTAAGCAAACACTGAATAAAGAAAAGTTGTCACATAAATGGTAGAAACGCTTTGTCTACTCATCTGCACCCGACCCTCTTCATGTGGCTATCGTAACCTGGCTGTGGCCTGTACTCCCAGAGATAGTGAGTGCCTGGTTTCCTTCTTTAGATGGAGCAGAGATGACATTATTTGCATATTATTGTATGTGTCTGTTTTAATCTGTGGGGGAGTTGCCTTTAGAGTAACCAAACCAAACCAATTGCCATCAACTTGATTCCTTCAAACCAACTCACAGTGACTCTATAGGATGGAGCAGAACTGCTCCATTGGGTCTCCAAGGCTTTACAGAAGCAGACTGCTTCACTTTTCTTGCATGAAGCGGCTGGCAGGTTAGGTAGGTTATGAACTGTCAACCTTTTGTTTAGCAGCCAAATGCCTTAACCACTGAGCCCACCAGAGTTCCTACCTGAAAAACTACAGAAAGGCATTAATCTTGCTTTGGCTTCTCTCAGAGATCATGGAAGGTGTGCTGAGGAGTAATAGACAACAACTTAAGGATTCAAAGACCTATAGCTGCCTGGGGCTAAAACATGCCATTAAAGCATAAAATAAAACAAAAGCTATTGTTGTTGTTGTTATGTGCCGTCAAGTTGGACCCGACTCATAGCGACCCCTCCCTTGGGTTTCTGAGGCAGTATCACTACAGAAGTAGTGCCCCATCTTCCTTCTGAGGAGTGGCTAGTGTCACTGCAACTCAAGTTGACCCCATGTGTTACGGAGAACTGCTTCATAGGCTATAAACTTTACAAAAAGTAAATTGCCAGGTCTTTCTTCAAAAGATTGGTAGGTGGATTCGAACCAAAAACCTTCAAACTAGGTTTTAGGTGCCGCTGAATTGGCTCCAACTCACAGCGAGCTTATGTACAACAGAATGGAACACTGCCTGGTCCTGTGCCAGCTTCACAATCCTAGTTATACCTAAGGCCACTGTTGTGGCCACTGTGTCAATTCATCTCGCTGAGGGCCTTCCCCTCTTTCATTGACAATGTTTCAGGGCTACTCATAAAGTTTTCCAGTAATATAACAGACAGTGTTTCACTGCTAATCATAAGGTTTTCCCCGGCCAATTCTCTGAGAAGTGAATGGCCCCTTCCCTGTTCTGAGTCTGTCTTAGTCTGGAAGCTCTGCTGAAACCTGTCCACCATGGGTGACCCTGCTGGTATTTGAAATACCAGTGACCTAGCCTCCAGCCTCACAGCAAGAAGTAAGCCAACAGAGCATGATAAACTGACAGATGAATGGTGGTTCAAGCTAGTAGTCAAGTGCAAAGCATATGTGCTGCCCAGGGAATTTTAAAAAAAACAAAACCTTTTGCAATCTTATAAATTCTGATTCATAGTGACTCTATAGGATTTCCAAGGCTAGGAATTTTTGCTAACACAGATAGTTATATCTTTCTTCCATTGGGCAGCTGTTGGGTTTGAACCACCGACCTTTCAGTTAGAGCTGAGCACTCAACCACTATGCCATCAGGGTTCCTTTAGGGAATCTTACACACCTAACTACTGGAATAAGAGGTCAAGGAGGGAGTTTCTCTAGAACAGTTGGATGTTCAGAAGTGTTGTGTATATGAGGACATTGAAAACACCACACATATACCCAGGGCAAGATATATACTCAGAAATTACTTGAAAAGATCCTATGGCTTCACTTTGGGCTAAACCCTAGACTGAGTGTAAGCCTGGCTAAGTGTTTTTAAAAAAAAAAAACAGAGTGAATTTACAAAGAGAGAGGGTTGGTTTTTTTTTTTTTTTTTCCTTCTCCTTTTTCACTGTGGTTCAGGAAAATTTGCGTAAAAGTACTATGAGAACATAAGTTAAGAAACAACACTAGAGTCCACATACATCCAGGAAGGCAGTCTTTATAAAAATAGTTAGGGAAAATGAGTAAAATAATGGATGGTTATAACCTTCAGTAAGTAACAAAGAACACAACAGCTAGCGTAAGAGATATACCACACTGTTGTTGTCGTTAAGTGATTTTGAGTCAGTTCGGAATCACAGTGACCCTATTATACAACACAACAAAATACTACATGGTCCTGTGCTGTCTTCACAATCGCTGCTTTGCCTGAGCCCATCACTGCATCTCTGACACTTTATCAGGCATGGTACCCTTCTCCAGGGAGTGGCCCCTTCTAATAACATGGCCAAAGTAGGTGAGATGAAGTCTGGTCATTCTACCTGCTAAGGATCATCCCGGCTCCACTTCTTCCAGGAAAGATTTGTGCATTGTTCTGGCAGTCCATGGTATTTTCAGTACTCCTTGCCAACACCACAATTCAAATGCATGAATTCTTCTTCAGTCCTCCTTAATCACTGTCCAGATTTCACACACATATGAGGTAACTGAAAATACCATGACTTGGGTTAGGCATACCTTAGTCTTCAAAATGACATTTTTGTTCTTTAACACCTTAAAGAGGTCGTTTGCAGCAGATTTTCCCAGTGCAATACATTGTCTGATTTCTTTACTGCTGCTTCCATGGCAGTTGACTATGAATCCAAGTTAAAGGAAATCTTTGACAACTTCAATCTTTTCTGTTTATCATGATGTTGCTTATTGGACCAGTTGTGATTTTTTTAAAATTTTTTTATGTTGAAGTGTAATCCATACTGAAGACTGCAGTCTTTGATCTTCATCATAAGTGCTTCATTTTCACTTTCAACAAGCAAGGCTGTCATCTGCATATCCCAAGATATTAGTGAGTTCTCCTCCAATCCTGACACTGTGTTCTTCATATAGTCCAGCTTCTCCAATTATCAGCTCAGCACACAGGTTGAATAAGTATGGTGAAAAGATACAATTGTGAGACATACCCCTCCTGAGTTTAAACTATGCAGTATCCCCTTGTTGTGTTCAAAAGACAGCCTCATTTTCTATGTACAGGATCTTCATGATATCATATAATCCTTCTTTATTGATTACTGCCATGAGTACAAATGGTTAAACACTCCAATCAAAAGGCAGATAATGCAACATGTGTAAGAAAACATGATCCATCCTTATGCTGTCTACAAATGACTAATTTTAGTTCAAAGAAACAAAAAAAATTGAAAGTAAAAGGGTAGGAAAATATTCCATGCAAACAATAACAAAAAAAGAGTTGGGATGATTATACCAATATGAGATAAAACATACTTTAAGTCATCAAAATTTGTTACAAGAGAGAAAGAAAGGATTTTTGGCTAGGAGAACTGAGAAAACTAAATTTCTGTTGTTGAAAGCCACTCACTTATGGTACATTTTGTTATGACAGCACTGAAAACTAAGGCACCTATCATCAGAAAAATCAGAAAATAAGAAGTTGGCAAAGATGTAGAGAAACCATATTGCATTGCTAGTGGGACTGCAAAATGGTACAGCTGCTGTAGAAAACAGTTTGGTGGTTTATTATAAAGTTAAATACATAAGGATGGTGAGAATGGATGCACAAACAGCTCAAAGAATACAATCAATATCACTGAACTGTACATATGAAAACAGTTTAATTGGTGTACATTTTGCTGTGTATGTTTTCAACAACAAAAAAGGTAAACACAGAATTATCATAAAAAACAAACAAACAAACAAAAACACTGCCATACTGTTGATCCTGAATGATAGCTACCCCTATTGGGTTTCTGAGGCAGTAATCTTTACGGAAGTAGTTTACCCCATCTTCCTTCCACAGGATGGCTTGTGGATTTGAACCGCTAACCTTCTGGTGTCCAATGTCTTATCCACTATGCCACCAGAGCTCCTTATGACCCAGAAATTTAAATCCTGGGTATATACCAAAAAGATACAAGCAGGGACTCAAACACATAATTAGTCACAAATACTCATTTCAGCATTATTCATAATAGCCAAAGGGTGAAAACAACCCAAGTGTCTACAAACAGATGAATGGATAAATAAAATGCAATATAAATAAACAATGATTTATTATTAATCATACAGAGAAATGATGTTTTAATACATGGTATAAAATGGATGACCTGTGAAAACATTATGCTAATTGAAAGAAGCCATTCACAAAAGTATACTGTATGATCCCACTTATATGAAATACCTAGTACAGAGAAATGCATAGTCCAACAGTTTCTTTTTGGTAATACAAACTGAAGAAGAGGGTAGAATGGGGTGTTATTGCTTCAAGGGTACTAGGTTTCTGTTTGGGGTGATGAAAAACTTTTACAAATAGACAGTGGTAATGACTGCACAACCGTGTGAATTATTATCACTAAACTGTACACATAAAATGATCGAAATTGCAAAAAAAAAAAAAGAATGAAAAGAGGATAAAAATCTTTGGAGAAATTTAAGCTTCAAACATAAAGTAACTCCCATAATTATTCAGAAATCTCCCTCCCTCAAACCTCAAAAAAGGTACATAGAAACAACTGGATCAGTCTCTGCCTTTTCAAAATGAACTGCTAGAAGATAATGAAATTTTTTTTTCAAAGTTTTTAGAGTTTAAAATATAAGGGATTATTTCACAAGAATTTCATACCCAACAACACTGCTTACTTGTAAAGACAACATAAATTCATCTTAGAATAAGTAAAGACTCAGAATAAAGCCACATTCAAATCAAGCCAAAGTCACTGTGATCAAGTCAATTCCAACTCATAGTGACCCTATAGTAAAGAAAAGAACTACTCCATAGGGTTTCCAAGGCTGTAAATCTTTATGAAAGTAGACTGCTACATCTTTCTCCAGCAGAGTGGCTACTGGGTTTGAAATGTTGACCCTTCAGTTAGCAGCAGAGCTCTTTAACCACTATGCTACCAAGACAACAACTATGCTACCAAGACTCCTTCAAAGGCATATGTTGTTGTTGTTGCTATGTGCCATCAAGTTGGACCCGAGTCATAGCGACCCCTCCTTGGGTTTCCAAGGTGGTATCACTATGGAAGTAGATTGCCCAACCTTTCTTATGAGGAGTAGCTGGTGGGTTTGAACAGCTTTCTGGTTAGCAGTCAAATGCCTTAGGCACTATGCTACCAGACAAATGCTTGTAGCTTTCCTGAATAATGATACTCAAGTAAATATTCTACTTAATGTATGAATGAAAATTAAGAAGTAGTTAGGGCAGCAATACAGATGATTAATGACAAGCACAGAACTATTTAAACATATATCAGGTTTCCCCTGCAATTGTAAAAATAGAGTATTCCTGTGAAATATTTAACTTTGTAATAAAGCCAAAATGGTGTAAAGTAAAGAAGCAATTGTCATTAATTTACATGGGAAAATTTTTTGACCAATCCCAGACCCAAAAAATAACCTAACAAATCATACTGAACAAAACGTAAAATTTAAAATAACACAACACACAGTGAAAGCAGGAATTATATAAATATAGGGCCTATATAAAGTAGAAATTATGTACAGCATAGTTCCTGGAGAAGCAGCTTGGTGATTCCACTCTTAAGTCTCAATGCTGGGGGTGAGCGCTGCCTGCAACAGCTTGTGGCAAAACAAACAAACTGAACATTAGGTTCGCTTTTCGCCTTTTTTTCTTAAAGCAAAAATCCTCTGGACAAACAGGTTCTAATGTAGGTCTTTCATAAAGCAAAGTGGTGTAAAGCAAATTTTGACAAACATGAGATACCTGTATTAGTATCAATAACAGTTATTAGAGAATGCAAATGTCATTTGTAATTCCAAAGAGAATATAAAAAAAAAAATGTGAAACTGTAATTTGAAATTATGCCCCTGATATAAATTTCAAGAACTTGAAATAAAAGGGGAAAGGACAACACTGTTATTCAGATGCCAGGGAACTAAGACTAGGCTCCATTTGCCAAAGATGGCAGAGACATAAGGAAGGGTGACAAGGGCAAAGGAGACGGGTGGTACATGTATAAGTGCTTCCAATAGAATAGAGAAGCACAGTATCTTGCTTATGTACATACATCCAAAGAAAACAAAAATCATGGGCAAGTCACTCCAACATACAATCACTGATGAAATATAAACACAAAAAAGTCACAATGTCTTGGAGACAACAGAGCATCACAGTTCACACAAAGAAGCAAGATAAAAGCACTAGAAATAAGGGACCAGGATACAAACACAGAACATATCCCTCAGGAAAAAGGAGCACTGGAACTCCCTGATAAGGAATTCAAAAGAATTATATTTAGATACCTTCGACAGATTGAGAGACAGCTCAAGGAAAACACTGACAAAATTGAGGAAAACACCTAGAACAATTTCAAAAGACAATGTTATTGTTGTTTGCCGTCGAGTCAGCCCCGACTCATAGCGACCCCTCCTTGGGTTTCCGAGGCAGTATCACTACGGAAGTAGGATTGCCCAACCTTCCTTCCGAGGAGTGGCTGGTGGGTTTGAACCGCCAGCCTTCTGGTGAGCAGTCAAGTGCCTTAGGCACTATGCTACCAGAACAAAAGGACAAAATAAATGATAATTAGAAATGACACAAAATCTACAGACAGAAATCCAGAAGATTAATGCTAAATTTTCAGAAATAGATAATACATTGAACAGGCAAAGGAATACAACTGAATCAATGGGAGACAGAATTTGTCAGATTGAAGACAAATACTTCAAGACTTCTTTGGAAAGGGGTCAATCAGAAAAAAAGATCAAAACAAAATGAAGAAAGCCTAAGGATCATGTGGGATACCATCAAAAGGAATAACCTAGGTATAATTTGAATTTCAGAACAGGAAGAGCATTTCCCTGGTATGATGAAAGATGAGAATATATCCATTCAAGAAGTCCAATGAACCTCAAACAGGACAGAACCCAAAAGAAAATCACTAAGACCTATCATCATCAAATTCACCAAAACCAAAGACAAAGAAAGAATCCTGAAAGCAGCATGGGAAAAACAAAATGTTACCTACAAGGGGCAACCAATTAGACTAACCTCTGATTTCTCACCAGAAACCATGCAAGCGAGAAGACAATGTGATGGTATATATAAAACCCTGAAAGAAAAAAATTTCCAACCAAGAATTATATACCCAGCAACACTGTCCCTCAAATATGATGGTGAAATTAGGACATTTACAGATAAGCAGCAATTAAGGGAATTTCTTAAAACCAGACAAACCATACAAGAGATGCTAAAGGGAGTCCTTTCAACAGAGAACCAACAGCAAACAACAACCGAATATTAATACACATGATGACGCAACCTAGAAACCAACCGAGTTATGGAAGCAACCAAAGTAAATAAGCCTACAAGACTATAAACTGAGAGCCAGGGGCATCAATTGACAAAGGAGGATAAGCACAAACCAGAAAGAAGGAAAAAACTGTGTAGTTACAGAACTTCTAAATGGTAGGGAAGTCAAGGCATCTGTAAAATAAAATGGACTGTTCTAAAACTGGGAAGAAAATTATAAATCACAGGGTAACCGCAAAGAAAAATGATAAACCTTCATATCAAAATTAAAAAGAGGACCAGCACAAATATTTAGCAAATACTAAAACAATAGCAATGAAGGAAGTGATAATAAGATTCATAAATAAAATGAGATCAGCACAGAAAATTATACGGAATAAAGAAACCAGTAACACTACAAAAAAGCACAAAACAAAATGAAAGCAATAAATTCATACTTGTCGATAATTACACTGCCAAGAGTGAAAAGAGAACCTAAAGATCGGGGAAAAAATTTCAGAAATGACATATCTGAAAAGGGACTTATCTCTAAAATTTATAGAAAACTCCAACACCTCAACAACAAAAAGATTAACAATCCAATTAAAAAATGGGCAGAAGACATGAATAGCCACTTCACCAAAAAAGATCAGCTAAAGACAGCCAGGGAGCTCTGGTAGCATAGTGGCTAAGGCACTTGACTGCTAACCAGAAGGCTGGCGGTTCAAACCCACCAGCCACTCCTCGGAAGGAAGGTTGGGCCATCCTACTTCCGTAGTGATACTGCCTCGGAAACCCAAGGAGGGGTCGCTATGAGTTGGGGCCGACTCGATGGTAAATAACAACAACAACAACAAAGACAGCTAGAAAACACCATCTCACCCTAGCACTAATGGTAAAGTTTAACAAGACAGAATATAGCAAATGCTGGCAAAAATGTGGAGAGATTGGGACTCTCATACACTGCTGGTGGGACTGTACAATGATAAAACCACTGTGGAAAGGAATATGACGATTCCATAAAAAGCTGGAATTAGAAATAGCATTTGACCCATCAATCCCATCACCAGATATATATCCTAAAGAAGTGAAAGCCAGGACAAAAACAGATACGTGCACACCCATATTCATCACAGCACTATTTAAAATAGCCAAAAGATGCAAACAATAAACATGCCCATCAATAGAACAATGAATAACCAAACTATGGTACATACACACAAGGAATACTATGCAACACTAAAAAATAACGCAGAATCTGCTAAACACCAAATAACGTGGTTGAGCTTGGAGGACGATGTCCTGAGTGAAATAAGTCAATCACAGAAGGACTAAAAAATCCAGGATGGAAGCCACTCAAAAACAACTGGGGAAGAGCTGCCCCTCAGAGTAGAGTCGACCTAATTGATGTGGATGATGTAAAGCTTTCAGGACATTAATTTCCTGATTGGGCACAACTCAAAATGGGAAGAAACAGCTGCAAATATCCATTAATAATTGAAATATGGAATGTACGAAGTATGACTCTAAGACAATTGGAAGTTGTCAAAAATTAAATGGAATGCATAAAGACTGATTTCCTTGGCATCAGGGAGCTGAAATGGATTGGTATTGGCTATTTTGAATCAGACAACACACAGTCTATTATGCTGAGAATAACAAATTGAAGAGGAATGGCACTGATTTCACAGTCCAAAAGAATGTTTCAAGATCCATCCTGAAGTACAGTGCTACCAGTGATGGGATAATATGATATAACTACAAAGAAGACCAGTTAATACTACCATTATTCAAATTTATGCATGAATCACTAAAGACAAAGATGAAGAAATTGAAGATTTTTACCAACTTTTGCAGTCTGAAATTGACCAAACATACAATAAAAATGTATTGATAATTATTAACTGGAATGCAAAAGTGGGAAACAAAAAACAATCAAAGATAGTTGGAAAATATGGCCTTGGAGACAGAAATGATTCCAGAAATTAGTGACAGAATTCTAAAAGACCAACAAATTATACACTGCAAAATCCTTTTCTCAACAACACAAACAACTGCTATAGTTGTGTAACTTGTAAGATGGAATACACTAAAATCAGATCAACTACATCTGTGGAAAGAGGCAATAGAGAAGCTCAGTATCCTCGGTCAAAACAAGGCTAGGAGCTGACTGTGGAACAGACCATAAATTGCTCGTATGCAAGTTCAAGCTGAAGCTAAAGAAAATTAAACTAGGAGTTCCGGCAAGATGGCGGACTAGGCAGAAAGACTGAACAGACCCTCTTCAACAAAGAAAAGGGAAACCAATTAACACAGACACAGAAGATAATCTTGGACCCCTG
>NW_006921632.1:8287586-8289041 GCF_000298275.1 Orycteropus afer afer
AAACCCCAACTAGCTGAAGAATTTGTGTGAAAATACCAAAAAAGGAGACATACGGAGCTGCAGTATGGCAGCGATCCTGAGCAATCCTGATGGCACAGATACCTTGGAGATTCCTGAGTGGTGGTAGGAACTAAGAATTAACCTAAAAATCACCCTACTAGCCAGGGACGGCACGCAGGACTGTGCACTGTGGCTGGGGAACAAAAGGAGAAGGTGAAGAGAAAGGTGGGCTGAACTGTGGAATTTTACCGGTCTGGAGGACACAGCCATTTTGAAGATTTAAAAAGCGGCCTGACTATTTTGGATATTTAAAGAGACAGTGCTCTTGCAGATTCCTGGGGCTTAAGAACACGTTCTGCTTTCCAGCAACCCCAAGGATACTCGGGACCTGCAAGACTGAAAAGGTACAAGACTTCTCTTGTTACTCTTACAGCTAACACCCGATTGGTGAAGGGAGGTGTGGCCATCCCCCACTCCCATCTACCTTCTGGGCCCACAGGAACTCCATCACAGTCTGTGTACTCAGACGGAGCCTGGGGGCCCTGCCCTGTCCTCCACTGATTTTTTTTTTCCGCTCTTTTTTTTAATTTTAATTTTTTATCTTTTTCGCTTTCTTTTTTCTGGTGATTAGTTTGCTTGTATTTGTCTGTTTTAAAACAATATTACTAATATTTTTGTCCTTTTTATTATTATTCTTAATCTTCCCCTACCAGGTCCTAGTTTTCAGCATTTTTTCTTTTCCCTGTGCCTGGTTGAAATTTTTTTAAAATTATTTTTTTTTTCCTTTTTCCCCTTTTTTCTCGTGATTAAGCTCGTTCCTTGTTTTTCTTTTTACATTTTTCCCATTTTTTTTCTTAATTTATTATTCTTCTTCCCTACATTTTTTTTTCCTTAGTGCCATATCGCCAGATATTGCTGGTTTTCTTGTTTTTTTTTCCTTCTATTTTTTCCTTTTTTCTTTTTTTGGTTACTGTTCCTATGTGATTACATGGAGTGTTTTTCGTCCATGTGCTTTTAGTTTTTTAATGGTTATTCACTTGTAATTTGTGTCTAATTGAGTGGGTGACAACAACAATCCCCATAAGACACAACTAGACCCACACCTCCTACAACTTCACCTACTGAGTGAGAGTACTACCTACTTCTCCACCAACGGGCCAACGATAAAAAACCACCAAGAAGAGCCGAAATCACCCTTGGGTGCTCCTCACAAACAGTTAACAGAGATCTAAATACAACAACGCCACGACGCCTCGGAAACAAAAGACCATCAGAGTCCACACAAAGAAGCAAGATAAAGTTGTAGAAAAAAGGAAGCAGGATACAGACCCGGAACACATCCCTGAGGAAGAAGCAGCATTGGTACTCTCTGATAAGGAATTCAAAAGAATTATCTTTAGGTATCTTCAAAGGATTGAGAGACAGACCAAAGAAAACACAGAAAAAATCTTACAA
>NW_006921632.1:8291596-8297577 GCF_000298275.1 Orycteropus afer afer
GGAGTGTATGGAGAGATGGACACTGGGAATAGGTAACTATGGGGAGGAAGTGGGAGGGGAGCTGTTGCATTGTGGTAAACTGTGGTCAATGCCATGAGACAAAGTATATGTGAACTGCTGTATGGAAAGTGAATTTGTTCTGTAAATCTTCACCCAGATCACAATAAAAAAAAAAAAAAAAATTAAAGTAAGTCCACAAAATCCAAAGTACTACCTTGATTATATACCAACTGAATTTAGACACCATCTGAAAAACAGATTTGACTCACTGAACACTAGTGACCGAAGACCAGACTAGCTATTGGATGACATCAAGAACATCATACAGAGAGAAAGGAAATGGTCATTAAAAAGGCAGGAAAGGAAGAAAAGACCAAAATGGATGTCAGAAAATACTCTGAAAATTAGTCTTGAACAGAGTAGCTAAAGAAAATGGAAAAAATGCTGAAATAAATGATTTGAAGAGAGAATTTCAAAGGGCAGCTTGAAAAGACAAAATGAAGTATGATAATAAAAGACAAAATAAAGTGTGATAATAAAATGTGCAAAACCTGGAGTTAGAAAACCAAAAGGGAAGAACACGTTCAGCACTTCTGAAGCTGAAAGAACTTAAGTAAAAATTCAAGCCTCTAATTGCAATACTGAATGATTCTATGGGCAAAATACTGAAGGATGAAGGAAGCAGAAAAGGAGGGAATGAATGCACAGAGCTGCTGTATCAGAAAGAACTGGTCAATATTCAACTATTTCAGGAGGTAGCATATGATCAAGAGCCAATGGTACTGAAGGAAGAAGTCCAAGCTGCAGTGAAGGAATTAGTGAGAAACAAGGATCCAGGAATTAACGGAATACTTGTTGAGAAGTTTCAACAAAACAATACAGTGCTGGGAGCACTTACTCATTTATGCCAAGAAATTTGAAGACAGCTACCTGACCAACTAACTTAAAGAGATCTATATTTGTGTCCAATCCACAGAAAAGTGATACAACAGAATGTAGGAATTATCGAATAATGTCATTAATATTAAACACAAGTAAAATCTTGCTGAAGATTAATTAAAAAATGGTTTCAGCAGTATATTGACAGTGAACTTCTAGAAATTTAACTGAGGTTCAGAAGAGGATATGGAATAAGGGATATTATTGTGGATGTCAGACTGATCTTAGCTGAAAACAAAGAATACCAGAAAGATGTCTACCTGTGCTTTATTGACTATGCAAAGGTATTTGACTTTGTGGATCATAACAAATTATGGAGAACATTGTGAAGAATAGAAATTCCAGAACACTTATGTGCTTGTAAGGAACCTGTATATAGACCAGGAGGCTGTTCAAACACAGTAAGGGGATACTGCATGGTTTAGTATCAGGAAAGGTGTATGTCAGTATTGTATCCTATCTGTATACTGAGCAAATAATCGGAGAAACTGGGCTACATGAAGAAGAATGTGGCATTAGGATTGGAGAAAGAACCATTAACAACCCGTGATATACAGATGATACAATCTTGCTTGCTGAAAGTGAAGATGACTTGAAGAACTTACTGATGACGATCAAAGATTCCAGTCTTCAGTAAGGATTACAGCTCAACGTAAAGAAAATGAAAATCCTCACAAATGGACCAATAAGCAACATCACGATAAACGAAGAAAAGATTGAAGTTGTCAGGGATTTCATTTGACTTGGATCCACAGTTAACATCCATGGAAGCAGCAGTCAAGAAATCAGATGTCATATTGCACTGGGAAAATTTGCTACAAAAGACCTTTGTAAAAAGTTAAGAAGCAAAGATATCACTTTGAAGATTAAAGTGCACCTGACTCAAGCCATGGCATTTTCAATTGCTTCATATGCATATGAAAGCTAGATAATGACTAAGAAAGACAGAAGATGAGTTGCTATTTTTGAGTTGTGGTATTGGCAAAGAACACTGAAAGTACCATGGACTGCCAGAAGAACGAACAAATCTGTCTTCTAAGAAATGCTCCCAGAAAGTGAGAATAGCCAGATTTCATCTAACCTACTTTGGTCATGTTGTCAGAAGGGACCATTTCCTGGAGAACGATCATGTTTGGTAAAGCAGAGGGTCAGTGAAGAAGAGAAAGACTCAACGAATGGATTCACGGGCTCAAGGATAGCAAGGATTATGAGAATGATGCAGAACAGGGCTATGTTTTGCTCTGTTGTGTCGAGGGTTGCTAAGGGTCAAAACTAATTTGATGACACCTAACAACTAAATAACTCTCTGGAGTGATAAGCAATAATGAGAGGAACACAAGGTACTTTAAAGATACTAGTAGCATCTTATTTTTATTTTATGTTTTTTTTTTGTGTGTGTGTGTGTGTGTTGGTGTGGATACTGTCACAGGTATTAAGTTCTTTTGTGTGTATGATATATTTCACAATTTAAAAAACTTTAGAAATATCAGAAAAACAATAATGCATTATTACAAACTTTGTAAAATGTTTCCAATTAAACAAAAAGATGGAGGCTTCCTGAAAAAACTTATCTAGCAAAAGCTCTGACAAATTTAATAAAAATGAAAGTGAAAAAGAAAATGACTATGTATTTAAGTACTAGGAAAAAAAGCTATTAATACATCATAAACACTCCCCTCACTCAGTTCTGCGGATTTTAGTCTAGAAATTCAAGGATAGTTCAATATTAGAAATTCATTAACATTAAACTCACCTACTGATCAAAGAAAAATGGTACTATCTAAACAAAAGATGCCAAAGGGATTTTAATAAAATTATGTTTCATTAGAAAATAAGAAAAATGGTATTTAATTAATATAGAATTCTAGAATACATCTGCTTTCAGATCTCTTTCCTAGTCCTTTTGTTGTGCAACTCATAGAATTTCCAACCTCTCTTCTTTCCCAGTACAGGCTTTCCTGAGACAGCATACCCCAATATAAGTCATGGTTCTTATTTCTGTGGAACAATGTTCTTCAAAGGAAGGCGTACACACAAGACATTGTTGTTGTTGTTATGTGCCTTGGAGTCAGCCCTGACTCATAGCGACCCCTCCTTGGGTTTCCGAGGCAGTATCACTACACAAGTAGGATTGCCCAACCTTCCTTCCGAGGAGTGGCTGGTGGGTTTGAACCGCCAGCCTTCTGGTTAGCAGTCAAGTGCTTTAGCCACTATGCTACCAGAGCTCCCACACAAGACATTACAGTAGAGATATTTAATTTGTAGACTGACACTCCCTCCTTCCTTCATAGTGATTTTTTGTATTTGCGCAGGTAAAGTTATTTTTAAATCCACTTACCTAAATTATCTTACAAAAAGGACAAGAGGATTAAACAAATTCCTGCAAATGAACCAGTGAGTAACAATGGAAGTAAAAATAAACTAGAAAATGGCAGAGCTGACACTTCTAACATGAGCTTTTTGTCAATATTGACAAAAAAGAGTAACAATACAATCAGTTATGGAAGAAATTGGTCGAATGACTTCAAAATTAGCAAGGAAACCAGAACAGTGGATTTAAATACACTAACACTGATGATGAAACCCATCCTAGGTTAATGCTGTACTCATTATGTTATCTGATAATTTGCACATACTGAAAACCATGTATCAAGAATATGAAGACACATCTTTTTTTTCAGCAATATTTTTTAAAGTCATGGAAACTTAATCAACATTAAATATTGATTGTTTAAAACTAAATAGTGGACACAGGGAAGAGGTAACTACAGGGAGGAAGTGAGAAGAGAACTGTTACACTGTTGGGAATTGTAGTCAATGTCATGAAACAAAATGTGTATGAACTGCAGTATAGAAAACAAATTTGCTCTGTCAACTTTCATCCAAATCACATTAAAAATTTAAAAGAAAAGTGTCACAGTTAGCCTATTTGCCAGGATATCAGCTGACCCAGAACCAAAACAAACAAACAAAAAAACACCTAAGTATTACCTCTACTAAGTGTATTGATAAATATTTAAAAGTGTCTTCTCAAAGGCAATAATCTCAGTATCACTGGGGAAACATTTCCCAATTCTCTCATGTTAAAAATGGCTACATTATTATATGGGACATATGGCAACATTGCTTTCATTATCAAATACTGTAAGGAAATGATTTGAAAACATTTTTGAAGAGTTGAAGAAACAAGGATTAGAGCAAATTACACCATGTGGGAGGTATTCTATGTTACTGAATTCAAGTACAGATGTTTCTAACATGCTTGTGCTTATGGTTATTTACTAGATCCTCTTTCCAAAAATGAAATTTGCAAAGAACTGCATTTTGGTGAGTCATTTAAAAAAAAAAACAAATCTCTACCGGAACACATATATTCTTACAAACAAATAACTTTTGTAGGAGAAAAAATTTCAGGAAAATATGTTATTCTACTTACAACTAAAAGGAACAGCAGAGAAGAGAAGAGGAAGGCAAGGCAAGGCCAAGGATTACACATGTGAAAATCATTTACCGCATTATTCACAGGCAAGCTAATGCAGCAAAAAGGTGAAGTCACAAGTGCGAAAAGGGTTAAAGAATGATTTCATTTAGTCAATTATATAAAAACAAGACCTTTAAAGTACAGTAAAATATTCACATATAATTCATAGACATGGAAATGATATGACTATGAAAATTTATCGTACCACACAAATGTTGATGGGATAATTTTAGCAAAGAGAACCTGTAAACATGTCAACCTTGAGAAGATTTACTTACACATTTTTCCAAAAGTGCTGACTTTTCCTGTGAGATAACATGAGGTGATGAGCAGTATCTCAACTAACAGATAATTTAGAAACCAAACAAAACAGACATCTAATTTCCCCTTTAAGGTACAGGTGAAGTTTTAACAATGAATGGAAAGTAATTTAAAAAAATGAAACAAAATCTTCATGCTATGGAGAAAGCATTCATTTTATTTTTTAAAAAAGGTGTTTTTAAAAATATTTCTTTCCAATATGATTCTGCTGCTGAAAATAATGTGTTTCACACATTAAAATTTTCGTATCTACACCGAACTAGGAAATAGAATTTTCTGATCTATTTAAGGGAGCTCTGGTGGCAAAGTGCCTAAGGCATTTGAAGGTTAACCAGAAGGCTGGCTGTTCAAACCCACCAACCACTCCTTGGAAAGAAGACTGGGCAATCTGCTTCTGTAGAGATATCGCCTCGGAAACCCAAGGAGGGGTTGCTGTGAGTGGAACTGACACAACGGTAGTGAGTTTGGTGGTGGGGGTGGTGGTGGTTTTTATACCTACTTAAAAACTTCCACAAGTTTCAGTGGGTTTTGAACTTTTTAAAAACAATTTTTATATGGTTACAGATTTCAATAAAGTTGCAGGAACAGTATGAAGAACTCGTGAATATCCTCTATCCAGATACACCAATTACTTATATTTTCCTTCACTTGCTTTATCATATTCTCATTCAACTGCTCACTACACACATACATAGGCACACAACACAGTCTTCTGAACCATTTAAACTTCATTTGCTTTCCCTTGTTTCTTCACAACCTTGATATTCCCTACCGCCCTCAATATTTTAACTCAGTTATTTTGGAGAATGTTTCCTAATTCCAGTTTGTCTGTTTCCACATAATTAGATACAGAGAATTCATTTTTGGCAGGAATACCACAGAAGTGAATTTGTATACTCAGTGTATATATATAGTAGTAGGTACATCATGTTATGTACCACTGTTGGTGCTGTTAATTTTGACTTTTGTTAAGATTGAGTTTACCTGGTTAATTCACTGTGGAGTTATCCTTTTCCTTTTTGTAATTAATAAGTAATTTGTGGAGGGACACTTTAAGGCTATATAAGTATCCTGCTAAAATTTTCACTCACAGTTTTAGCATTAGGGAGCTCTGGTAGCATAGTGGCTAAGACACTTGCCTGCTAACCAGACAGCTGGCGGTTCAAACCCACCAGCCACTCCTCGGAAGGAAGGTTGGGCAATCCTACTTCCGTAGTGATACTGCCTCGGAAACCCAAGG
>NW_006921632.1:8298047-8312454 GCF_000298275.1 Orycteropus afer afer
ATAATTATATATATATATTTTTTCTCATTATACTATAATGGTATATAATTTGAAACACAGGCCTATTTGTTTCTCTTTGCATTTCAGTTTAGGCTTATTTCTCCATTTCCTTGTTGGTTTTATCTATGGTGTTATTATTTACTTATTGTTATTAATTATCAATCTATTTTCAATATGAAAATAAAATTTGTGAGTAGCAGCTAAAACAATGATGAGGTGTTTTCTTCATTTATTAAAAATTTTGTTGTTATCTAGGATGTTCTGTATTTTTCTTCTGTTGATTACCTTTGTACTCGTACATTTATGCTTTAATTTGCTTTAGTAGTTTATCATCTGATATGTCAATCTTCAATGATATTTTCTAGTTTCCACAATTGGTTCTACAATAATCAGTGAGATTATTCTATTTGCTTCACCTCTACAATGCATTATTTCTACTCTGTAAGAATACATAAGATTCACACATTATTCTTCCACCCTTTTTGCCAACAATGTTTTAGTCTTAGATCTATAAATTGAAAATATGCAATATTCACACCATTTCTTTTGCAGATGTTTTATTAATCATAAAGTTCATGTTCTTACAATCTTGCTTCTCAAGAATGATCTGTATAAACAATATTCTCTATGTCTCTGCATGTTTCAAATATGTTTCTATTTTTGATACATGGAGAATGGGTTGGCTATGACATGAACAGATATCTGCATACCCATGTTCATCACAGTAGTATTGACAACAGCAAAAAGATAAAAGTAACCTAATGCTCATCAACAGAGCAATGGATCAATAAAATTATGGCATATACACACAATGGAATACTATGTGACATTAAAGAACAATGATGAATGTGTGAAACATCTCATAACATGGTTAAACTTAGAGGACATCAGTGAAATTAGTCAATCACAAAAGAACAAGTATTGTATGCTACCACTATTGTAAAAAGTCAAGTAACAGATTTTCACAAAAAATTTACGATGGTAGCGAAGGGAGGGTAAGCCACTAATTAGAAGGTAGTTGTTGTTGTTGTTATGTGCCAAGTCAGACTCGACTCATAGCGACCCCTCCTTCCCTCCTTGTTCCGAGGCAGTATCACTACCACTACGGAAGTAGATTGCCCCATCTTCCTTCCGAGGAGTGGCTGGTGGGTTTGAACCGCCAGCCTTCTGGTTAGCAGTCAAGTGCCTTAGAAGGTAGACACAGAATAATTTAGGTGAGGGGGAGAAAAAATTCATACATTTTCTCTCTCTCTCTCTCTCTCTCTCTCACACACACACACACACACACACGCACACATACACATAAGAACGGCTTGGTTCTGATAAGGAGCCTAAGGCACTTGACTGCTAACCAGAAGGCTGGCAGTTCAAACCAACTAGTCACTCCTCAGAAGGAAGACTGGGCAATTTACTTCCACAGAGATATCGCCTCAGAAACCCAACTCGGGGTTACTATGAGTCAAAATCGACTCGACGACAGCGAGTTTTTTTTTTTTCCCCTATTTTTTAAAACTAATAGTTTTACAAAGATATGACTCAAAATTATCTGTTTTAAGCTCAATTTTCCCAGGTATTCTATGGGTCCTTTCAATATGTAGATCTTAGTCTCATTTAATTTCTGGAAAGTTTTTTTTTTTTTTTTTTTTAAATGATAGCTTTAAGTATTATTTCTATTTCTACTGTTTAGTTTTTCTAATTGAATCATACATATATGTTGGATTTTTTTTTAAGTATCCCTTTTAACTACATATTTCTTAAATACATTTTTATTTTCTTGACTACTTTTCTGCCTTCCTTCAATGTCCTTTACTAAATTTTTGAGTTCATTTCTTCTTTGGACATTTTGAAATCTAGCATTCATTTCTAAGGTGATTTTTGTCTTTTATTCCCTGTTTTTCCTGGATTCAATTAACTTTTCTCAATTTCTACTGGGTTTTTGTTTGCCTGTTGTTTTGTGGAAGTTTTTGTTTGTAAATTTGTAATTCTTGTTGGTGTTTCATATCTCCAAATGCTTGTTAAGGATATTTAATTGTTTGAAGTCTTGGGTTACAGTTTTATTGTGTTTGTGGTTGCTTTGTTTTGGAGGAGAAGGTTTCAGCTGCTGAGATGGTTTGATTTTTATGGTAGCTCTGTATCAATTAATACTGCTTTATTTTTGAGTGGATTCAGTTTTGCAGATTTGGAGTTATCCACAGATTCCTACTTCAATAGCTCAGTCTTTTGTCTGTATAGCAGAGTATGATTTCTTTAGTAACAGTATGCATTTATGTGGTAGTGGTATTGGTGGTGGTAGGGAAATAGGTGTATCTTCTGTTCTTCAATTTGGGGGGTTTCTATTTTATCTTTCAGGACCCAAAATTTACTCCTTTGGTTCCTTTTATCTTTACTACCCAATCTCCCAAAGGTGTCTTCTCTTCTCTTTCATTTACTTCTTCCCCACAAACAATGCTTGCTTCTCGAATCACATGGGCTTTTAAGTTCAAAACCTGTGTTAGTACCCCGATCTACCAGGATTCTTTTGCACATAACACTGGGCTTCTCTTTCTGATAGTAGTTTTAGAAGAATCCTAATTTCTTTCACAGTTTTTCTAAACAGCCTTCATCTCCACAAAGGCTTGCAGCAGGCAAAAGAGGTGTCTTTATTAGGATTTGGTGTTTATTTCTCTACTTTTAGGTAAATCAAAGTGTGCAGCATTCTCTGTCTTCCAGTTATGCTGAGGATATGGATTTTGTTTAGTTTTTCTTTACTGACTTTTGAGAATATGTGGAGAAATTTGGATATATCCTTAATCATCAGTATCCTTACTGGCTCAGAAGTTGATCTGAATTCTTTAATAAAAACCAAAAATGTGACACTGTTCCAGTTTTGTAAGAAAAACTGGTATCAGTTAAGATAAAACTTTGTTAATTACAACAGGAAAAAAGTACATTAATTGATGGGTGGGAATTAAAAAATGAGCATCATGATTTATTAAGTGTAGACAATGATGCATTTGTTCCATTTTGCATCCATGTGTCATTCTTCCACTATGAAAAAAATAAGAATTAAAATAAACTCAATACAGAAATAAGTTTTGGAATCATGTATGACAAACTGTTAAATTGAAATTAAAAAAACAAAACAAAACTTTGCAGTCCACTGCTTTCTTTTAAACAGTGTTCAATCATTCCTTCAACAAATCTTTGTTAAACATTTACTGTATGTCAGAACTATTCTAGGTGCTTAGAATACTGAGGAAGAAAATGAACAGGCATGTCTATCCACATGGAGCTAGCCATCCTTCTGGAGAGAGTCAAATAAGCAATAAAAACTGTGTTTAAAAAAAAAAGATTATAAAGGCTTTTTACATGGTTAATAAATAAAAGTTAAAATGTGGCTTATTTCATCTTTAACATCATCTTAAAATTTTATTTTTTATATATTTCTGTCTAAATATACTTAGGCTATATAATGGGAGTCAGGACATTAGACAACGTGTTGTTGTTGTTATGTGCCGTCGAGTCGGCCCCGACTCATAGCGACCCCTCCTTGGGTTTCCGAGGCAGTATCACTACGGAAGTAGGATTGCCCAACCTTCCTTCCAAGGAGTGGCTGGTGGGTTTGAACTGCCAGCCGTCTGGCTAGCGGGCAAGTGTCTTAGCCACTATGCTACCAGAGCTCCTTAGACAATGTGTAGCATTGGGAAAGTCAACTGAGAAGGAACTGTTTCAAGTGCTGAGGAGCAAGGATATCTCCTTGAGGACTAAGGTGCACCTGACACAAGCCATGATATTACCAATTGCCTTGTATGAATGTGAGAGCTGGACAACGAACAAGGAAGACTGAAGAAGAGTTGATGCTTTTGAGTTGTGGTGCTGGCGAAGAATGCTGAAAGTACCATGGACTGCTAAAAGAACTAACAGATCTGTCCTAGAGGAAGTACAGCCAGAATGCTCCTTGGAAGCAAGAATGGCCAGACTTCGTCTCACCTATTTTGGTCATGTTGTCAGAAGGGACCATTCCCTGGAGAAGGATGTCATGCTTGGTAGGGTGGAGGGTCGACGAAAGAGGGGGAGGCCTTCAATGAGATGGATGGACGTGGTGGCTGCGATGATGGGATTGTGGGGCTGGCGCGGGATCGGGCAGTGTTTCGTTCTGCTGTGCATGGGGTCGCTATGAGTCGGAAATGACTTGATGGCACTTAACAACAACAACAACATATAAGGGGAAGATGCATCCTTAATTTTTCACTATTAAGAATACAATTATGGTCCAAAGAAGACAGATGTCTACAGGAAATCACCAAGTCATCTTGGACTTAACACTAGATAGAGGAACTTGTAAAACTTTGGCTATCTTACCTTGGACAGTAGATAAGTAAATTTATAGGTGTAAGAGGAATTATTCCAATTTATTAGGCTGAAATTTTTTTTTATTGTTTAAGTGTGTATGTAAGAAGAAAGTTGTATATATAAAATGATAAAAATGAGAACTGCATTACATGTTTGTTGATAGCCAGCATTCAAATATGCCACTACTTAGGGAACTTCCCAAGGAGGGGGGCAACAGCGTCTGGCTCACACTTAAAAAAAACAAAAACAAAAAGAAACACAGCTGCCGTTGAGTTGATTCTGATGCATGGCAATCCCATGTGTACTGGAGAAGAACTGTGCTTCATAGAGTTTTTAATGGCTGATTTTTCGGAAGTAGATCAACAGATCTTTCTCCCAAGGTGCCTCTGGGTAAACTTGAACTTGTTTCAATTAGCAGCCAAGCACATTAAAAGTTTTGACCACCAAGGAACTCCAGCCTCACAATGCAGAAGGAAGCTAAAAGGGTGAAAATAAGCCCTTTCTCCACTTTCCAGCGGCCACAACATGGTCATATAACTCAGTCTTGTACAAATGCATTCCCTTGCGTGGGATTTTGAAATATTAGAGAACATCAACAAAAACAAAAATAAAATAGGTTATTCCATTAGTGGCAGTAAAATTGAAAGACCAACTCCTGGCTCTCCAAATATCCTATAAATTCCTTGTCTTTAAAAATTAGCCAGGGCTGATTCATACTGATTGCAACCAAGTTACAGCCTATTACATGTAAATTTCATGTCTGACAATTCATCCTACACTATATGTTGACTAATATAGAACAAAGATGTATAACGTTGCAGTACCATATGACGATAAAAGATTGGGGGAAAACTACTAAACAATAGGAGATTACTGTATTACATTCTTAAATTGGAATACTATGGAGCTGTACCAGTGAGTTTGATCTATATATTCTGAAGTGCAATAAAAAAAGGGGGAACACAACAAGTATGTATATGGTATATTAGTATCTATGTAATAAAAAGACTATCAGCTATGGGCTTGCATATAAACAAAATATTTCTGAAATTAAATGAAGAAACTGTAATAGTGGTTACCTTCACAGATTGAGAGTTTATCAAGTTTTGTTATTTAAGTTTTCTTTTATTTTCTAAAAAAGTGTTCTATTACTTTGTCACTAAAAAAGGCCAATTAAAAATAATAAGTTCATTAAAAGGTATAAATATTTAAGAAAATGAAGAGATGAATCAATGAAACAGAACAGAGAAACTCAATTGCTCAATGTTGAAACATAGCATTTTAAGTACATGTAGGAAAGTAATAACATATTCAATAATTAATTATGGGATACTTGATTCAAATTTACAAAACAAAAAAATTAAATTGTAATTTTATACTATATAAACCAAAATAAATTTCAGATAAATGAGATTTAAATGCAAATATTAAAAGAAAGAAAAACAAAAATCAACTCAGAAGAAAATAAATATACTTGTTAGCATATTTAAATATTTAAGTAGGGAATGCCCATCTCAATAATAGTGGTAGCACCAAAAGGGGACGGGGAGGCAGGGGGAGAGATTGATGTATTTTTCTCATGAAAAACGGAAAACTTCTAAGGCAAAAAGTAGCACAATGTTAAATGATATGCAATAACTTGGAAAAATATTTCACTCACATACGTAGGTTTAGATCTTAAACTATTTTAAATCACCAATATTTTGACCAATAATACAATATTTTAGAAAGAGCAATTGACATATTTTTCTAAAATCACAAAGGAATAGTTTATAAGCACAATAAATGGCAAATAAAATGTGAAATAAGTTAAAAAACAAAACAAAACATAATACCAGTTCCGAGAAAAATTTTGGCAAATAGAAACTCATATACAAAACAGATATATAAAACTGGCACAACTTTTCTGGGGGAGAATTTAACAACATATGTTAAATCTATTAATATTGTTCATCTCATAAATCTTTCTTGTAAGAAGTTTCCCTAAGGAAATAAACATGTTATTGAAAGATTTATTCAAACATCTATTAAAAAATAAAATTGTCCATCACCGTTTGTAAGAGCAAAAATCAGACCAATAGGGACTGGTTCTCTGAATTTTATGTAACAGAATTCTATGCAGCACATAAAAACAGTGTTGTAAAAGAATATTTAATAACATGCAAAAAGATTTAATATAACAAAAAATTAGAAAATACGATATACGCAACCAATCACTCCGCCATCAAGTTGGCTGTGACTCATGACAACCCCCAATGGATTTCCAGGGTGGTAAGTCTTTATAGAAGTAGACTGATCGATCCATTTTCCTTCCACAGAGTGGGTGGTGGGTTTGAACCACCAACCTTCTGGTTAGCAATCAAATGCCTGAGGCACTGTGCCACCAAAGTTCCTTATGATTCTATATTATATATATATTTCATAAACAAATAAATGTAAAGAAACTATCCTTAAAACATATACATCAAAAGGCTGACAGCAATTAGTGTTAGAATTATGTAATTAATTTTTTTTTCTGGTTTATTTACAGTTAACTAAATTTCTACAATAAACATTTTGTTTTTATCAAGAGAAAATAGATACAGCATAAGTAGAGAGTCTTGAGTGAGGAGAAAATGATGAGTTAAGATATGTTTCATTTTAAAGTGGTAGAAAAGTAGTTTTAAAAATTCATATATACTGGTTTCTATTTTCTTAGTACGTTAGAAGGATAGCTGCAGAAAGAGTATGTTGAGATTGGAAAAGTTAAGCAAAGTAAAAAATCTTTAAAACTGCTTTTTTAGAAAAATAGTGTTGTCATTTCATGGGATGGTACACAAGTAGTAGTGAGATTGGGGGAAAGACTTTAAATTGGAAGGAAGAAGATTGGGTAGACAAGAAATGGATACAACAGAAGTACAAGGTGAGGGATACAGAATGGGAAGGAAGAAGAGAGAAAAGAAGGAATGGAGAAGGGAAAAAGTAAACAGAGGGTAAGGAAGAAAAGAAAACTGAGGAGGAAGAAAGAGCAGGAGTATTCTATGAAAAGGTTAAAGACAAAACAGTTTATTTAATTACAAGTGAAATGGGTCTTTTAGAGGTTGCAATAGAGTGTTACGGGTAGTTGGAAATAGTGACAGCATGAGAAAAGGAGCAAACTTGAAGTGAATGTGCAAAGAGAAGAAATTATCCTTTACAGGGTGATGGTACCAGATGTGATTCTGAAAATGGCACATGGAGGGTACACAAGATGTAATATAATATATTCCTATATAAGATATGTTGTTGTTGTTGTTATTTGCCGTCGAGTCGGCCCCGACTCATAGTGACCCCTCCCCTTGGGTTTCCGAGGCAGTATCACTACGGAAGTAGGATTGCCCAACCTTCCTTCCGAGGAGTGGCTGGTGGGTTTGAACCGCCAGCCTTCTGGTTAGCAGTCAAGTGCCTTAGGCACTATGCTACCAGAGCTCCCATATAAGATATAGCCTTCATAAATGTCTGGAGTTATTTCTGAATGATTACAAAAGATAACATTTACTTATGTTTCTTAAGTAACCTAAGAATGCTTCCAGGTTTAAGACCCTATTAGAACATAAACCAGCCTCCCACCTCCTAAGAACACAAAAACTACAAAATAGTAAGTATCAGACAGAAATGGGAAAAGAAACACCACTTGTGGTGAAACGTTCTCTGGAAAGCTGAAAGAAGAGGGGATGCTATCATGCCAAATTATTCAAGAAAAAATAATAGCTAAGTAGGCAGAATAGTATGGAAATTCTTTTAAATGTCAGTTCTTCCTCATAATACATAAATCCGTTTCATTACTTAATAGTTATACTTTATTTTCTGACCTCAGACAGTGAAATGAAAGGTTCTGGACAAAAGAAGAAAAGATGTTTAACCCTCAGTGGAGCTGGGAATGTTTTAACCAATTAAAAGACATAGGACAAATGCCCTCTACTGTGAGGATAACACCATGTAAGTAAAAAGCACCCTTGGCGCTCTCCCTGGTGCTGCAATTTGCCTAAGTAAATCTTCCCTAGCTGCCTGAGACCTGACTTTTATAAAGGCTAGTTTTTTAAATACTGAATTCAAGTCTACTACCTTGATACTGACCTATTTGCCTGAATTCTCACTATTTATTTCAGGAACTTACACAATTACCTGTGCCTCTGTAATTATATTCTTTCAAACCTTATTACAAAATGTACAAAATACAGAAATAGAGCAAAGGACTTTTCCAGATCACCTATGTATGATTTTCCCTTCATATTTTCAAAGTTTTTTTTTTAAAGTAATTAATAACCAAAAAATAAAAGCATACTAGTATTAATGAATCCAATTAAAATTATCCTTCTACACATCTGAGAAACTCCCAAAAAATCCATTGTGAATGAGTCAATTGCAACTCATAGTGATGCAATAGGATGGAGTAGAACTGCTTCATAGGATTTACATGTCTGTAAATCTTTGCAGATGTAGACTGCCTCACAGTCTACCACAGAGTGGCTGGTGGGTTCAAACCATCAACATTTTGGGTTACAGCCCACCACTTTAACTGTGTCACCAGAACTCTTTATACATCTAAGAACTACTAATCCTAGACTATATGGTCAGCAAAGCTTCTCTAGGAATTAATTTTTCTTTGGAAAAAAAAAAAAAAATCACCTGTAAGCTTATAGGAATCGTCACTCTATTGTTCTGACAAAGGTTTCATTTCATTTCTCAAAGTGTATCTACTCTTACAAAATCTATAAATGATCCACTATTTTTCCTCATTTCTCAATCTATAATTATCTGACAGTAATTATTTCACTGCCTAAATAATCTCCATTTTACTGCATATATTTTGTTAATTTTTTTTTTTAAAACCTCACTACATTAAGGAATCCTTCCAGAATCTAAGCACCAACAATTAAATAAAAGAGAACAACCAGAATTTCCTGAATCACAACTCAGAAATCACCGAGGTAACAGTTTTGAATTTAGGGAATAACTATCGTCTATTTTTTTTTAGGAGAATGAGCCCTGGTGGTGGAGTGGTCAAAACACTCAGCTGCTAACAGAAATGGTAGTTGAAACCCATGAGCCATTCCTTGGGATAAAGATGTGGCAGTCTACTTCCATAAAGATTTACAGCCTCAGGAACCCAATGGGGCAGTTCTGTTCTATCCTTTAGGATTACCAGAGTCACTAGGAGTCAGAATTGACACAACGGCAATGAGCTTTGTTTCATTTGTTAGGTTTTTTTTTTTTAAAAGAATGATAGTTTTTTGTTGTACTTATTCAAAATGTGCAACCCACAAGGAACTAAGACAGTACAATGTGAAAGTCTGTCTGAACGATATGAGCATTCCAACAGACATCAGGGCTTTAATAAAGATATTGACAATGAAGACAAATGTAAACAGTGCTACAAAGAATTATCTGATCTAAGTGTAGAAACAAAACATTATTTTCAAATTTACTGCTGTAATTCAAACAGCCTGTTAGATAATGATTCCCCTCATAAAGAGTTTACCTGAGAAGCTTATCCTGGCAGTCAATTGCTGGAATGTTGTCTGTCTAAAAATACTTACATTAATACTCATTATACTACCTACTGATATAGAAACTCTAGGGCAAAAAGCTTTGGGATATTTTAGTCACCAAGCCATGCTTCTTATTTTTAGTCATTTCTCCCTGTTAAGGAAGAGGAAAGAAGATAAAACTTAAAGACAGCAGAACCCTTGGTTGCAAGAACGCAAAGTTTCTAAGAAGTAAAAGGAAACTTCAGCAACACAAGAATCCTAACTACTCCTCCTATGCGAAAACCAACTCCATTTTAGCCTGAAGTACTGCTTCCTAATACTTAGCAGCTCTATGGAGCAATCTGAAAACCTTAAGAACATAAGGCAGTTTAACTTGATTACCGATATAAATAATAGTACTAGATAATGAATCAGAACAAATTAGAATCAAAGGTAAGTAAGTATATAGGCTAAAAAGCAATGGAAACGAGCCTTAGCCTTTCTAAGTACTAAAGTTCTAATAAGTAGTCAATTACAATAAGAAAGTTGCTAATGGAATTCAGTGGTTTTCAACCGAGGGCAGTACCACCTCCAGGGGCAGTATGGATAATATGGGGTCATTTGTGTTTATCACAACGACTATGGGGAACTACTGTTAATTGGTAGGCAGGAGCCAGAATACTAAACAGGCTAAAATGTACAAAGAATGAGACCATCAAAAATGTCAACAGTGCTTCCATTAGGTATAATGATTTAATTCAACTATGAAATTAAAAACTAAGTATTCCAAATAACTGGAAAATTCCCAGTGAGCATTTCACTCATGAACATTGTGGTAGTTATGTTTGTGTGTCAACTTGGCTGGGCCTGGTTGAGTGGCTGGGCAGCTGGTGGTAGGTATTCCCCATGATGAGACTGGCAATCAACTCCATGGTGGGATCTCCACAAGCAGCTGAGTAGCTGCCTTTAGGATGTGGTCTGCTTCCTGTATACAAGGAGAAGCCTTGGGTATGGTCTCTAGTATATGGCATGCTTGGACCCTGCATGTAGCCATGTTGTTGTTCAGCAGCCTGCCATACTCTGCCGACCTTGGGACTTTAAATGAACTTAAATTAAATTAATGGCCGTGTGGTTTGGTAACATCAGGACTGTGCCTTTTTTACTTGTCAACCTTGGGCTTCCCAGCCTCAGCAGCCGCAGCTGAGTGAAGAAACACGTCTAGCTCCAGTGGGCCGGGAGCAGGAGGCAGAGCTGAACCCCAAGGTTGAGGGGCTTTAACCCAGTCCCTAGCGCCTGGCACTTTGAACTTGGACTTAAAGCCTCCAAACGCTAAGAGAATAAACTATTTGTTAAGGCCATCCTATTTGTGGTATATTCTTGTCAGAGCAGCACTAGGTAACCAGAACAAACATCCTTTACACACAAAGGAAATAAGGACTCAAGAATCCACAGTGGCTTCTAACTTCTGCCAGTATGGCAGAATAGACAGAGAAACTACACAGACCTTCATCAACAAAGAAATGAGAAACCAATTGAAACAGATAAAGAAGATAATCCTGAAACCCTGAGCTTTGAAGGGAAGGACAAAGAAGTGGATGAAATACCAACTAGTAGAAGAAACTGAATGAAAACAATGAATAAGGAGACAAATGGAGTTGTGAACTGTCAGCTATCCTGAGTGCACGGTCAGTTTGAATATTTATAAGTGGCATTAGGATCTGGGCAACAAACTAAAAATCGGCTCTCCTCGCCAAGGACCACATAAACAACTGCACTGGTGGCTGATGATGAGAAAGGGAAACAGCAAATAAGGCGACAAACTGTGCTGTGGAATTCTGGATGTCCTTAGAAAGCAGGTATTTTGATATCTTCAAATGGCATTCTGATCCCAGCAACCTAAGAATAAGCTCTACTTGTTGAGGACAGCACAGGGAACCACACTGGAGAAAGACAACTTGAAAGAAGAGATAATACCCTTGTTACTCTTAGAGGCTACACCCTCTTGGCAAATGGAGATGTAGCCATCTCCCCCGCCCACCTTCTGTATCAGCAGGAATTCTATCCAGCTCTGTGTCCAACAGCCTGTATAGCCTGCCCTGCACCCAAAGTTTTGCTTTTGTTTTTAACTTATTTTCTCTTCCTCAGCACCCCCAAACTGGTCTTTGGTTTTCTGTTTATTTTTAAATCTCTCTTCTCCTGGTTCCCATCTTTTTCTTTTTTCTTTTTGTTATTCCATACCTTGTTTTTCTTTATGCAGTTTTCTCATTTTATATTATATTCTTTTCCTTTTTCTCTTTTCTCTAATACCCACTCCAAGATATCGTGGGATATTTTTCTCTTTCTGTTTTTACATTTTTCTTTGCCTTTTTAAATTATTTCTTTAAATATTTCTTTACCTTTATTGTCTTTCCTTTCCTTTTTATTTTTTTTGTGATTGTTCCTGTTTGTTTGTATGTGCTGTCAAGTCAGACCCGACTCATAGCAACCCTTCCTTGGGTTTCCGAGGGAGGATCATTTATATAGGGATTTTTTTCTTTTTTTTTGATCCTCTTGTTTTTATTTTTTGGGTGGATTTTTTTGTTTATTTGATTTTGTCAGAGTGGGAGACAGCAACTGTGCCCATATGAATGAACCATACCCACACCTCCTGCAGCCACTGAGTAAAGGCCACCACTTGCTTCTGTACCAACTGACCAATGACAGACAGTGGCCAATACCAGCCAAACTCATCCTTAACTGCTCTTCACAAACAGTTAAGAGAGATCCGTGCGCACACTCTCATTCCCTGTCATATCCATCGGGAGACAGCTGGTGAGGGCCTAAGTTCTGCTAACTAGCAAACAGAAGAGCCCAGTACCCTGGTCACTAGTATATACCAAAAAGGCAAAAAAGAAAAAAAAATCTTGTGCAAATCACACCAACACACAATCACCAATTAAATATAAATACAATATTGTTATGTCTTGGAGCCAAGTAACCCTCTCAGTCAACACAAAGAGGCAAAATAAAGTATTACAAAAAAGGGACTAGGATACAGACCCAGAAAATCTCCTTGAGGAAGCAGCAGCATTGGCGATCCCTGATAAGGAATTCAAAAGAATTCTATTTAGGTACCTTTAATAGATTGATTGATAGATCAAGGAAAACGCTGAAAAAGTAAGTAAAATATAGACAAAACTCTAAACAACTTAGTAAAACAATAAAACAAACTGACAAGATAAATGAAAAACTAAAAACAAACAAAAAAAAAACTACAGTAAGAAATCCGTAAGTTTAATACTAAAATTCCAGAAATAGATAAGATATTGAATGAACAAAGAAATAGAATTGAATCAATGAAAAAAAGAATTAGTGACACTGAAGACAAATAACTCAACACTGCTTTGTTAAAGGATAAATCAGACAAAAGATTAAAAAAATGAAGAAAGCCTCAGATTCAAGGAGGATACAATCAAGAGGAATAACCTGCATGTAACTGGAAGTCTAGAACAGGAAGGGACATATAAAACCACAGAGAAAATTTTCAAATACTTGTTGGAAGACAATTTCCCTGATATGATGAAAGATGAGAAAATACCTATTCAAGAAGTTCAATATACCCCAAAAATGAAAGACCCCCAAAAGAAATTCACAAAGATGTATCAGAATCAAACTCATTAAAACCAGACACAAAAGAAAGAATCTTGAAAGTAGCAAGAGAAAAATGAAAAGTTACCAACAAAGGGCAACCAATAAGATTAAGCTCTACTTTCTAGGAAGAAACAAGGCAGGCTAGAAGGCAATGTGATGGTATATATAAAACCCTGAAAGAGAAAAAATTTTCAACCAAGAATTACATACACAGCAAAACTGTCCATCACATATGATGGTGAAATTATGACATTTCCAGATAAACAGAAATTAAGGGTATTTGTTAAAAAGAGACCAACCTCACAAGAGATGCTAAAAGGAGTCCTTCAAACAGAGACCAAACAACACAAAACAACAAATGGTGATTAACACATATGATGACATAACCAAACAAGCAACCCAGTTATGAGGACATCTACAGAAAAAAAAAAAAAAAAAAAAAGGGAAGAAATGCTCTAGTTACAGAACTTCAAAATGCTGAGGAAGTCAAGGCAATTGAGAGACCGAACACACTGTCCTAAACTTGGGAAGAAAATAATAAATCACAGGGTAAACTCAAAGAAAAATACAAACCTTTGCATCAAAATAAAAAAGAAGATAGGGACAAATATTTAGCAATACTAAAACAACAGCAATGAAGGACATGAAAACACACTCATTAAAAAGAAAAAAAAATGAGCTCAATACAGAAAAGTATATGCAGTTCCGGCAAGATGGCGTACTAGGCAGAAAGATTGCACAGACCCTCTTCAACAAAGAAAAGGGAAACCAATTAACACAGACACAGAAGATAAACTTGGACCCCTCAGCCTTGAAGGGAAGGATACAGAATTGGACTAAACCCCAATTAGCAGAAGAATTTGCGTGAAAATACCAAAAAAAGGAGACATACGGAGCTGCGGTCTGACAGCAAACGGATTGACAGTACAGGCGGCTCGGAGATTCCCGACTGGTGG
>NW_006921632.1:8320649-8342234 GCF_000298275.1 Orycteropus afer afer
CTGTGGGGAGGAAGTAGGAGAGGAGCTGTTGTATTGTAAATTTTGGTCAATGACATGAGACAAAGTATATGTGAACTGCTGTATGAAAAGTGAATTTGCTCTGTAAATCTTCACCCAAATCAAAATAAAAGAAAAAAAAAAAGAAAAGTATATGCAACAAAGAAATCAGGAACACCATGAAAAAACACTAACATAACTACAGCAACAAATTCATACTTATCTGTAATTACACTGAATGTAAATGGATTACGTATCACTGAAAAGACAGAGAGTTGTGGGCTGGGTAACAAAACAAAACATGACCTATCAACATGCTCTCCACAAGAGAGTAACATTACACACACAGACAGAAACACACTAAAAATCAAAAGTTGGAAAAAGATACATCAAGCAAATGGCAACCAAAAAAGGGCAGGAGTGGCAATATTAATTTCTGGTAAAACTGACTCTATCACAAAAACAACTATAAGGCACAAGGAAGGACATTATATAAAGATTAAAGGCTTGATTGAACAATAGGACATAACCATAACAGGTATCTATGCACCCAATGGAAAAGCACAAAAACACATAAATCAGACTTCAACAAAACTGAAGACAGACAGATAAATCCACAGTAATGGTAAGAGGCTTTAAAACACTACTTTCAATAAAAGATAGAACAACTGGAAGGAAACCAAAAGAAAAACAGCAAATGCATGGAAACGGAATAATAGCCACCCAAAAACCGACTGGGTAATAGAAGAAATAAAACATGTATCTGAAAAACTCCTTGAAATCAGACTAGGTTTGCTAGTCTGATAGAGCCTGATGGAACCACTGAGACCATGGCCCCTAGCTGCCCTCCAGGTCTGGAATTGAACCCACTCCTGTGCCGTCCAGCCAAACAAGAGACAGACATATGGGCTGAACTTTTATATTAGGTAGACAGGCTCCATGGAGGGACCAATCATGGGAAAATAGAAGGGCTGTGTATGCACAGGGAGACAGCTCGAGGGACAGGAGTGCATGAGAGGGAATGACACAGGAAAGAGGTAGGTGGCTATGTGAAGGAAGTGGGAGGAGAACTGCTGCATTGTGAGGTTGCAGTCAAATATCATGAGACAAAGGGTATGTGAACTGCTGTATGGAAGATGCATTTGCTCTGCAAGCTTTCACCCAAATCACAATAAAAAAAAAAAAAAAAATCTTTGGGACACAGCAAAAGCAGTGACCAGAGGGCAATTTATAGCAGTAGATACACACATTAAAAAAAAAAAAAAAAGAAAAAGAGCCAAAATCAACATCTTAACCCAGCATCTCCAACAATTAGATAAAAAAGCAGCAAAATAAAAAATAAAACCTTAGTCACCAGAAAAAAAAATAAACTGCAAGCAGAAATAAACGAAACAGAAAATAAAAAGACAATAGAAACAAAACTAGAAGTTGATTCTTTGAAAAGATTAATAAAATTGACAAACTACTGGAACTCATAATAAAGGTGAACAGGGAGAAGACACAAATAATAAAAATAAGAAATGAAATGGGTGACATCACAACAGAACCAACTGAAATAAAAAGGATATGTGGTACTTATGGTTGTGTGTCAACTTAGCTGGGCCTCATTTTGAGTGGATGGGCAGCTGGATGTAGTTATTTACCATGGTGAGACTGGTAATCAACACCATGGTGTAATCTACTGGAGCACCTGAGTAGCTGCCTTAGGAATGTGCTGTGATTCCACCATATAAGGGAAAGCATTGAAAAAAGTCAGCAGCTTTTGGCATGCTTGAATCCTGAATGTAGTCAAATGGTCTTTCAGTAGCCTGCCACGATTGTTGTCTGCTGATCTTGGGACCATTAATGGACTTAAGTAAGTGGCCCGCTGTATGGTTTGTTAATAGTGGGCCTGCCTTTTTACTTGTTGACCTTGGGTTTGTCAGCCTCAGCAGCCAGCATCTGCATGACTTAAGAAAAGCCTCCAGCTTCAGTGGGCTGGGAGAAAGAGAAAGCGCTGAAGCCCAAAGTCAAGGGCTTTCACACATCCCCTAGAGCCTGGCACTCTGAACTCAGGACTTCCAGCATCCAAAACAGTAAGCGAATAAATCTGTTTATTAAAGTCACCCGTTTGTGGTATATTTTCCAATAGAGTGGCATGAAATAACCAAAACAGGATTAATATCAGGATACTATGAAGAACTGGAAACTCTGGTAGCATAGTGCCTAACATATTTGACTGCTAACCATAAGCCTGGCAGTTCAAAACCACCAGCCACTCCTCAAAAGGAAGATGGGGCAATCTACTTCCATAGTCATACTGCCTCAGAAACCCAAGGAGGGGTTGCTATGAGTCGAATCTGACTTGATGGCAGTGAGTTATGAAAAACTGTACTCCAACAACTTTGAAAATAATGCAAAGATTTCTAGAAATATACCACTTACCACTTAGAAATATACCACCAGCACACAATGAGGTGGAAAATTTGAACAGACTCGTAACAAAAGAACGTGAACAGGTCATAAAAAAAATTACCAACAACAAAAAAAGTCCTGGTTCAGATGGTTTCACTGGAGAATTCTACCAAACCATCAGAGAAAACTGACACCAAACTTACGCAAACTATTGCAGAACATAGAAAAGAACAATATTTTCCAAAATTCTTTTTATGAAGCAAGAGTAACCTTGATACTAAAACCAGGTAAAGACATCACTAAAAAGGAAAACGACAGACAATTGCTCCTCATGAATACAGACACAAAAATCTTCAACAAAATCCCAGCCAATAATATAGCTAAATATTAATAAATAAATAAATAAATAAATAAAACACGACCAAGTGGGATTCATACCAAATATGCAAGGATGGTTTAATGCTAGAAATCAATGTAATCCATCACATAAATTAAATAAAGAAAAAGAATCACAAGATCATATCAATTGATGCACAAAAGGCATTTGATAAATTCCAACACCCATTCCTGATAAAAACTCTCAGAAAAACAGGAATACAAGGGAAATCCCTCAACATAATAAATAGCAGATATGCAAGACCAAGAGCCAATATGATTCTCAATGGAGAAAAACTGAAACCACTCTCCTTGCAAAAGAGAACAAAACAAGGATGCCCTCTTATCACCACTTCCATTCAACATCACACTGAAAGTCCTATAGCCAGGGTAATAAGGCAAGAAAGGGAAATAAAATGCACTTATATCGGTAAGGCAGAAGTAAAGCTATCCTTATTTCCAGATGATATGATCCTATACCTAGAAAACACAAGAGTCAACAAGAAAAGTACTGAAACTAACTGAGAGATTTAGAATAGTGGCAGGATATAAGAACATAGAAAAATCAGTTGGATTCCAGATTCCTCCAGAGGCAGCAAAGAAGTCTCTGAAAAGGAAATAAGGAAATCAATAGGATTTATAATTAGTTCCCAAAAGATAAAATACTTGGGAATAAACCTTACCAAGGACACAAAAGACCTATACAAAGAAAACTACAAAACACTACTTAAAGAAAATAAAATTAATGGAAGAACATACCCAGCTCACCAACAGGAAGACTAAACATTGTGAAATGTCAATACTATCCAGACTGATCTGTACATTAAAAGTAATTCTGATCCAGATTCCATCAATATTCTTTAACGACATGGAAAACACCATCCCTAATTTTATATGGAAAGGAAAGAGACCTCGAATAAGGAAATCACTATTGAAGAAAAAGAAAGTAGGTGGGCTCCTACTTCCAGATCTGAAAACCTAACTACTATACAGGCATAGTAGTCAAAACAGCCTGGTATTGGTACAATAACAGATATATAGACCAATGGAACAGAATTGTTATTGTTGCTGTTATATGCTGTCGAGTTGGACCTGACTCACAGGGAACCCTCCTTGGGTTTCCAAGGCAGTATCACTACGGAAGTAGATTGCCTCATCTTCCTTCCAAGGAGTGGCTGGTGGGTTTGAACCATCAGCCTTCTGGTTAGCAGTCAAATGCCTTAGGCACTATGCTACCAGAGCTCCCTTGGAACAGAAATAAGAATCTAAAAATAGATCCATCCACCTATGGTAAGCTGACCTTTGACAAAGGGCCAACACCCATTAAATGGGGGAAGAGACAGACTCTTTAACAAATGGTGCTGGCAAAACTGTATATCCATTTGCAGAAAAATGAAAAAAGATCCATACTTCACACCACACACAAAAAAAACTAACTCCAGATGGATCAAAGACTTAAATGTGAAACTTAAAACTATAGATTTCATCAAAGAAAAAAGAGGGGCAAACTTGGGGCCCTAATTTATGGTATAAAAAGACAATTGAGCATAACCCAAAATGCAAAAATAACAGAAGACAACCTAGATGATTGGGAACTTCTAAAAATTAAACGTTCATATGCATCAAAAGAATTCTCCAAAAAAAATAAAATGAGAACCTACATATTAGTTAAAAATATTGGAGCACATTTACCTGAGGTAGATACACTCCTTGGAGAGAACAATCATGGGAGAAAGAAGGGCTGCTTATTATGCACAGGGAGACAGCTCAGGGGGCAGGAGTGCATGGAGAGATGGACACAGGGAAGAGGTAACTATTGGGAGGAAGTGGGAGGGGAGCTGTTGGACTGTGGTAAATTGTGGTCAATGTCATGAGACAAAATGTATGTGAACTGCTGTATGGAAAGTGAATTTTCACCCAAATCACAATTTTTTACACACACAGACACATACATATACAAATATTAATTCTATTAATATATTAATATTAATGTATTAATATAAATACATATATATAGGACCAGAACGTATCTAACAAGGGACTTATCTCTAAAATTTATAGAAAACTCCAACACCTCAACATCAAAATGACAAACAACCCAATTAAAAAAAAGGCAGAAGACATGAACAGACAATTCACCAAAGAAGATATTCAGGTCCAACAAATACATGAAGGAATGTTCATGATCCTTAGTCATTAGAAAGATGCAATGCTAAACAACAATAAGATACCATTTCACTCCAGTATTAATAATAAAATTCAACAAGATAGAAAATAACAAATGCTGGTGAGGATGTGGAGAGATTGGGACTCTCATAAATTGCTGGGAAGACTATCAAATGATACAACCACTGTGGAAATCAATATGGCAATTCTTTAAAAAGTTGGAAACAGAAATATCATTTTTCAGCAATCCAATTAATAGGTCTGGTAGCATAGTGCCTAAGGCACTTGACTGCTAACCAGAAGGCTAGTGGTTCAAACCCACCAGCCACTCCTTAGAAGGAAGGTTGGGCAATCCTACTTCTGTAGTGATACTGCCTTGGAAACCCAAGGAGGGGTCACTATGAGTCAGGGCCGACTTGAAGGCGCACAACAACACAACAATATCCTAAAGAACACAATATGATCCTAAAACATAATAACAACACTACAACATCCTAAAGAAGTGAGAGCCAGAACACAGATGGATATATGCACACTTGTGTTCTTCACAGCACTATTCACAATAGCAAAGAGATGGAAACCACCAAAGTGCCCATCAACATAAGAATGGACAACCAAACAATGGTATACACACACAATGGCATACCATGCCACACTAAAGAATAATGTAGAATATGCAAATACCACATAACGTGGATAAATTTGGATGACATTATGTTGAATGAAATAAGTCAATCACAGGAAGACAAATACCATACTAAGGCACCACTGTAAAAAATAAAGGAAAAGTATGAAACTTTCTTTGTTGGTTACTAGGGGTGGGAGGCGCGGGGAGGGAAAATTACTAGATATGTAAGAGACAATTATTAATTTGGGTTAAGGGAAAGGCAAAAAACCAAATCGAGTGAGCAGCACAAAAACATTAAGGACAAGGAAGACAACAGAGAGGTGCACAAGAGGTACATACAAAAAGATAATCACTTTTACATATACAATACTGCATTGTCAGTGATAACAAACATTAATCTATGGGTAAATAGATGGGTAGACAGGCTGAATGATCAGGTATGTGTAGGCAAAAGGGAAGACAACCATGACCATATATAAGGCTGGCAGAAGTTATTTCTACATACATATTTGTATGTACTGTAAGCATGTCCATATAAATAAAACTAACGGGGCAAAGTTACAGTAACTTCTTAGTCAACCACTCAGATGGAGTGAGAAGTTGGATCTGTGGGCTCAGGATCATGGTTACAGGGGACATCAAGCTCAACTGGCATAATAAACTACACAAAAACTGCTCTACATCCTACTTTGATGAGTACCAACTGGAGTCTCAAAAGCTTGCAAGCAGTCATCTAGGTACAACAATGGGTCTCTCCTTGCCCAGAGCAAGAAGAATAAAGAAAACCAAAGACGCATAGAAACAATAAATCCAAAGGACTAGTGTACTATGTGAACTTCAGTCTACATGACCTTGAGACCAGAAGAACTAGATGATGCCTGGCTACCACTCTCAATCATATGGAAAGGGATCAGTGTAGAAGATCCTGAATAGAGTGGGAGAACAATGTGCAACGAAACTCAAAATCATAAAAAAGACCAGGTTTACTGCTCTGACAGAGCCAGGTGACACCCCCGAGAATACGGCCCCTAATTACGCTTCAGTCCTGGAATTGAACTCACTCCTATGGCTTCCACCAAAACAACAGAAAGACATACAGGGTGAACATATACATCAGATAAATACACTCCATAGAGGGATCAATCATGGGAGAACAAAAGGTCAATATTTGCACAGGGAGACGGCTCAGGTGGCAGCAGTGCCCTAGAAAGAAGGGCAAAGGGAAGAGGTAACTACAGGAAGGAAGTAAGAAGAGAGCCATGACATTGTGGGGAATTGTAGTCAATGTCATGGAAAACAAATTTGCTCTGTAAACTTTAACTCAAATCATAATATTTACTATGTGCTATTTAAGGAGCTCTGGTAGCACAATGCCTAAGGCACTTGACTGCTAACCAGAAGGATGGCGGTTCAAACCCACCAGCCACTCCTCGGAAGGAAGGTTGGGCAATCTACTTCTGTAGTGATACCGACTTCCGTAGTGACCCATCACTATGAGTCGAGTCTGACTCCATGGCACATAATAACAACAATATGTGCTATTTAACTATATTATTCAAATGAACATTTTCTTTTAAAAACACAGGCTACATTTTGAATATATTCAAAACAATATCGACTTTTGATTACTTTGCTACAAAGTGCTAAATATATCTTAAATCCAAATGTTTCCTTATAAAAAATTATAAACTATAAAAAAGTTTCACTGAGAAATTTTTAAATCATTAGAAAAGACTCCACACTGTGCTGGAAATTTGGGAACACATTACCACAGTCAGATTAGTAAATCAATATATAATTTCTTAAAATTAAAATAGGGTTTAATGAAAAAAAAAAAAAAAAAACTTGTTAAATGCATATATGCAAATTTTGCTATTATTACTCTACACATTAGACTGCTTTCAAGCAAGATAATGAGATATGTTAAATTATAAACTACTACTTAATAAAAAAATATTATAGAAGTGTCAATTAGAACAGTTCCAAAGAATTTTTTTGTACAAAGAAATACAACCTCTGAAATGGGAATATCTGCTTTAAAAAAAGAAAAATGCAGAATACGTCATTTAGACCCAGGTTTCAAACAAAGGTCAAGAAAGGTGAAATATATAAATTAACATATTTCAAATTGCCCAAAACCTTCAGAGAATGAGACAGTAGTGAACACTTACTGGACTGAGAGGAGAAAAAAGAAAAAAAATCCCGAGGACAAATTCCACATTTGGGGCTACATTTGCCTTGGTAGCAATGTGGGAAATGTGGTTGAAACTGAGCACTATGTTTGAGAGTCTACAGAGTCTACGGAGAAAGAAACAAACACAAATAACAATGGTTCTTTTGATTATGATGCTAAAGAATTTCACTTTAGGAGTAAAGGTGAACCAGAGGTAAATGATAATTACAGTTAGGCTGTAAACTACAGCCTAACTCTTGAGTTATCTAGGGAGCTGAGAAAATTTAAATTCCTGAAACTGGATTAAGGTGATCCTAGATTGCTAACGCCTCCAGATTCCACAAGCAAACTGTCTAAAATAAACTCTGGAGAGAAACAATATGATTTCAGGTCTCAAATTACTTCTATAAAAGGTTTTAAATTAATATCCAGTATACAATCAGAGGGGAGCTCAGGTACCCTAGTGCCTAAGGCATCTGATTGCTAACCACAAGGCAGGCAGTTCAAACCCACCAGTCACTCCTTGACGGAAGGTTGGGTAATCTACTTCCATAGTGATACTGTCTTGAAAACCCAAGGAGGGATTGCTATGAGTAGGGTCTGACTCAGGGGCACATAACAACAACAACACACAATCAGAGGCAACCATGAAAATTAGAAGGCAAAAGGCGGAAGAACTAGAAAAACATACGGTAAAAACAGACCCCAAAGTGTTCCAGATACTGGAATTAACAGACACAAAGTTAAATTCCAGGCTGTATTTAAGAAAAAAAGAAAGGAAGGAAAGGAAGGTAGGAAGGAAGGAAGGTAGGGAGGGGGAAAGAGAGGGAGGGTGGGAGAAGGAAGGAGGGGGAGAGGAGGGGAGGGAGGGGGGGAGGAAGGAAGGAAGAGAAATTCAACAGCTATTGATCACATACATCAGTGCTGAAAATTGATGGAAAGGCAATTATTAAAGTCAATCAGAGAAAAGACTGACATATTTTAATTTTATTCCATGTCCACCACTCCATGCTCTCCTGCCCCCTGAGCTGTCTCCCTGTGCCTACACAGCCTTTCTATTCTCCCATGAGTGTTCTCTCCAAGGAGTGTATCTACTTCAGGTAAATGTTCAACTCATATGTCTGTCTTTTGGTTGGCTGGAAGCCACAGGTGTGGGTTCAATTCCAGACCTGAAGGGCAGCTGTGAGCCATAGTCTCAGTGGTTCCTTCAGGCTCTATTAGACAAGCAAACCTGGTCCTCCCCCTTTTTAAATTTTTCCAGTGATTCTGAGTTTTGTTCCACATTGTTATCCCACTCTATCCAGGATCTCCTACAAAGATCCCCCTCCAAGTGCTTGACATTGGTAGTTGGGCACCATCTAGTTGTTCTGGCCTCATAGTTGTATAGGCTGAGGATCACACAGTGTACCAGTCACTTGGACTAATTGTTCCCATGAATCTTTGGTTTTCTTCATTCTTCTTTGCTCTGGGCAAGGAAAGACCCATCACTGCATCTAGATGGCTGCTTTCAAGCTTTTAAAATCCCAGTTGCTACTTGCCAAAGATGGATGCAAACAATGTTTTGTGTAGTGTGTTATGCCAATTGAGCTTGATGTCCCCTGGGACTATGGTCCTGAGCCCACAGGTCCAACTACTCACTCCCTCTGGGCAGCTGGCTGTGAAGATTGACTTTCTTGAAAGAAGCACAATTAAAGACCTCTTTGAGTTTTCACTAGAGAAAATGGATACCAGAAACAGCAGAATAAAATGTTGTAAGAAAACAAATCCAAACGTAAAATTTAACACCCACAGAACATACCATTCAAAAACAAAACAATTATCTAATAACTAGAAATTATTTTTTAAAAAAAACAATGAATTTATAGTAAAGAAAATATAAAAGACTTTTTTTCTGGCTGAAACAAAATGATCCCAAATGAAAATATAGTGAAGTTAAAAGTAATGAAAAGCAATTAAAGTATTAAATGTACAATTAAAGTAAGTATTGACAATATAAAATAATAATGTCTTATGGGATTTAAGGGAGCTCTGGTGGCATAGGGCCTAAGGCTTATGACTGTTAACCAGAAGGCTGGCGGTTCAAACCCACCAGCCACTCCTTGGAAGGAAGACTGGGAAATCTACTTTGACTGTGATACTGCCTTGGAAATCCAAGGATGGGTTGTTATGAGTTGGTTATAACTCGACCACAGTGAGTTTCTTTTTTTTTTTTTAAATAGGATTTAAATATAGAAATAATAAAATACACAATAATTATAACACATATGGCTTATAAATCAGAGGCAAGTATAGAATTATTCTAGGGTATTTCAATTAGATCTCTTTCAATTCCTAGAAAAAGGATAAAGGACTCAAATATTAAACACTAGTAAGTGAACAATGAAGGGCATAAGTGTGAATGACTACTCAAAAAGAATTACGAAATAGATAGGATAAAATGTCAGTTAATTCGAAAGATGGTAAAAGGGATAAAAAGAACATGAATAGGTAAAAGAAATAACAAATGAATTAGATTTAAACAAAAATGTCACTAATTGTTGTTAGGTGCCATTGAGGAGGCTCTAACTCATAGTGAACCTATGTACAGTAAACCAAACACTGCCTGGTCCGGTGCCAGCCCCACCATCCTTGCTATACCCGAGCCCATCATTGTAGCTGCTGTGTCAGTCTATCTTGTTGAAGGCCTTCTCTTTTTTCAATGACCCTCCAATGAACCAAACATTTTGTCCTTCTCCAGGGAACGGTCATGTTTCTGACAACATGACCAAAGTAGGTGAGCCGAAGTCTGGCCACTCTTGCTTCCAAGGAGCAGAAGCCTTCCGGCTGCATCTCCTCTAGGACAGATTTGTGGGTTTTTTTTTTTTTTTTTTTTTTTAGCAGTCCATGATATCTTCAGTATTCTTTGCAACAAAAACTCAAAAGCATCGACTCTTCGGTCCTCCTTATTCATTGTCCAGTTTTCAAATGCATATGAAGCTACTGAAAAAACCATGGCTTAGCCTAAGTCCACCTTAATCCTCAAAGAGACATCTTTGCTCCTCAACACTTTGAAGATGTCTTCTGCAACAGATTTGCCCACTGCAATATGTCATCTGATTTCCTGACTGGTGTTTCCATTGGTATTGGTTGTGGAACCAAGTAATATGAAATCTTTGGCAACTTCAATCTTTTCTCCATTTATCATTAGGCTGCATATTGGTCCAGTGTTGTTGTTGTTGTTGTTATTTGCCGTCGAGTCGGCCCCAACTCATAGCGACCCCTCCTTGGGTTTCCGAGGCAGTATCACTACGGAAGTAGGATTGCCCAACCTTCCTTTCGAGGAGTGGCTGGTGGGTTTGAACCGCCAGCCATCTGGTTAGTAGTCAAGTGCCTTAGGCACTATGCTACCAGAGCTCCTAGATATATTGGTCCAGTAGTGATGAATTTCTTTTCTTTATGTTGAGGTGTAATCCATACTGCAGACTGTAGTCTTTAATCTTCATCAGTAAATGTTTCCAGTCATCTTCACTTTCAGCAAGTTTGTGTCGTCTGCATATTGCAGGCTGTTAATAAGTCCACCTCCAATCCTGATGCTACATTCTTTTTCATATAGTCCAGCATCTCGTATTATTTGCTCAGCATACAGACTAAATGAAAGTATGGGTAAAGGATACAACTCTGACGCACTCCCTTTCTGATTTTAAAAAATGCAGGATACCCTTGTCCTGTTCGAACAGGCTCCTGCTCTATATAGAGGCTCCTTATGAGCACAATTAAGTGTTCTAGAATTCTCATTCTTTTCAATGTTACCCATAATACAACGTGAGATACGCAGACGATACAACTTTGCTTGATGAAAGTGAGGATGACTTGAGGCACTTACTGATGAAGGTTGAAGAATACAGTCTGCAGTATGGATTACATCTCAATATAAAGAAAACAAAAATCCTGACAACTGGACCAATGAGCAGCATCACAATAAATGGAGAGAAGATGGTGTTGTCAAAGAATTCACGTTGCTTGGTTCTACAATCGATTCCAATGGAAGCAGCAGTCAGGACATTAGAAGACGTGCAGCATTGGGAAAGTCAACTGCGAAGGAACTGTTTCAAGTGCTGAGGAGCAAGAATGTCTCCTTGAGGGACTAAGGTGCGCCTGACACAAGCCATGATATTTCCAATCACCTCATATGCATGTGAGAGCTGGACAATGAATAAGGAAGACCGAAGAAGAGTTGATGCTTTTGAGTTGTGGTGCTGGCGAAGAATGCTAAAAGAACTAACAGATCTGTTCTGGAGGAAGTGCACCCAAAATGCTCCTTGGAAGAGAGAATGACCAGACTTTGTCTCACCTATTTTGGTCATGTTGTCAGAAGGGACCATTCCTTGGAGAAGGATGTCATGCTTTGTAGGGTGGAGGGTCAATGAAAGAGGGGGAGGCCTTCAACAAGATGGACTGACACGGTGGCTGCAATGATTGGCTCAAGCATAGCAGGAATCGTGGAGCTGGCACGGGATCGGGCAGTGTTTCATTCTGCTGTGCATGGGGTTGCTATGAGTCAGAAATGACTCGATGGCACCTAACAACAACATCCATAATATGTTATGATCCACACAGTCAAATATTTTTACATAGTAAATAAAACAACAACAAAAAAATAAAACAGAAATAAACATCTTTCTAGTATACTTTGCTTTCAGCCAAGACCCATCTGACAGTAGCAATGATATCCTTCATTCCACGTTCTCTTCTGAATACAGCCTGCATTTCTGGAAGTTCCTCATCAATATACTGGTATAACCATGTCTGAATTATCTTCAGCAAGATTTTACTAATGTGTGATATTGATGATATTGTTTGATAATTTCCACATACTCCTGGATCACCTTTCTTTGGAATGGGTACCCATATGGAACTCTTTCAGTCAGTTGGCCATATATGAGTAAATGCCTCCAGCATAATATTTGTTTTTTCAAACATCTCAATGGGTATTCCATCAACTCCTTGAACCTTGTTTTTTCCTAATTCCTTCAGTGCAGGTTTGACTTCTTCCTTCAATGCCATCAGTTCTTCATCATATGTCACCTCTTGAAATGGATGAGAATCAACCAGCTCTTTTTGGTGACTCTGTGTATTCCTTCCATGTTCTTTTGATGCTTCCTGCATCATTCAATATTTAGCCCATAGAATCTTTCAAATATTTCAACTCCTGGCTTGAATTTTTACTTCAGTTCTTTTGGCCTGAGAAATGTCGAGCATGGTCTTCCCTGTTGGTCTTCTAACTCCAGGTCTTTGCACACTTCATTATAATAATGGAGTCTGTCTTCTTGAGCTGCTCTTTGAAATCTTCTGTTCAACTCATTTTTTCCATTTGCTTCAGCTACTCTACATTTAAGAGCAAGTTTCAGAGTCTCCTCTCACATCCATTTTAGTCTTTTCTTACTTTCCTCTCTTTTTAATGACCTTTTGCTTTCTTCTTGCATGACGTTCTTGATGTCATCACACAATTCATCTGATTTTCCATCATCACTATTCAATGCATCAAATCCATTCTTTAGATGGTCCCTAAAATCAGGTGGGATATAATCAAAGTCATATTGTGGCTCTCATGGACTTGTTTTAATTGTCTTCAGCTTCAACTTGAACTTGCATATGAGCAGTTGGTAGTCTGTTTCACAATCAGCTCCTGGTCTTGCTTTTGCTGAAGATACAGAGTTTCTCCATTGTTTCTTTCCACAGGTGGAGCTGATCTGATATCTGTGTATTTCATTTGGTGAAGTCCACGTGTATAGCTACCATTTATGTTGTTGCAAAAGGTATTTGCAACGATTAAGTCATTGGTCTTGCAAAACTCTATCATGCTATCTCCAACATAATTTCTATCACCAAGGCCATATTTTCCAAATACTGGTGATTCTTCTTTTTAGTTTCCAACTTTTGCATCCCAATCATCAGTAATAATTAATACAACTTGATTGCATGTTTGCTCAATGTCACACTGCAGAAGTTAGTAAACATCTTCAATTTCCTCATTTTTAGCTTTGGTGTTTGATACATAAATTTGAGTAATAGTAGTATTAACTAATCTTCCTTGTAGATGTATAGATACTATCCTATCACTGACAGCATTATCCTTCATGATAGATCTTGAAACACTTTTTGTGATGATGAATGCCATGCCATTCCTCTTTTATCTCTCATTCCCAGCATAGCAGATCATATGGATGTCTGATTCAAAATGGCCAAAACCAGTCCATTTCAGCTCTCTAATGCCCAGGATATCGATCTTTATACTTTCCATTTCACTTCTGACAACCACCAATTTTCTTAGATTCATACTTGGTACATTCCACATTCCAATTATTAATGGATGTTTGCAGTTGTTTCTTCCTATTTTGAGTTGTGCCACATCAGCAAATGGAGGTGCCAAAAGTTTTAATCCATCCATACCATTAAGCTCAACTCCACTTTAAGAAGGCAGCTCTTCTCGAGTCATATTTTGAGTGCCTTCCAACCTGAGAGGCTCATCTTCCGGCAATATGTCAGACAGTGTTTTAAGGCTATTCATACAGTTTTCCAGTAATGCATCACACAGTGCTTCACTAATACTTATACAGTTCTCACTGGCAAATTCTTTGAAAGTCAATGGGTCCTTCTTTCATCTAAGTGTGTCTTAGTCTGGAAGCTCTGGTGAAACCTCTCCACCATGGGTGAACCTGCTGGTATTCAAAATACCAGTGGCATAGCATCCAACTTCACAGCAACACGCAAGCCACCACAGTACTACAAACTGACAGATGAGTGGTAGACAACTATATTAGTAACAGATAAAAAAGACTTCAAAATAAAGGGTTTTATTTGAGATAAAGGAAATTTTATAAACATAAAATATTCAATTTCATAATGAAAAACAGTTCTATATATAGGTGTATGTCTATGTGTGTGTATATATATACACACACACACACACACGGACACAGGTATGTGTGTGTATATATACATATATATGTTGTTATGTGCCGTTGAGTCGGACCCAACTCATAGCGACCCCTCCTTGGGTTTCTGAGGCAGTATCACTATGGAAGTACATTGCCCCATCTTCCTTCTGAGATACATATATGTATGTATGTATGTATATATAGTGATATATCCATTTCACCTTTGTTTGATGTAATAATCACCTTGAAATATATAAAGCAAAAATGACAGAACTGAAAAAAGAAATAAGATAAATTTACAATCATTTTAGTAGTTTAACATACCTCTCTCAATAACTGAAGATTAAAAAAAAATCGAATGACAGTTTTATTTATATTATTAAACAATCTAATGAACATATTAAATAAAACCATTGCACTCAGTGTCAAAATACAGAATACACACTCTTTTTTAAGCACACACAAAACATTTTTTAAAAAACTTTACTAGATAGCAGGTCATAAAGCAATTTTCAAAAATATCAAAAGATTGGAATCATATATTGCATATATATTCTCTATCCATGATGCAAATAAATTAGATTATCAGGAACAACAAAAAAAAAAAAACTAGAAAATCATCAGATGCTTAGAAATTAAGGAATGTGCTTTTCAATGATTTACTGGCCAAAGAAATCATAATACAAAGTATAAAAAAAAACATTTTTAACTAAATGATAATAAATAAGTATATGCAAAGCTTGTGGGGAACTGCTATAAGTAAACTTCAGAGAAAAACAGGTAGCCTTAAATGTATAGATATTAAAAAGGTTAAAAATTAATGACATGAGCGTCTACCTCAAAAACTGAAAATAAAAATGTAAACCCAGAGAAAGCAGAAGGAAGAGTATAAAATGTAAAACAGAAATTAATGAAAAAGAAAATTAATATATAATATAGAGGTTCAACAAAACTCAAAATGGTTGTGACAGTTGTGTGTCAACTTCGCTGGGCCTAGTTTTGAGTGACTGGACAGGTGGATGTAGTTATTCCTCATGATTCAGACTGACAATAAATTCCATGGTAGAATCTTCTGTGAGCAGCTGAGTAGCGGCTTTAGGGATGTTGTCTGCTTCCAGCATATAAAGAAAAGCTCTGAGAGACTTCTGGTAAGATGGCAGAACAGTCAGACAAGCTACACACAGACCCTCTTCAACAAAGAAAAAAGAAACCAATTGACAGAGATACTAAAGATAATCCTGAAGCCCTGAGCTTTGAAAGCAAGTATACAGAAGTGGATTAAGTACCAACTACTGGAAAAATCTGAATGAAAAGTGAGTACGGAGATGGATGCTGCTGTGGACCATCAGCTACTCTGATGGCACCAACAGCCTGAATATTTCCAAGTGGTGTCAGGACCTGAGAACTGATCCAAAGATCAGCCCTGGTTACATAGGGCTGCAGGTACAACTGTGTTGGTGGCCTATGACTAGAAAGGGAAACAGCCAGGGGGAGAAAACCTGAGGGTGCAGCCATTTTGATTGTTTACAAGCAGCAGCCATTGTGGATATTTTAAGTGACAGCAGTCAGATTCCAGGGACCTAAAAATAGGCTCTGTTTGGAAGGACAGCTGGGACATAATGGGAGGCCGACAACAGTAAAGGAGATAGGTAGTGAGTGTACAAGGGCTGCCAACTAGTGAACGGAAGGGCACAGTACCCTGCTCATGTAGATGACATCTAAAGAAAAAAAAATCATGGGCAAATCACTCCTACATACAATCACCAATTAAATATAAATACAAAAACATCACAATGTCTCAGAGAAAACAGAAAAAATCACAGTCCACTCAAAGAAGCAAGATATAGCAAGAAAAACAAGGCACCAGGACACAGACTCAGAACACATCCCTCAGCAAGCAGCAGCATTGGAACTCACTGATAAGGAATTTAAATGAATTGTGTTTAGATACCTTGAATGGACTGAGAGAGAGATCAAGGAGAACACTGACAAAATTTAGGAAAACACAGAGAAAACCCTAGAACAATTTTGGTAAACAATACAAGAAGAAAATGACAAATAAATGAAAATTTAGAAATGATACAAAATCTAAAGACAGTCATCCAGAAGATTGATACTATACTTCCAGAAATAGATAACACATTGAATGGGTAAAAGAGTACAACTCAATCAATGGAAGACAAAATTAGTGAGATTGAAGACAAATACCTCAATACTTCTTTGGAAAGGCATCAATCAGAAAAAAGATCAAAACAAAATGAAGAAAGCCTAAGGATCATGTGGGATACCATCAAAAGGAATAACCTATATGTAACTGGAATTCCAGAACAGGAAAGAAAACCGTAAGAAAAACTGTCAAAAATTTGTTGGAATAGAATTTCTCTTGTATGATGAAAGATGAGAATATATGCATTCAAGAAGTCCAGTGAACCTGAAACAAGATACAATCCAAAAGAAAATCACCAAAACATATCATCATCAAACGCATCAAAACCAAAAACAAAGAAAGAATCCTGACAGCAGCATGGGATAAACAAAAAGTTATCTACAAGGGGTGACCAGTTCAGATTTCTTGGTAGAAGCAAGCCATGCAAGCAAGAAGACAACAGGATGGTATATATAAACCTGAAAGAAAAAAATTTCTAACCAAGAATTATATACCCAGCAAAACTGTCCCTCAAATATGATGGTGAAATTAGGACATTTCCAGATAAGCAGCAATTAAGGGAATTTCTTAGAACCAGACCAACCTTACAAGAGATGCTAAAGGGAGTCCTTTGGATTGAGAACCAACAATAGCAAACAACTGACCATTAACACATATGATGACATAATCCAGAAACCAACCCAATTACGGAAGTAACCAATGTAAATAAGCCTACAAGATTATAAACTGGGAACCACAGACACCAATTGACAAAAGAGGACAACTACAAACCAAAAAGAGGGAAAAAGTGTGTAGTAACAGAACTTCTAAATGGTAGGGAATTCAATACAACCATAAGATAGAACAGACTGTTCTAAACTTGGGTAGAAAACTATAAATCAGAGGGTAACCTCAAAGAAAAATGATAAACTTTTACATCAAAATAAAAAAGAGAACCAACACAAACATTTAGCAAATACTAAAACAGCAGCATTGAAGGAAGCGATAATACGATTATAAACAAAATGAGTTCAGCACAGAAAATTATATGGAACTAAGAAACGAGCAACACCATGAAAAAGCACATAACAAAATGACAGCAACAAATTCATACTTGTTGATAATTACAATGACAAAAGGGTAAAAAGAGAACCTGCAGATTGGGAAAAAATATTCAGCAACAACATATCTGAAAAGGGACTTATCTCTAAAATTTATAGAAAAGTCCAACACCTCAACAACAAAAAGATTAACAATCCAATTAAAAAATGGGCAGAAGACATGAACAGACACTTCACAAAAAGGATCATCCAAAGGCCGCTAGCAAATACATGAAGAAATGCTCATGATCATTAACCATCAGAGGCATGCAAATCAAAACAAAAATGAGATACCATCTCACCCCAGCACTAATGGCAAACTTTAACAAGACAGAATATAACAAATGCTGGCGAGGATGTGGAAAGAGTGGGATTCTCATACACTGCTGGTGGGACTGTAAAATGGTACATACTGTGGAAAGCAGTATGGAGATTCCTGAAAAAGTTGGAATTAGAAATACCATTTAACCCAGCAATCCCATTACTAGGTATATATCCTAAAGAAGTGAGAGCTGGGACAAAAACAGATATATGCACACCCATGTTCATCGCAGCACTATTCACAATGGCAAAAAGATGGAAACAGCCTATGTGCTCATTAACAGAAGAATGGATAACCAAACTACAGTACATACACACAATGGAATACTATACAACATAAAGAATATTGCAGCATCTGCAAAACACCACATAATGTGGATGAACTTGGAGGACATTATGCTGAGTAAAAGAAGCCAATCACAGAAGGACAAATATTAGTTCATTATTGTAAAAAGTCTAGGAAAGGTTTATATATGGGAGGAAACTTCCTTTGTTCATTACCAAGGGTGGGAAGGGAGGGGAGGGACAGTGCAAAAAAGAACCAAAAAATTCATTGACCCATGCCACTTTAGTTTTGTGTATTTCACTATACATAAATTATATTTCAATAAAATGTATTTTAAAAAGACAGAGAGAAGCTCTGAGAAAAAAGTCTCTGCAGCTTTTTGGCATGCTTGGGCCCTTCATACAGCCAGGTCTTCATTCAGCAGCCTGCCACATTTCCTGCAAATCTTGGGACTGTTTCTGGAGTTGAACTAGTGGTCTGCCACACTGTTTGGTAATCTTGGGGCCATTTCATTCTATTTGTTTACTTTTGTTTTGTTAGCCTCAGCAGCAGTAGCGGCCTCAGTTAAGAGAACTCTGTAACTGCAGCAGGCCAGGGATAAGAGGCAGAGCCGAAGCCCAAGGTCCAGCTCCTTTCAACCAACCTCTAGAGCATGCACTTTGACTCAGATTCTAGGCTGGCAGTTCAAACCCACCAGCCACTCCTCGGAAGGAACACGGGGAAATCTACTTCCGTGGTGATACTGCCTCAGAAACTCAAGGAGGGGTTGCTATGAGTTGGGTCTGACTCGACGGCACATAACAACAACAACAACAACAACAAACTGTAGGAGAATAAACCCGTTTGTTAAATCAACCCATTTGTGGTATTCCTGTTAGACTGGCACTAGAGAACCAAAACAGTCGTTTTTCCAGAAAAAACTTAGAAAATGGATTGCTTTCTTCTAAGACTGACAGGGAGGTGGGAATGGCTGGCAGTTGTGAGGGGGAGGTTGCACTAATTATTAGTGAAATGAAAGGAATGAACAAGAGGACATCAATTACAGGTCCTTCAGCCAGTGTGAAATTTGATTAGTATTACAATTAATAAAGAAATATAATTTATAATCACAACACTCTCACAAAGAAAAGTCTCTACTCTAGATGACTTCCATGGCCAAGTCTATCAAATATTTGAGAAATAAATTACAATCTTACATATACTTTTCCAAAAAAGAATTCAGCATAATCTTGGAAGAAAAATCTAATAAAGATATTTGAGAAAAATAAAAGCCAAATCACCTGTCAATACAGATGAAAACCTACAAAGGAAATATTAGGAAATTAAATGTAAGAATATATATAAAAGATAACACTTTATTACCAATTTGGGTTTATTACAGAAACTGAGGTTGGATTAGTATTTTAAAGATGTGATTTTCCACATTTATAGAACAGAGGAGACAAACCTTAAAATAATCTCAATAGATGCAGAAAAAGTGTTTGATAAAATTCCATATTGTTGAAACATCTCAATGGCTATTCTGTCTGTTCCTAGAGCCATGTTTTTTGTCAGTCCCTTCAGTGCAGCATGGACTTCTACCTTCCTAACCACTGGTTCTTGACCGTATGCTACTTCCTGAAATGGTTGAATGTCAACCAATTATTTTTGGTACAGCAGATCTGTATTACCTCCATCTTGTCTTGATGCATCTTGCTTTGTTAAATATTTTACCCATGTTGTTGTTGTTAGATGTCATTGAGTCATCCCAACTCATACCAATCCCATGTACAGCAGAATGAAACAATGCCCAACACTGTGCCAGCCTTATGATCTTTACTTACCTGATCCCATCACTGTCACCACTGTGCCAATCTACCTCATTGAGGGCCTTCCCCTTTTTTGTGGTTCCCTCCACTGTACCAAGCATGATATCCTTTGCCAGGAAAGGGTCCCTTCTTAAAACATGACCAAAGTAGGTGAGACAAAGTCTGGCCATTCTCACTACCAAAGAGCATTCTGGCTGCACTTCTTCCAGGACAGATTCGATAGTTCTTTTAGCAGTCCATGGTACTTTCAGAATTCTTCACTAACACCACAACTCAAAACCATTGACTCTTCTTCAGTCTTCCTTATTCACTGTCCAGCTCTCACATGCATATGAGGCAACTGAAAATACCATAGTTTGCATTAGGCACACCTTAGACTTCAAGGAAGTATCTTTTTTCTTCACCACCTGAAAGAGGTCCTCTGCAGCAGATTTGACGTATGATATCTTTAATGCAGCTTCCATTGGTGCTGACTGTAGCACCAAGTACTATGAAGTCTTTGACAACTTCAATCTTTTCTCCATTTATTGTGATGCTGCTTATTAGTCCCATTGTGAGGATTTTTGTTTTCTTTATATTGAGGTGAAATCCATACTGCAGACTCTTGTTGTTGCTGTTCATTGTTATGTGCCATCGAGTTGCTTCCAACGCATAGCAACCTCGTGTACAGCAGAACAAAACACTACCCAATTCCACGCCAGCTCCATGATCCTTGTTATACTTGAGCCCATTGTCACAGCCACTGTGTCAATCCATCTTGTCGAAAGCCTTCCCCTCCTTCTTCAATCCTCCACCGTACCAAGCATAACATCCGTCTCCAGGGAATGGTCCCCTCTGACAACATGACCAAAGTAAGTGAGATGAAGTCTGGTCATCCTCACTTCCAAGGAGCATCTCGGGTGCACTTCCTCCAGGACAGATCTGTTAGTTCTTTTGGCAGTCCATTGTACCTTTAGCATTCTTCACCAGCACCACAACTCAAAAGCATCAACTCTTCTTCAGTCTTCCTTATTCATTGTCCAGCTCTCACATACATAAGAGGCAATTGGAAATATCATGGCCTGTGTCAGGCACACCTTAGTCCTCAAGGAGACATCCTTGCTCCTCAGCACTTGAAACAGTTCCTTCCCAGCCGAACTGCCCAGTGCTACACATTGTCTTATGTCCTGACTGCTGCTTCCATTGGCCTTGATTGTAGAACCAAGCAATGTGAATTCTTTGACAACCTCAATCTTTTCTCCATTTATCATGATGCTGCTCATTGGTCCAGTTGT
>NW_006921632.1:8342595-8343318 GCF_000298275.1 Orycteropus afer afer
ACATCTTTCTGGTATTCTTTGCCTTGAGCCAAGATCCATCTGACAGCAGCGATGATATCCCTTGTTCCACAACCTCTTCTGAATCCAACTTGCACCTCTGGAAATTCTCTGTCAATATACTGCTGCAACCGTTTTTTAATTATTTTCAATAAGATCTTGCGTGCATTATTAATGATATTGTTCGATAATTTCCACATTTTGTGGGATCACCATTCTATGGAATGGGTACAAATATGGATCTCTTCCAGTCAGTTGGCCAAGTAGCTGTTTTCCAAATCTCTTGGCATAACTGAGTGAGTGCCTCCAGTGCGGGTGCCTCCAGTGCGGCATCTGTTTGGTGAAACATCTCAATGGGTATTCTGTCTATTCCCAGTGCCTTGTTCTTCACCAATTCCTTCACTGCAGCTTTGATTTCCTCCTTCAGTACCATTGGTTCTAGATCATTATGCCACTTCCTGAAATGGATGAAGATCGACCAGTTCTTTTTGGTACAGTGATTCTGTGTATTCCTTCCATCTTCTTTTGATGTTCCCTGCATCATTCAATATTTTGCTCTTAGAATCTTTCAATATTGTAACTCAAGGCTTACATTTTTTCCTCAATTCTTTCAGCTTGAGAAATGCCAAGCGTGTTCTTCCCTTCTGGTTTTCTAACTCCAGGTCTTTGCACATTTCATTATAGTAATTGGCTTTGTCTTCTCAAGCTGCTCTTTGAAATCTTCAG
>NW_006921632.1:8345168-8357667 GCF_000298275.1 Orycteropus afer afer
GGTTGGGCAATCCTACTTCCGTAGTGATACTGCCTCGGAAACCCAAGGAGGGGTCGCTATGAGTCGGGGCCGACTCGACGGCACATAACAACAACTAGTGTCTCCCTTAGCTGTTGGAAACCCCTCCAACCACCCTTACCTGGGTCCCTGCAGCTAACTCCTTGATCTTTTCCAGTCCCATTTTCTTTTCTGTCCTCTCCCTGCTTCCCGCCTCACTGCTTGTGGAGAGTGGACTGAGTTCCCTCTCCTCACCTGGCTACCTGAGGTTGACTCCTTGATCTGTTCCTATCCCCTTTGCCTTTTCTGTCCTCTCCTCGATTCCCACCTCGCTGCCTGTTCTTAGATCCCTGGAATCTGCAGACTGTAGTCTTCAATTTTCATCAGTAAGTGTTTCAAGTCATCCTCACTTTCAGCAAGAAAAGTTGTGTTGTCTGCATAACACAGGCTATTAATGAGTCTTCCTCCAATCTTGATGCCACGTTCTTCTTCATATAGTCTAGCTTCTTGGATTATTTGTTCAGCATACAGATTTAATAAGTATGGTGAAAGGATGCAACCCTGAATCACTCCCTTCTTGATTTTAAACCATGCAGTGTCCCCTTGTTCTGTTGAAACCACAGATTCCTGGTCTTTGTACAACTTCCTCATGAGCACAATTAAGCATTCTAGAAATTCCCATTCTTCTCAATGTTATCTATAATCAAATCAAATGCTTTTGCATAGTCAATAAAACACAAGTAAACATCTTTCTGGTATTCTTTGCTTTAAGCCAAGATCCATCTGACATCAGCAATGATATCCCTCGTTCCACAACTTGTTCTGAATTCAGCTTGCATTTCTGGAAGTTCTCTTTCAATACTGCTGCAACCGTTTTTGAATTATCTTCAGCAAGATTTTACTTGTGTGTGATATTAATGATATTGTTTGATAATTTCCACATTTTGTGGGATCACCTTTCTTTGGAATGGGTGCAAATATGAATCTCTTCCAGTAGGTTGGCAAGGTAGATGTCTTCCAAATCTCCTGGCATAACCAAGTGAGTGCCTCCAGTGCAGCATCCGTTTGTTGAAACATCTCAACAAGTATTCTGTCAATTCCTAGAGCCTTGTTTTTCACCACTTCCTTCAGTGTAGCTTCGACTTCTTCCTTCAATATCATTGGTTCTTGATCATATGCCATCCTCTGAAATGGATGAACATCAACCAATTCTTTTTGGTACAGTGACTGTGTATTCTTTCCTTTTTTTTTTTTTGCTGTTTCCTGCATCATTCAATATATTGCCCATAGAAACTTTTGATGTTGCAATTCGAGGCTTAAATTGTTTCCTCAGCTCTTTCAGCTTGAGAAATGCCAATGTGCTCTTCCCTTTTGGCTTTCCAACTCCATGTCTTTTCACATTTCATTATAATAACTGACTTTGTCTTCTGGAGCTGCACTTTGAAATCTTCTGTTCAGCTCTTTTATCTTGTCATTACTTCCATACGCTTTCACTACTCCTCACTGAGGATGAGTTTCAGAGTCTCTTCTGACATCTGTGTTGGTCTTTTCTTCCTTTCCTGTCTTTTTAATGACTTTTTGGCTTTCTTCATGTATGATGTTCTTTCATTTCACAATTCTGCTGGTTTTTGGTCAATGGTGTTCAATGCATCAAATCTATTCTTTAAATGGTATCTAAATTCAGGAGGGATATACTTAAGGTCATATTTGGGCTCTTGTGGATTGTTTTAATTGTCTTCAACTTCAACTTGAACTTGCATATCAGAAGCTGATGATCTGTTCCACAATCAGCTGTCGGCCTTGTTCTGGCTGAAGACATTGAGTTTCTCCATCGCCTCTCTCCACAAATGTATGTAGTCAATTTGTTTCCTATGTACTTCATCTGGTGAAGTCCACATGTATAGCCACTGTTTGCGTTGTTGAAAAAAGGCATTTGCAATGCATAAGTTGTTGGTGTTGCAAAATTCTATCATGTGATCTCCAGCATTATTTCTATCTCCAAGGACACAATTTCCCAACAACTGGTGATTCTTCTTTGTTTCCAACTTTTGCATTCCAATCACCAGTGATAATCAGCACATCTTGATTGCATATGCAGTCAATTTCAGACTGCAGCAGTTGGTAGAAATCTTCAATTTCTTCATCTTTGGCTTTGGTGGTTGGTGTGTAAATTTGGATAACAGTAGTTTTAACTGGCATTCCCTGTAGGCCTATGGATATTATTCTATCACTCACAGCATGTACTTCAGGATAGATCTTGAAACATTCTTTGTGATGATGAATGCCACACCATTTCTCTTCAACATGTCATTAACAGCATAGTAGATCATATGGTTGTCTGATTCAAAATGGCCAAATCCAGTCCATTTCATCTCACTAATGCCGAGGATATCAAACTTTATGCGTTCCATTTCATTTTTGACAACTTCCAATTTTCCTAGATTCGTACTTCGTACACTCCATGCTCCAATTATTAATGGATGTTTTCAGCTGTTTCTTCTCATACTGAGTTGTGCCACTTCAGCAAATGGAGGTCCCAACAGCTCTACATTATACGTATCATTAAGGTAGACTTTACTCTGATGAGGCAGCTCTTTCCCAGCCATATTTTGAGGGCCTTCTGACCTGAGAGTCTCATCTTCCAGCACTGTATCAGACATGGTTTCAGGGTTATCCATAAAATTTCCCAATAATGTATCAGACAGTGTTTCACTACTATTCATAAGGTTTTCCCTGGCCAATTCTTTGAGAAGTGGATGGCCTCTTCCTTCTTCCAAGATTCTCTCAGTCTGGAAGCTCCACCAAGGACACCCCTGCTGGCACAGCCTCCAGCCTCACAGCAACAAGAAGCCACCACAGCACAACAAACCGACAGATAAGATCCTCTCCCTTAGCTGTTCCACCTGCTCCACTCACTTCCTAGGTTTCCTTCTACCTGTTTCGGCCACCAGCCCTGTCTGCCACTGCTTCCTGCCACCTGGGGGCTGTCCCCACCTTACCTGTTCCGGCCGCCAGCCCTGTCTGCTCCTGCTTCCTGCTTCCTGCCCCTTGGAGGCTCTCCCATAGAATCCTTTAATATTGCAACCTGAGGCCTGAATTTTTTCAGTTCTTTTAGCTTGAGAAATGCCAAGTGCTGTCTTCCCTTTAGGGAAGAAAAGACCCTTCAGGTCCTTGCACATTTCATTACAATACTTTGTCTTCTTGAGCTGCCTTTTGAAATCTGTTCAGCCATTTTACTTCATCATTTCTTCTCTTCATTTTAGTTTCTCACCATTCAAGAGCAAGTTTTTGAGTCTGTTCTGACATTCAGTTGGTCTTTCCTGTCTTTTAAATTACATTTTACTTCTCTTCATGTATGATGTCCTTCATGTCATCCATCAAGTCATTTGGACTTCCATCACTGGTGATCAATGCACCACATCTCTTGTTCAAATGGTCTCTAAATTCAGATGGGATATACTCAAGGTCATATTTTGGCTCTTGTGACCTTGTTTTAATTTTCTTCAGCTTAAATTTAAACTTGCATATGAGCAACTGAAGGTCTGAAGGTCTGTTGATTCCCAGTATTCAATCTAGCAAAGTCCACATGTATAGTCACCATTTACGTTGTTGAGAAAATGTATTTGCACTGAATAATTCAGTGGGATTGGAAAATTCTCTCATGCAATCTCTGGTGTCATCTCTATCACTGAGGCCATATTTTCCAACTTCCACATTCCACTCACCAGTAAGTAGCAATACATCTTTATTGTATGTCTGGTCAATTTCAAACTGCAGAAGTTGGTAAAAACATTCAATTTCTTCATCTTTGGCTTTAGTGGTTGGTACATAAATTTGAATAATAGCTGTATTAACTGGTCTTTGTTCTAGCAGTAAGGGTATTATCCTATCACTGACAGCACTGTATTTGAGGCGAGATCGTGAAATTTCTTTTTCATGATGAATGTGATGCCATCCTGCCTCAATTTCCCATTTCCAGCACAACAGTTCATATGACTGCCCAATTCAAAATGGTCAAACCGTCCATTTCAGCTCACTAATGCCTAGGATATGGATCTTTACATGTCCATTTCATTTCTGACAACTTCCAGTTTTCCCTAGATTCGTACCATGTACATTCAACGTTACAATTATTAATAGATGTTTACAGTCATTTTTCCTCATTTTGACTTATGCCCCATTAGCAAATGAGGCTCCTGAAAGTTTTACTCCAGCCAGATCACTAAGGTCAATTCTTACTTTTAGGAGGCAGCTCTTCCCACTGTCTTCCAATGTGAAATGCTCATCTTCTAGCAGTGTATCAGATATTTCTCTACTATCCATAAGGTTTTCAGTGGTCAATTTTTTCAGAAGTAGAAAACCACATCCTTCTTCCTAGTCTGTCTCAGTCTGCAAGCTCTGCTAAAACCTATCTACCATAGCTTCCAGCATCATAGTAACATACAAGCTACTACAGTGGCAAGCTGTCATGACAAACTGACAGACTTCTACAGACAATCCACTGACTTCTGAGTAAAATATACAATTAGACACAAAACAGTGAATTCCTTTTGTTTTATATTTTCTATGAGGTTATCAGGTAGATAATACAGTTTTTAATCAATTACACATAATATTATTATGAGGGTCTACATTTTCTGCTAGGAGTTCTGGTAGCATAGTGCCTAAGGCACTTGACTGGTAACCAGAAGGCTGGCAGTTCACACCCATCAGCCACTCCTCAGAAGGAAGGTTGGGCAATTTACTTCTGTAGTAATACTGCCTCAGAAACCCAAGGTGGGGTTGCTATGATTCGAGGCCAACACAACAGTACATAACAACAACAACCACACATTTTCTGGCATATTTTTATTTTTGACTGCTACATGCTATTCAAAAAAAGGAGCTCTGGTGGCGTAGTGCCTAAGGCATTTGACTGCTAACTAGAAGGCTAGTGGTCTGCTACATGCTATTCAAAACAAGGAGCTCTGGTGTCATAGTACCTAAGGCATTTGAGTACTAATCAGAAGGCTGGCAGTTCAAACCCACCAGCCACTCCTGGGAACGAAGACTGGGCAATCTACTTCTGTAGTGATCCTGCCTCAGAAACCCAAAGAGAGGTTGCTATGAGTTGGATCCAACTAAACAGCAGTGAGAGGGACACACTGTTAGTATTCCTTATCTGTATGCTTTTAAAATCAAAGTACAAAAAGATAAAATCACATAGAATAATAGTTACAGAAACACATGACAATGTTTTTCTAAAATCCACCTATGGGCTTGCTTGTAACTTCCAGCCTGGCTGTGTTTTCATCATATTTTTAGCAATTGGTATTAACGTCCCCTTCTAGTGCCAGGAAAGGGAGGCAGCAGGAGAGACCAGGGATGTCAGGAGCAATAGGAAATCCAGGTAAAAAGGGGTGGGAGGCAAGGCTAGGCCCCAAGCCCTTTAAAGCCAGGAAAGGAAGGGAGCACCCAGGGACCAAAGAGTGGCAGGTCCCAGGTAGGAAGTAGGTAAGGGGAGGGCTCAGAAGTTTCCAACAGCTAAGGGAGACAAACTTGTCTGTTAGTTTCTCATCCTTTGGGGCTTGTACGTTCCTGTGGGGCTTGAGGCTGTGCCACTGGTGTTTCAGATGCCAGCAGAGTTGCACATGGTGCAGAGGTTTCAACGCAGCTTACAGACTAAGACAGACTAGGAAGAAGGAGGAGGCCATCCACTTCTCAAAAACTGGCCAGGGAAAACCTTATGAATAGCAGAGAAACCCTGTATGATAAATAACTGGGCAACTTTATGAATAGCTTGGAAACGCTGTCCGACAGTGCAGGAAGACGAGTCCCTTGGGTTGGAAGGCACTCAAAACAGGACTGGGAAAGAGCTGTCTCATCAGAGTAGAACCAACCTTAATGATATGGATACAGTAAGTCCTTCAGGACCTCCATGGGCTAATGTGGCATGACTCAAATTGAGGAGACACAGTTGAAAACATCCATTAATAATCGGAACATGCAATGTACAAAGTATGAATCTAGGAAAACTAGAAGTTAAAAATGAAATGGAATGCATAAAGATTGATGTCCTAGGCATAAGTGAGCTGAAATGGACCAGTTTTGGCCATTTTGAATCAGAAAAACATATGATCTACTATGCTGGGAATGACAAACTGAAGAGGAATAGCGTGGCATTCATCATCACAAAGGATGGTTCAAGATCTGTCCTGAAGTACAATGCTGTCAGTGATAGGATAATATCCATACGTCTACAAGGAAGACCCATTAATACTACTTGTATTCAAATCTACGCACCAACCACCAAAGCCAAAGAGGAGGAAATTGAAGATTTTTATCAACTTCTGCACTCTGAAATTGACTAAACATGCAATCAAGATGTGTTGCTTATCACTGGTGATTGAAATGCAAAAGTTGGAAACAAAGAGAATAACCAGTAGTTGGAAAATTTGGTATTCATGACAGAAATAACACTGGAGATCTCATGATATAATTTTGCAAGATTAACAACTTAGTCATCACAAATACCTTTTTTCAACAACACAAATGCCAGCTGTGCACATGGACTTCGCCAGATGGAGTACATAGGAATCAGACTGACTACATCTATGGCAACAGGAAATGGAAAAGCTCAATATCTTCAGCCAAAACAAGGCCAGGACCTAACTGTGGAACAGACCATCAACTGCTCATATGCAAGTTCAACCTGAAGTTGAAGACAATTAAAATAAGTCCACGAGAGCCAAAATATGACCTTGAGTATAACCTCATGAATTTAGAGACCATCTAAAGAATAGACTTGATGCACTGAATACCAATGATCGAAAACCATTAGAATTGTGGGATGACATCAAGAGCATCATTCATGAAGAAAACAAGAGGTCATTAAAAATGAGGAAGAAAGAAAAGACCAAAATGGATGTCAGAAGGGACTCTGAAGCTCGCCCTTGAGCGAAGAGTAGCTAAAGCAAATTAAAGAAATTACAAGATATAAGAGCTGAACAGAAGATTTCAAAGAGCAGCTGGAGCAGACAAAGCCAATTACTATAATGAAATATGCAAAGACAAGGAACTAGAAAACCAAAAGGGAAGAACATGATCAGCATTTCTCAAGCTGAAAGGTCTGAGGAAAAAATTTAAGCCTTGAGTTGCAATACTGAAAAATTCTCCAGGCAAAATACTGAATGATGCAGGAAGAATCAAAAGAAGATGTATGGAATACACAGAGTCACTGTACCAAAAAGAACTGGTCGAGGTTCATCCATTTCAGGAGATGGCATATGTTCAAAAACCAATGGTATGGAAGGAAGAAGTCGAAGCTGCAATGAAGGAATTGCCGAAGAATGAGGTTCAAGGAATTGATGGAATACCCGTTGACATGTTTCAACAAATGGATGCCCCGCTGGAGGCATTCAATCGGTTATGCAAAGAGATTTGGAAGACAGCTACCTGGCCAACTGACTGGAAGAGATCTCTGTTTGTATCCATTCCAAAGAAAGGTGATCCCACAGAATGTAGAAATTATAGAACAATATCCTTAATATCATATGCAAGTAAAATCTTACTGAAGATAATTCAAAAACGGTTGCAGCAGTATATTGATAGAAAACTTCCAGAGGTGCAGGCTGGATTCAGAAGAGGACGTGGAATGAGGGATATCACTGGTGATGTCAGATGGATCTTGGCTCAAACAAAGAATATCAGAAAGATGTTTACTTGTGTTTTATTGACTATGCCAAAGCACTTGATTGTGTGGATCATAACAAATTATGGATAACATTCAGAAGAATGGGAATCCTAGAACACTTAATTGTACCCATGAGGAACCTCTACATAGACCAGGATGCTGTCATTTGAACAGAAAAAGGGAATACTACATGGTTTAAAATCAAGAAGGGAGTGTGTCATGGTTGTGTCCTTTCACCATACTTATTCAATCTGTATGCTGAGCAAATAATCCAAGAAGCTGGCCTATATGGAGAAGAATGTGGTATTAGGACTGGAGGAAGAATCATTAACAACCTGCGATACGCTAACACAACTTTGCTTGCTGAAAGTGAGGATGACTTGAAGTACTTACAGATGAAGACTGAAGACTACAATCTGCAGTATGGATTACATCTCAATATAAAGAAAACAAAAATCCTAACAACTGGACCTATAAGCAACATTACGATAAATGGAGAAAAGACTGAAATCATCAAAAACTTAACATTGCTTGGTTCTACAATCGACACCAATGGAAGCCTCAGTCAGGACATCAGACAACATATAGCAGTGGGCAAACTGGCTGCAAAGGACCTCTTTCAAGTGCTGAAGAGCAAAGATGTTTCCTTGAGGACTAAGATGTGCCTGACACAAGCCATGGTATTTTCAATTGCCTCATATGCATGTGAGAGCTGGACAATGAATAAGAAAGACCGAAGAAGAATTGAAGCTTTTGAGCTGTAGTGTTGGTGAAGAATGCTGAAAGTACCGTGGACTGCTAAAAGAACTAACAGGTCTGTCCTGGAGGAAGTGCAGCCAGAATGCTCTTTGGAAGCGAGAATTGCCAGAGTTCATCTCATCTACTTTGGTCATATTGTCAGAAAGGACCATTCCCTGGAGAAGGATGCCATGCCTGGTAAGGTGGAAAGTTGACAAAAGAAGGGAAGGCCCTCGACGAGATGGACTGACAGAGTGGCAACAGCAATGGGCTCAAGTTTAGCAAGAATCATGGAGCTGGCTCAGGACCGGGAGGTGTTTTGTTTTGCTGTGCGTAGGGTCACTATGAGTAGGAGATGACTTGATGGTACCTAACAACAACAACATAGGCAAAATTCTTTTTCTTCCTTATGAGCATTCAGCAACATGACTACTAAAAGTGTCTAGTTATAAAATATACGAAAACACCATAGGAAAACAGGAATATATCTGTTTTTAAATGAAAAGCTTCACAATGTTTTCAAGAAAACTGAGTTATTTGAAATACATAAACTACTAATATGAAAAGGATTTGTTCATATACTTCCAAAATGATAAACTATGAAACAATTTTACAAACATACTTAAATTGCTTCATTCTAGAGGAACTTTATATTAAAAGGCAGAACTGTACAACCTCCTGTATTGCTGATAAATACATAGATAGATGCATAACATAGGCATGCACACATACACACTAGGATAGAAGGCCAAGGTAAAACTTAACATTGATTCACATGGTAATAAAATTGTTCTATTTGATATACATTTCTAATTCTTACACCAAACGAAAATCCTAGCTTGGCAATAGTTTTTGTTTGGTACCTCTCTCCTACTAACTTTTCTTTTGTTTTTACAATGAATAGTAAACCTAGGGACTGAGCTTATTATTTACTTTTCACTCTTTTTTTTTTTGAAAGTTCTCTTCTTTTTCTAGACAGTATTACCATTTAATGGGGTGATGTTATTTATACTTTGAATAGTTACATAAATAATAAAGGAATAAGTAAATATTTAAAGAAAAACATTAGGAAAACAATAGAAGTGATACAGTAAAGCAGAGACTAAATCTTCCACAACAGCAAAAGCTTCAATTTTTAATTGCATATGCCACCAGAATAAAGCATACTTTTCCAAGACTCTTCTTATCTTGGTGGGGCCATGGATGATTTAAGATCTAAACAAAGTGACCCCATGGCAGTTTCCAAGAGCTTTCCTTAAAAGATAGCTGGCATTCACCTCTCCTACTCCTTTCTGTATTCCTTACTCCTTCCTGATGTCTAGAATACAGATGATGGCTGAAACTAAAGTAGTCATGTCGGTCTGTAAGGTGACCTTGGCAATGGAGATCATGCACAGCAGAGTAATGAGATAAAAGAGGCCTCAAGCCCTGAATACTTCGTTTAACTGTATTATACTAACCCTTTTTTAGAGGGTGGCAAAACAACAAAAAAAAACCTCCGACACTGTTTAAGTAACAGTTATGTGAGGCCCCTACTATTCAAAGCTAAATCTAACTCTAATCGCAATTTATAGAATATTTTTACAAATTTTCAAAGTGACATGTGAATGAAGTTTGAAAGCTATGAACTAAGTCAGTCTATTGCCCAGGACCAATCACTATCAGTGCCTGAATTGTATCAAGTGATTCACAAACCACTGGCAATTTGAGAGGGAAAACATATATTCTACAAATTTAAAATATAAAATTAACAGTTATTTTCACAAAAATATGTTATGTTAAAGGTGCAACACATGCTACAAGGAATGCTAACATTCAGGCCATCTTAACTATATTCAGAGAGCTTAAAAATTACTATTTACTTAGTTAAATTATACTTTTTCATTATTCCTATTGTGTTTCATCATAGCCCCTATTCACAAAAGTAGAACCCCAGCTATGATGTTTCAATGGCCTCACATGCATGTGAAAGCTGAGCCATGAATAAGGAAGACAGAAGAAGAGTTGATGCTTTTGAGTTGTGGTGTTGGCAAAAAATACTGAAAGTACCATGAACTGCCAGAAGAATGAACAAATCTGTCCTGTAAGAAGTGCAGCAGAAATGCTCCTTGGAAGTGAGATAGGCCAGACTGGTCTCACCTGCTTTGGTTATTTTGTCAGAAGGGACCATTCCTTGGAGAAGGGTATCATGCTTGGTAAAGTGGAGGGTCAGCAAAAATAGGTCAACAAGATGGACTGACACAGACGCTGCAACTATGAGTTCAGGTAAAGCAAGGACTGTGAGGCTGGCGCAAGACTGGGCAGTATTATATTCTGTTGTACATAGGGTCACTATGAGTCAGAGGCGACTCTACAGGACCTAACGGCAACACCAACAATCTGAAAAACAGTTCACTGAAGTATAAAAATGTTGATGAAAACAGTATCAAATCCTACCACTCAGATTGCTGTTGCTGTTGTTATTTGCCGTCGAGTCGGCCCTGACTCATAGCGACCCCTCTTTGGGTTTCCAGGGCAGTATCACTGTGGAAGTAGGATTGCCCAACCTTCCTTCCGAGGAGTGGCTGGTGGGTTTGAACCGCCAGCCTTCTGGTTAGCAGTCAAGTGCCTTAGGCACTATGCTACCAGAGCTCCCGTTCCTCACTCAGATTAAGATAATTAATACTGATGGTAAACAGAACTCCAGTGTAATAAAGAATATAAACGTTGTTGAAATAAGCAAATCAAAAAAGAAAAGCAAAAACAAGAGGCACTATCATTTTTACATACTGGATCATATTTATTGTACATATGCTTCTACTGCCCGCTGTGTGGTCAATATTAAGACTTCAACAAATCGTTATGTAAAGCCACTGGAGTCTAAGTTATTATCAAATAAAACATAGTGGACTCTGATAAACCATTATGAAACCAAATAATCTTAACAAACAACTCCCTCCTCTAATGTGTTCCGAATGTAAATTGGCAGATTTTTGTCCCAAAAGTTAAGAATAGAACAAAATTTAAAAGATCCCCTTTAAAATTATATTTCTCTCCAGAAAAACAAGCATTATTTATTCAATTTCCAAGAAGCTTATAAACTAAGCACAAATCTCTTGACAAATACTACAATTGGGGAAAAAGTAAAATGAACTATTGGCAAAAATACCTCTTTCAAATGACACTGCAGAATGTCACATAGTATCAGTGTCACACAATTTAGAAGAACAACTACTATCCTACATGAATACCTGCAAATATTTCACTTTAGCATTAGACAAAGCCATTGATGTACACAGCATGAATAAAAGCATACACAGGGGGACTGCACAAGAGAGAAGTACTCAACAACTTTCAATTCTACTTATCACTGAAAACTCATGGTAAGGCTACTGTTTTGTTTAATAAGCTGAAGTCATTTTTTAATAAAACAGTATCCATGGATGCAAAAAGGAGGCTATACATAAATTTAAATTCACAATCTGCTTTCTGTCACAGGATCAACTGGAATCTAACAATATGCTTCTTTTTGTATTTTTTAAATTGAAGTAAAATTCATCTAACATAAAATTAACTATTTTAAGGCATACAATTTAGTAGTATTTAGAACATTCACAGTATTATGCAATCATCACTTCTATCTAGTTCTAAAATATTGTCATCACCTCAAAAAGAAATCCTGTATCTTCCATTCATTCCCTCCATTCCCCTTTCTCCCTGGCCCTTGGCAACCACTAATCTTTTTCTCTGAATGCATTTGCTTATTCTGGATATTTCATATACATGAAATCATAAAACATGTGATCTTTTAGGTCTGGCTTCTTTCATTTTGTGTAACATTTTCAAGGTTCGTCCATATTACAACATGTACTGAAATTTCATTCCTTTTTATGGTTTAACTGTAAAAGTTCACTGTTTCTATATACCACGTTTTGTTTATCCATTCAATAGCTGGTGGACATTTCTGTTGTTTCTACCTTTTTGCAATTGTGAATAGTGCTTATAAGAATGTGTGTATACATCTTGCTCCAGCACTAGTAGCAAAGTTCAACAAGACAGAAAATAACAAATGCTGGCGAGGTTGTGGAGAGATTGGGACTCTCATACACTGCT
>NW_006921632.1:8358592-8370940 GCF_000298275.1 Orycteropus afer afer
GAATGTGTGTATAAATTGTTGCCTGAATACCTTTTTTCAATTGTGATGGGGTAAATACCTAATATGGAGTTCCAGGGTCATATGGTTAATTCTACTTTTAACTTTATGAGGAACTGCCAAGCTGTTTTCCATACCAGCTGAACAATATGCTTCTTGATCATATGTCATTATTGAAGAAAAGTGGGGAAAAAAGTAAATCTCATCAATTGTGACCACTAAGTAACATTTTGTCAGTGTTATAAACTGGCAGCACATAAAGCTCTGCTTTTCCACACTTAAAAGTAATCTAGGTATCAAAAGGAAATACATGAAGTTTTAAAACTGAAAAAAATAAAATTAATTTAATATTGACATAGGTAAAGATATTTCTATGCTTTTACACATTGTTTGCTCTAGTGTCATAACTTCCGTGATTTATTTAGTATTTTGAATTCTCTAAAAATTACTTCAAGGCTGAATTATTATGATTTATAATGCTGAGGTTAAGATTTCTTAAGAGGTCCCAACATTAAGCTAGGGACTCTAAAAGATAAGTTTCCAGGTCAGTAATAACCCCGATTCTCAGCAGTAAACAATGCAAATCATTCTCTAAGAAAATGCCTCCATTTATATGTCCACGTTTTCTGAACAGTAAAATAAAATAAAATTACAATAACAATAATGTCATGGCCAAAGATTACCATAACACAGATGAAAACAAAACACCACTGAGTAGTAGTAGGTAGCATAACAATAACCAGTTTAGATGCCCAAGTTTTCATGTATAGTAATCATCATGATAAATCCTATAGGAAGTAACCCTGTATGAAATATCAAAAGAAATAAAATACAGAAAGAGGAAATTAAGCCAGTAACAAGTCATATTAAACACCAGTATTATATGCCTAGCGTATGCCAATAGAGTACCAAAAGAATAGAATAACATGACAAAATGACAGTATTTGAAGAAACAATGGCTATTAATTTTCCAGAACTGATGAAAAATCCAAATTTAATGATACAGAAAGAAAATAAATAAAAGCAGAATAAATAAAGAGAAATGCACACCAAGCACATTGTAATGAAACGCCACAACAGCAAAGAAAAAGAAAAATCTTTAAATTCAGGCAAAAAAAAAAAAAAAGAGGCAAATCACCTACAGGGGAATGACAACTGAATTTAAGCTGATATTATTATCAATAACTGAAAGCAGAAGATGGTGGAATAATATCATCAAAGTTGTGTTAAAAAAAAAAAGCCTGATATCACATCCTTAGCAAAATTATCTTTCTAGAGTAAAGATGAAAAAAAGGAATTTCAAACAAACAAAAACACCATAAAACCTACATTAAAAGAAATGCTATAGGACATGCTTCAAGAAACAGGAAAATGATACCAGAAGGAAGACCTTAGAAGGTCAAATAAATGGTGAACAAAGAAACTGGTAAATTTACCTGGAGGTAAATCTAATGAACACTGCTAAATAAAATAATGAAGATAATAATGTCTGTCTTTAAAACAACAAAAGGAATGATACTGTCCAAGAACTCCAATCTTAAGATCCATAAGAAAGAAGTCACAGGATCTGAAATGGGATAATCAGAGTTTAAGTGTGCTGATGTTTTAAGGAATTCCTTTAAAAATGACTGAAATAGAATATATAGCTTCCAATCCAATGTATGCATTTAAATGGACTAGAAAACAAAACATTTAAGTATTTTTACAAGTTATATGTTGCTGTTATGTGCTGTTGAGTCGGACCCGACTCATAGCGACCCCTCCTTGGGTTTCCGAAGCAGTATCACTACAGAAGTAGACTGCCCAACCTTCATTCTGAGGAGTGGCTGGTGGGTTTGAACCGCCAGCCTTCTGGTTAGCAGTCAAGGGCCTTAGGCACTATGCTACCAGAGCTCCTATAGAGAAAGAAAATTTAAAATATTAAAATGAAGTATTAAAGGCAAATTTAAACACACCAGGTCATCACAAATAATAAAAAATAATGTGTTAATAAGCTAAAGAGTTTACAGACAGTACAACTGGATAAGAAAAAAAATTACAATATATGCCTTTTTTTTTAATAAGAGAGATACCAAATTCCTAAGTATAGATGTTTAAATTAAAAGAACAGAAAGGTTGTATCAGTTGCATTCTAACCAAATAAAGCAAAGATTGTTATACTATTAAGAAACAAAACAGGTTTAAAACAAACAACAATATTTGACAGCATGTGACTGCTTTATGAGCTCACCAGACCAGCATATTCTTTAGTCAGATGTCTACTGGGGCTGGTTTAAGGAAGGGTATTATATAAAATAAGTTCTATTTACCAGAAAGATAGGGTAGTTCTAAATTTGTGTGCACTGATAATTTTAAGCAAAACTGCTATAATAACAAAGAGAAACTGACAAATCCACTATCATAGTGGGAGATTTCAACACCTCTCTCTCATTTATTGAAAGTTAAGGCAAATGAAAAAAAATTGATATAAGGTACAAATGATTATCAAGCTTAATTATTTAAATGAGAGAACACACATTCCTGTCAACTACATGCAATTTATTTGTAAACATTAACCACCTACATGCCCTAAAAAAGTCTCAATAATTATCAAAGAATCAGAAATAAACAGACCAACATCCTTTGACAACAATGCAATTATAAGTCAATTAACAAAAAGATAAAGAATTACTGGCCCAGTGAAAGGGCCATAAACCACAGGAAACAGCCTGAGATCCTATTTCTTAACATAAATACAATCCAAAACATACCACAGTCTTCCAACGCAAACAAAGAATTAACCTTGCACCATGACTCCCAGTGAAGAAGCTCTGGTTAAAGCGTCGGCTGCTAACCAGAAGGTCAGCAGTTTAAAACCACCAGCCACTCTGCGGGGAAAACACGAGGCAGTCTGCTTCCTTAAAGGTGTACAGTTTTAGAAACCCTGTGGAGCAGTTCTAGTCTGTCCCACAGGGTTGCTATGAGTCAGAATCAACTCAATGCCAGTGGGTTTGGCGGGTATCATTCCTAACAGACATTTAAGTAAGAAGACGGTGGTCCATTGGACTCACAAAACAGTTGCATGCTGTCAATCATTATCCTACTTATGAGGAAGCTGAAATTAGTGAGATGTGGAGCTAAGAGTTGAACCTAGGTTGTTTAGTTATAGAAACCTTAAGTTTATCCACTATTTTGAACTTTGTAGTAAGCATTCAACAAATGAGTTAAATGAGTGAGCAAAAAACACTGAAAGCAAATGAACAAAGAATTACACGGCAAGTATGTCACTCTAAGTTTTGATGATGGAAAAATCCTTTCATACATACAGCAGATTAAAGTAGTTCAGCACATTTGCTTAGCATACATGGTCATAAAAGGAAACTGTTTTTTATTAAAACCCTAATGAGATACCATTCTGAGAAACCATAATGAGACACCACTATGTTGATTAAGATTTAAAAAACCCAGAAAATAATAAATGTTGGCAATGACATGGGGAAACTAGAACCCTTATCCACTACTGGTGGGGATGCAAAATGGTAAAGCTGTTGCAGAAAACTATGGCAGTTCCTCAAAAAACTAAAAATAGAACTACCAAATAACCTGGCAATTCCACTCCCAGGTATATACTCAAAAAACTTGAAAGCAGAGACTCTACAACAATGTTCATTGCAGCACTATTCAAAACAGCCACAAGGTGCAAACAACCTAAATGCCCTCAACAGATGAATGCATTAACATAATGTGGTACATATATATATATATACACAAGAGAATACTACTCAGTCAGTAGGAGAAATGAAGTCTGGATACCTGCTGCACTACAAATGGAGCTTGAAGACATTTTGTTCTCCTTTTGTAAATCACAGAAGGACAAATATTGTATGATCTCAATTATATAAAGAGAGAAGATAAATGTATAGCAACCAAAGATTATTAGTGTGTGTATGGGAGTGAATTGTAATGGAAAAATTACACAGATTAAACCTAGGGTTTCACAACTGATTATTGGAATTGCTGTCAATAAGGTGTACACCTGTAAAAAGTTGAATTATCAAAAGTTGTGTTAACAGATATATTTACAACAGTGACTGAAAGGAAAAGTAGCTGTTGAGTCTAAGTATGGACAACCAAACATGAATGGGACTTTGTTCCTTGGTTTGGAGGTTTAATGTCATGATTTCATGAGACATCCCAGTTAATTGGACTAATAAAATTTTTAGAAATTCTGTTCTATTTCCTACTTTGTTGAGTTGGGCCTGGGGTCTTAAAAGCTTTCAAGTAGCCAGCCATCTAAGGCACAACTGGTCTGTATTCACCTGGAACAACAGAGTTAGAAAGATAATCCGGAACAGGAGGAGAAAATGGAACGTGTGGCTAATTGCCTCTAGGAACAAATGCCTTTTTTGCCATCAGATCAGAAGAACTGGATGGTGCCCAGCTACCATTACTGAACATTTTTATTAAAAATGCCATAGAAGAATGGTAATCAGAAAGGGAGAAATGCAGTACAGAATTTCAGATTCTCATGGACTCTAGATTTGGGGGAGTAGAGGGCAGGGATTGGAATGAACACCTCAAATTGCTGCCCTGAGATAATCTGTAAACCTTAAACCAAAAATATCCCCTGAAGCCATTTTAAAACCAAACAATAGTTTAACTAATAAACAAAAAGTCTGCCTTCAGCATTATGCTCTTTTAAGAACTATCTATATGGTGTCAAATTGACAACAGCAACTCAAAAGTTTTGACTTTAGAAACCTAAAGGGCAGTGAGTTTATATAATGAGTGGGGTATAGTTCAGAAAAAGAGGGTAAGAATGGTTGCACTCTAAAAGAATGTAGTACATATCACTAAACTGTATATGCAGAAACTATTGAATTGGTAGGTGTTCTGCTATGTATATTCTCAACAGCAACTAAATAAAATTTAAAAAATAAAAAAAAGGATACTGCTTTATATACGAAAATAAACTAAGTGAACAACTAGTTTATTGTTTGCTGTCAGTATCATTGCAACTCATAGCAACCTCATATGTATAAAGAAGAACTGATCCATAGGGTTTTCAAAACTGCCCTCATAAAAGCTTAGTTTAAGTTTGCAGTTATAGCATAGACAGTGATATGCTAAAGAAAAAATAAGGGGATGGGAAACCTTCAGTTCAGGAACACAAAAGAAAAGGAATTCCCTTGGAGTTTTTCCACTATGTCACATTATAAACCTCCACATCCTACAGGGGGGAAAAGAATAAACAAACAGAGGTCACCAGCAAAAAATATTACTAAGGGTTTCCTTTATATGATTTTTAGACCTTTTTAGAAAGGTAATCTATTGTTAACTGATTATTTCTCGTATCATAAAAATATACTTCTTTTACAGAGAAGGGAAAAAAAGCTACATAAAAGCATGAATTTTGGTATGTGTCCAATAGCAGTGTTAAGACAGAAGGAAATTCCTAGCACATGCTATGCATAGCATGAATCAATACAATTTTCTTCTTTCCAGGTATTACTGGAAAGAATTCTAGGCATTAATAGGTCCATTAGAGACAGCGTACAGAGATTGAAATCAATAAATTAGCTGATTTTGGAACCAGTTTGGAATTATCTGTAGTCAATGTTTGATCCTCATGAGTGCTATTAATGATACCACTCTAGACAGTAAGTTATCATATGTCTATTTCACATAGTAACTCAAAAGTTATTCTTATCTTTTTTATTACATAAACAAGTATCAAAGAACTCTTAATGAAAACTATAGTTAACTTTCTAAAGAATGTAACTTTCTGAAGCTAAGACTTTATCTCCAAAAGAAACCATGGTGGAGGTACTGTTCACATTCACACACATTAATACTCAAGCAAGGATACTCTTTTTCATTAAGCCAAACATGTTTAATCTTAAATAAAGTTAATGAATAAAATCAGCTTATTAATTTATAAAACTAAACACTAAAATGAAATAATAAACTCAAACACTAAAATATAATGTAAATGGACATAGTACTTTATTTTATAGGTCGTAATCAAGAAAAGGAGTTTAGGTTTCACAACAGTTAAGCACTTGCGTGCTAACCAAATAGTTAGCAGTTAGATCCCACTCAGTCGCTCCACAGGAGAATGACCTGGCAATTTGCTTCTATAAACATTACAGCAAAGAAAATCCAATGGTGCAGTTCTACTCTGTCACATGGTGCACTAGGAGTTGGAATCTACTTGATTGTACCCCAACATTAGCAACAATCAAGAAAAGACAAATTTCATATGAAAAGATCCTACCCACTGTTTCAAATCCTGTAAAATGTAATCCTTTTTAATCATTCCTAATGAGTATTTTCATTCTTTATATCAAACTGCAGTTCATTTCTCTAGAACATGTTTGTAAATATATATTAAAAAGTAATCATTCACAATTATTTGGAAGATTATTTTCAAAATATTCCTAGCAAAGAACAAAAAAGAAAGTCTCAAACTCCTGGATCTCAAAACCTACTACAATGTCAAAACAGCTTGGTACGGATGCAACGAAAGACACATAGACAAGTGAAACAGAATTGAAAACCCAGAAATATATATCCATCCACCTATGGTCAGCTGATCTTTCAAAAAAGGCTGAAATCCATTAAACAGGGAGGGGAGAGAGAGTCTCTTCAGAAAATAGTGCTGGCAAAACTGGATATCTATTTGTAGAAAAATAAAACAAGATTCATAGCTCAAGCCATACATGAAAACTAACTCCAGATGGATCACAGACTTAATAAATGTGAAACCTAAAACTATAAAGTTCATCAAAGAAAGAGAGGGACAAACTTAGAGGCCCTAAATTATGGCAAAAATGGACTAACACGCCTAACTCAAAATGCACAAACAACAGAAGATAAACTAGATGATTGAGACCTCCTAAAAATTAAATTCTTACAGGCATCAAAAAACTTCTCCAAAAGAGTGAAAAAAAGAACCTACAGATTGGGAGAAAATATTTGGCAATGACACATCTGACAAAGGACTTATCTCTAAAATTTATAGGAAACTCCAATACATCAACTCAAAAAGACAAAAAATCCAATTAAAAAAATGGACAGAAGACATGAACAGACACTTCACCAAAGAAGATATTCATGTCCAACAAACATGTGAAGAAATGTTCATGATCATCAGCCATTAGAGAGATGCAAATCAAAACAACAAGATACCATCTCAGCCCAGTATTAATAGCAAAATTCAACAAGACCAAAAATAAAAATGCTAGTGAGGAAATGGAGCGATTGGGGCTCTTCATACACTGCTGGTGAGACTGTCAAATGATATAACCAATGTGGAAATCAGTGTGGTGATTCCTTAAAAAGTTGGAAACAGGAGTTCCGGTAAAAAGGCAGAATAGGCAGAAAGGCTGCACAGACCCTCTTCAATAATGAAAAGGGGAAACAATTAACAGAGATACAGAACATAATCCTGGACCCCTGAGCCTTGAAGGGAAGGATATAGAAGTGGACTAAACTCCAACTAGCAGAAGAATTTGCATGAAAACCCCCAAAATGGAGACATATGGAGCTGCAGTCTGGCAGTGATCCTGACAGCACAAACAGCTAATCACCGAGTCGTGTTAGGACCTAAGAATTAACCTAAAAATCAGCCCTGCTACCCAGGGACTGCACAGAGGACTGCTCTGGTAGCTGGTGAATGAAAGGGGAAACAGCAAAGAGGAAGGTGGCTGAGTTATGGACTTTTGGTGTCCGGAGGGCACAGCCATTTTGAATGTTTACAAGCGGTTTGACCATTTTGGATATTTAAAGCAACAGTGTTGTGTCAGACCTGGTTCTCTAGAGAAACAAAACCAGTAAAGGTTATAGAGAGAGAGAAAGAGAAAAATTTATCTTAGGAAAATGGCTCACACACTTATAGAAGCTGGCAAGTCCAAAGTTCTTGGATCAAATGTCAAGCTGGAGGATTTTCCCGACTCTTGCAGCTGCAAGGGATGAGGAGCTCAAGGTTGGCAGGCAGTGTACTGGCTAATGACTCCAGTGAATAACAAATCCAAGATCTCCAGGCTGAAGGGTGGATTTTTCGCTCCCGGGCAGTTGTAGGCAGCACAAAAGAATCCCGATCCATAGAGGAATGTCTCTTTTCCCAGGATGTCCATAGATGTAGTGGAAGCAGGCCACATCCCTGCCAAAACTCCCTTTCAACATACTGGCTGCTCAAAACATAATCATCTGATCCCATCATGGGAATAACCACACCACAACAGCTTAAACCACCAGCCAAGTTGACACACAGCTCCAACTATCACAAGTGTTATCCCAGATTCCAGAGACTTAAGAACAGGCTGCACTTGCCAGGAACCACAAGGACACTGCAGATGCCAACAACTGGGAAGGTGCAATATTCCCCTTGTTACGCTTATGACCCACACCCTCTTGGTGAACGGAGGTGCAGCCACCCCTCATTTCCACCCACCTCCTAGGTCTGCAGGAATTCAATCCCAGTCTGTGTGCTTAGACAGAGCGAGGGTCCCCTGCCCCACCCTGATTTTTTGTTTGTTTATTTTAGCCTGTTTTAAAATTATTATTATTATTCTCCTTTTCATTATTATTCTTTATTCTTCCCTTCCCAGGTTCTAGTTTCCAGCTTTTTCTCTTTTTCCTGTTCCTGGTTTCAATTTTTCTTTCTTTCTGAAGGTTAATGCAGTTCCTTGTGTTTGTGTGTGTTTTCCCCCATTTTTTTTTTCTTTTTCATTATTCTCCTACTCTACCTTCTTTCTCTCATTCCCCTCTACCCAGATACTGTAGGGTTTTTTTTTTCTTTTTCTTTTTTGGTTACTATTCCTGTGTGATTACATAGTGGTTTTTTTTGTTGTTGTTGTTCATTTGTTTTTACTTTTGTGATGGTTTTTCAATTCTTATTTTTGTCTAACTGACCGGGAGACAGCAACAGTCCCTATACGACACAACTACACCCACACCTCCTGCAGCTTCACTTACTGAGTGAGAGCCACCACTTCCTTCTTCACCAATGGGCCAACAATAAACCACCACTCAGAAGAGCCTGACTCACCTGCTTGGCTGCTTTTCAGTTAACAGAGACCTAAATACAACAATGTCACATTGCCTGGGAGACAACAGACCGTCACAGTCCACACAAAGAAGATAAAATTGTAGAAACAAGGGAGGAGGATACAGACCCAGAACACATCCCTGAGGAAAAAGCAGCATTAGAACGCCCTGATAAGGATCAAAAGAATTATATTTAGTATCCTCAAAGGATTGAGAGACAGATCAAGGAAAACACAGACAAAACCCCAAAAGAATTCTGGAACAAAATAAAAGAACAAAAGGAAAAATTAGAAATGACTCAAAATCTACAGATACAAATACAGAAAAATAATACTAAGTTGTCAGAAATAGATAACACATTAAACAGGCAAAGGAGTGGAAATGACACAATGGAAGACAGAAATAATGAGATTGCAGATAAATACCTGACTACTTCTTAGGAAAGGGATCAATCAGAAAAAAGATCAAAACAAAATGAAGGAATCCTATGGTTCATGTGGGATACCATCACAAGGAATAACTTATGTGTCATTAGAATTGCAGAACAGGAAGAGAAAAATAAAACCACTAATAAAATTGTCCAAGATTTGCTGGAGAAGAACTTCCCTGATATGATGAAAGATGAGAATATATCCATTCAGGAAGTCCAACAAACCCTAAATAGGATAGACCTCAAAAGAAAATGATCATCAAACTCATCAAAACCAAAGACAAAGACAGAATCCTGAAAGCAACATGGGAAAAACAAAAAGTTACTTACAAAGGACAACCAGTAAGAACAAGCTCTGATTTCTCAGCAGACACCATGCAAACAAGAAGGCAATGGGTAGTATATATAAAACTCTGAAAGAGAAAAATTTTCAAACAAGAATGATATACCCCGCAAAATTGTCCCTCAAATATGATGCTGAAATTAGATTTCCAGAAACTAAGGGAATTTGTTAAAACCAAATCAACCTTATAAGAGATATTAAAGGGAGTCCTTTGAACAGAGAACTAAAAACAGCAAACAACAACAATAAATACACAAGATGACATAACCCAGAAACCATAGCTATGGCCATGTTATTGTTGTTGTTATGTGCCATTGAGTCAGACCTGACTCATAGCGACCCCTCCTTGGGTTTCCGAGGCAGTATCATTATGGAAGTAGATTACCCCATCTTCCTTCTGAGGAGTGGCTGGTGGTTTTGAACCACCGGCCTTCTGGTTAGCAGTCAAGTGCCTTAGGCACTATGCTACCAGATCTCCCAATAGCTATGGACATAGCCAAAGTAAAATAAGATTAGAAGATTGTAAATAGGGAACGAGAGACATCAATTGGCAAATGAGAACAACTATAAACTGAAAAAGGGGAAAATACTGAGTAGTTACAGAACTTCTAAATGTTGAGGAAGTCAAGAGAGCTGAAAGACAGAGTAGACTGTTCTAATCTCGGGGAGAGAATTATAAAGCACAGGGTAATCTCAAAGAAAAACGATAAACCTTCACATCACAATAAAAAAGAGGACAAGCACAAATATTCAGCAAATACTAAACAACAACAAAGGAAATGATAACACGATTCCTAAACATAGTAAGCTCAGCATATAAAATAATATGGAACAAAGAAACCAGGGACACAATGAGAAAACATATAACAAAATGACAGCAACCAATTCATACTGGTCAATAATTACACTGAATGTTAATAGATTAAAGGCACCATTCAAGAGATGGAGAGTTGCAGATTGGGTAAGAAAACAAAATCCATCAATATGCCATCTACAAGTGATAGACCTTAGAGACAAAGACAAAAACAGACTAAAAATCAAAGGTTGGAAAATGATATATCAAGCAAATAGCAACCAAAAAAGAGCAGAAGTGGCAATATTAAATTTTGATCAAATTGACTTTAAGACAAAAGTCACGATAAAAGACAAGGAAGGACATTGTATAATGATTAAAGAATCAAATGAAAAAGAAGATATAACCATAATAAGTATCTATGGACCGAATGAAAGCTCCCCAAAATACATAAATCAGACTTTTTAACAAAATTAAAAAGACAAATAGATGACTCCACAGTCATAGTGGGAGACTTTAATACACCACTTTCAATGAAAGACAGAACAACTGGAAAGAAACTCAAGATGCAGACGCGCTAAAAAATACAATCCACCAACTTGACCTTAGAGACATCTACAAAGCACTTCACCCAACAATAGCATAATATACATTCTTTTCCAGTGCACATGGAACATTTTCCATGATAGACCATATATGTTAGGCCATAAAGCAAGCCTTCATAAATTTAAAAACATTGAAATACTGCAAAGCATCTTCTCAGATCACAATGATATCAATTTTAGAAATCAACAATAGGAAGATCAACTGAAAAAGAGTAAACACATGCAAACTTAACAACACCCTTCTTAAGAAAGACTGGGTAAGAGAAGAAATAAAAATTGAAATTGAAAAATTCCTTGAATCAAATGTGAATGAAAACACAACATACCAAAATCTTTGGGACACAACAAAAGCAGTAATCAGAGGACAATTTATAGCAATAAATGCACACATCAAACAAGAATTAAGAGCCAAAATCAACACTTTAAACTAACATCTCCAACAATTAGAAAAAGAATAAGAAAAGCCTACAGTCACCAGAAGAAAGGAAATAATCAAGATTTGAGCAGAAATCAATGAAACAGTAAACATAGAGACAATAAAAAAAAAATCAACAAGACCAGGAGTAGTAAAATTGACAAACCACTGGCAAATTTAACAAAGGAAAAGAGGGAGAGAATACAAATGACATGAATAAGAAACAAAATGGGTGACATCACAACAAAACCAAAGGATAATATCAGGAAAGGATAAAAAGGATAGTATCAGGAAACTATGAAGAACTGTACTCCAACAAACATGAAAATCTGGAAGAAATGGACAGATTTCTAGAAACACACCACTAACCTAAACTAACAGAGATTGATGTGGAAAAGTTGAACAGGCCCATCACAAAAGAAGAAATTGAACAGGTCATCAAAAAATTACCAACAAAAAAAAGTCTTGGCCCAGACGGTTTCACCAGAGAATTCTACCAAACATTCAGAGAAGAACTGATACCAATGCTACTCAAACTATTCCAAAACATAGAAAAGGATGGAATCCTCCTTAATTCATTGTGTACCAAGCATAACCTTGATACCAAAACCAGGCAAAGACATCACTCAAAAGGAAAGCTACAGGGAGGAAGTGGGAGGGGAGCTGTTGTGTTGTAAATTTTGGTCAATGACATGAGACAAAGTATATGTGAACTGCTGTATGAAAAGTGAATTT
>NW_006921632.1:8371475-8372060 GCF_000298275.1 Orycteropus afer afer
AAGGGAAATCAAAGGCATCCAAATTGGTAAGGAAGAAGTCAAACTATCCCTATTTGCTGATGATATGATCCTATACCTAGAAAACCCAAGACTCAATCAAAACTCTACTGGAATTAATTGTGAGTTTTAACATCATGGCAGGATACAAGATCAACATCCAAAAATCAGTTGGATTCCTCTACACCAGCAAGGAGATTGCTGAAAAAGAAATAAGGAAATCAGTACTGTTTACAATAGCTACCAAATAAATAAATAAATAAACAAAACACTTGGGAATAAATCTTACCAGGGACACAAAAGGCCTGGACAGAGAAAACTATAAAAGACTACTTCAAGAGATCTACACAAATGGAAGAACACACCACACCCATAGATACTAAGATTGAACATTGTGAAAATGTCAATACTGCCCAAAGCAATCTATACATTCAATGCAATCCCAATCCAGATCTCATCAACATTTTTTAAGGATATGGAAAAATCAATCACTTACTTTATATGGAAAGGAAAGAGAACTCAAATAAGCAAAGCACTATCGAAGAAGAAAAACAAAGTAGGAGGTCTCACACTGCTGGATTTCAAACC
>NW_006921632.1:8372680-8375613 GCF_000298275.1 Orycteropus afer afer
CAAACAACAACAACAATATATGGCATAAATAGACCATCAAGTGGGAGCTCTGGTAGTATAACGCCCAAGGCACTTGACTGCTAACCAGAAGCCTGGTGGTTCAAATCTATCAGCCACTCCTCAGAAGGAAGGTTGGGCAATCGACTTCCGTAGTGATACTGCCTCAGCAACCCAAGGAGTGGTCGCTATGAGTAGGGTCTGACTTGACGGTACACAACAACAACAACAACAGACTATCAAATATAACCCAAAATGCACAAACAGCAGAAGAGAAACTAGATGAATGGGACCTTCTTAAAATTAAATTTTTATATGCTTCCAAAGACTTCTCCAAAAGAGTAAAAGAGAACTTGCAGATTGGGAAAAAATATTTGGCAATGACATATCAGACAAGGGACTTATCTCTAGAATTTATAGTGAACTCCAACACCTCAACAACAAAAAGACAAATAATCCAAATAAAAAATGGGCGGAAGACATGAACACACACTTCACCAAAAAGGGTATTTGGGCGGCCAACAAACATATGAAGAAGTGCCCATGATCATTAGCCATTAGAGAGATGCAAATCAGAACAAAAATGAGATACCACCGTCTTGCCATGACACTAGTAGCAACGTTCAACAAGACAGAAAATAACAAATGCTGGCAAGGATGCGGAGAGACTGGGACTCTCATGCACTGCTGGTGGGACTGCAAAATGGTACAACCACTGTGGAAGCAGTATAGCGATTCCTTAAAAAGTTATAATTAGAAATACCATGTGACTCAGCCATTCCATTATACCATATCCTACAGAAGTGAGAGCCAGGACAAGCACAGACATATGCACACCCATGTTCATCCCAGCTCTATTTACAACACCAAAAAGATGGAAACAACCTAGGTGTTCATCAACTGAGGAATGGATAAACAAACTATGGTACATACACACTATGGAATACTATGCAACCCTAAAGAATAACGAATCTGTAAAGCACCACATAACGTGGATGAACTTAGAGGACATTCTGCTGAGTGAAATAAGTCAATCACAGAAGGACAAATATTGTATTAGTCCATTATTGTAAAAAGTCAAGGCAAGATTTATATATGGAAGGAAATTTTCCTTGTTAGTTTCCAGGGGTGGGAGGGGAGACGAGGGAACACTGTTAGATAGGTAGAGATAAGTATTGATTTGGGTGAATAGAAGGACAACGTACCAAATATGAGTGATCAACACAGTGCCAGTGAGCAAGAGGAAGACATAGAGAGGTGCATGGGAGTTACAGACAAGAAAGATGAACCCTTTTGCACACACAGTACTGCATTGTCAGTGAAGGCAAACGTGGGTATACAGGTAGACAGATGGGTGGACAGGGTGAAATATTAGATATGTCTATGCAGTGGGGAATGTACCCAAGATCATGTATAGGGTTGGCAGACGATGGTTCCACAAGTGTATTTGTATGTTCTGTAAGAATTCCCAGGTGAGCTGACAAGGGATAAAGTTGTAAGTCACTCCTTGGGCACAGCCAGCTACCCAGAGTGTGCCAGTAGTTGAACCTGTGGGCTCAGGACCATAGTCGTAAGGGACATCAAGTTCAACTGGTATAACATACTACACAAAATATTGTTTCACATCCTACTTTGATGAATAGCGACTGGGATCTTAAAAACTTTTAAGCAATGATCTTGATGCAATGATGGGTCTCTCCTCATCCAGAACAAAGAATAATGAAGAAAACCAAAGATTCATGGAAACAATTAATGCAAGCAACTGGTACATCATGTGATCGTCAGTGTATATGACTATGAGACCAAAAGAACTAGATGGTGCCCCGCTACCACTGTCAACCATTCAGAGGGGGATCTGTCTTGGAGATCCTGGATAGAGAGGGAGATCAATGTGGAACAAAACTCAAAATCACTTGGAAAAAAAAGGGACCAGTTTTGCTGGTCTGATAGAGCCTCATGGAACTCCTGAGACTGGCCCCTAGCTGGTCTTCAGGTCTGGAACTGAAGCCACACCTGTGGCTTCCAGCCAAACATAAGACAGGTATATGAGGTGAATGTTTACACTAGGTAGATACACTCCTTGGAGAGAATAATCATGGGAGAAAGAAGGAGGCAGGAGGCAGGAGGACATAGAGGGATGGACACAGGGAAGAGGTAGCTATGGGAGGAGGTAGGAGGGGAGCTGTTGCATTGAAGTAAGTTGGGGTCAATGTCATCAGACAAAGTGTATGTGAACTGCCGTATGGAAAGTCAATTTGTTCTGTAAACTTTCACCCAAATCACACACAAAAAAAAAAAAAGAAAGAAAAGAAAAAATGTTGGAAACAGAAATACCATTTGATCCCATTACTAGGTATATATCTAAAAGAAGTAAGAGGCAGGACATGAATATATACATGTACACTCATGTTCATAACAGCACTAGTCACGATAGCAAAGAGAAAAAAACAACCTCAGGAGCCATCAACCAAGGAATGAATAAACTGTGGTACACACACACACACAATGGAATACTATGGAATCCTAAAAAAATAATGTACAATCTGCAAAACACTGTATAACGTGGATGAACTTGGAGGACATTATGCTGAGTGAAATAAGTCTATCACAGAAGGACAAATATTGTATTAATCCAGTATTGTAAAAAGTCAAGGAAAGGTTTATATATGGAAGGGAACTTTCTTAGTTGGACCAGGGATAGGGTGAGTTGGGGGATTCCTAGATAGGCTGAGGGAAAATATACACACACACACAAACACACACACCCCAAAGATTATTAGTGGTTACCAGGGGTAGGAGGAAGGGGAGAAAGGGGAAGCTTTTGTTTTGGAGCATTGAATTTATGCTAATGATGGCAGAATATGTGGAAAAGAATAGCAATCATGGTGGCACAACATGAAAAATGTCATCAGTGTCCCTGAGTTGTTAATATGGAA
>NW_006921632.1:8375728-8386991 GCF_000298275.1 Orycteropus afer afer
AGCAAGACACTGGGAGCTCTGGTAGTACAGTGCCTAAGGCATTTGACTGCTAACCAGAAGACTGGCAGTTCAAATCCACTAGCCACTCCTCGGAAGGAAGATTGGGCAATCTACTTTTGTAGTGATATTGCCCTGGAAACCCAAGGAGGGGTCACTAGGAGTCGGATCTGACTTGACAGCAGTGAGATGCTAAGAAAAAAAAGATGATATCTATCTAACAGTGTTGCTGTAACGGACATTGTTTATTGAGCTTAACACATTGTGTTATGCTTGGACAAAGTTGGGTAACACTAGTGTTCTCAATGGTATCTAATAAAGTAATATTATGAGACCAAAGTTACATGTTCTTTCAAAAGTTTAACATTTAAATAATAAATTTATAATATAAATACTTTATATTATTCAAAAATCAAGGTAGGTAAAAACAAATTCTAAAAGAGTAGAATACATATTTTTATGTGCTATAAGAAGGTCCATATAACTAGAACTAACAAGGGCGAAGTTATGATAACTTCTTAGGCATAGTCAACCACCCAGATGGAGTGAGTTGTTGTACCTGTGGGATTGGGACCATGGTCACAGTCTGGGACATCAAGCTCAATTGGCATAACATACTACACAAAAACACTGTTCTACGTCCTACTTTGGTGAGTGTCTACTAGAGTTTTAAAAGCTTGTAAGTGGCTGTCGAGATGCAGCAATGGCTCTATCCTCAGGCAGAGCAAAGAAGAATGAAGAAAACCAGAGGCATGGAAACAACTGGTCCAAGGGACTAGTGGACTATGTGAACCTCATCCTATATGACCATGAGACCAGAAGAACTATATGGTGCCCAGCTACATTGTCAACCACGTGGAAGGGGATCAGTGCAGGACATGGTGGATACAGTGGGAGAACATGTGGAGGAAAACTCAAAATCATAAAAAAAAAGATCAGGTTTACTGGTCTGACAGAGCCTGATGAGACCCCCAAGACTATGGCCCCTAGTTACCCTTCAGTTCTGGAATTAAATTCACTCTTGTGGCTTCTACTCAAACAATAAACAGGCATACAGAGTGAATATGTACATTAGGTAGATACACTCCTTAGAACGATCAATCCTGGGAGAACAACATGGCAGTATTTGCATAGGGAGATAGCTCTAGGGACACCAATGCACAGGAAAGAAGGTGTTTTGGTTACTTGGTGCCACTTTGACAGGAACATATACCACAAATGGGACAGCCTTAACAAACAGGAGTTTATTCTCTTACAGTTTGGGAGGCTAAAAGTCCAAGATCAAAGTGCCAGGCTCTAGGGGCTGTGTGAAAGACCCTCGACCTTGGGCTTCAGCTCTGCCTCTTGCTCCCAGCCCACTGGAGCTAGAGGCATCTCTTCACTTAGGCAGCTACTGACTTCTGAGGCTAACAAGACCAAGGTTGACAAATAAAATGACACAGTTTCGATGTGCCATTAATTCAAGTCCATTGTAAGTCCCAAGGTCGAAAAAGCACGGCAGGCTGCTGAATAACGACATGGCTACATGCACGGTCCAAGTGAGCCACAAGATAGAGACCATTTCCAAGGCTTCTCTTTATATACAGGAAGCAGACCACATCCCAAAGGCAGCTACTCAGGTGCTTGTGGTAGATCCCACCATGGCGTTGACTGCCGGTCTCATCACGGGGAATAACTACCACTAGCTGCCCAGCCACTCAACCAGGCCTAGCCAAGTTGACACACAAACATAATCACTACAGAAGGGCACAGGGAAGAGGTAACTACATGGAGGAAGTGGGAAGAGAGTTGTTGCATTGTGGGGAATTGCAGTCAATGTCATGAATCAAAATGTGTATGAACGGCTGTATGGAAAATCAATTTGTTGTGTAAATTTTCAACCAAATCATAGTAATTTTTTTTAAGAAAATAGTATCTAGAAAGACAATATTCAGGGAACCGCACTGCAGAGAAAAAATTTAAAAGTCAGAGTTGAGAAAAATGAATAGTTTTCTATTCTATTGGAATCAGCTAAACTTTGTTTCAAATTCTACCTCTGTCCTTTGAAAGTTACTTGACTTTGGGTACATGTACAAAATGGTGATAATCTTTAAGCTTATAATCAGGACAATATATATTAAAATCCTAGCCTTACAATGTCTACTGATTTAGAAATTTTCCAGTTTAAGGAGAGAAGAAAACTTTAAGCAGTCTTAATATTTTTTTAAAACTGAAGACTAGCAAAAGTTTTATAACTACGATATCATAATTTCATTATGTGAATACTATGTGAAGTTAAGAATAGAATCCATACAAAGTTAACTCTTCTCTTTAAGTATAGATTTAAAAACAAACTTTATACATCTTTTTTTTAAAAAATTATAGCTTTAAATTGCCCAACAAGGATTACTGGGAGTTTATACTATGCATAAATACTTAGTTTCCTATGCTATAGGTGTTTTCTTTAAATGATGCTGCCATACCAAATCTCTCTCTAATAAATATGTAAAGTTACAGAATTTAGGAGGAAGTGTTTATAACCTTCAGGAGTATATGGAGCAATCCAGTATGTCATTAAATCAATTTATCAGTACGCTACCAGCATTATTAACGACAGAAATGGGAGGAAATCAGTGTGTACATCGCAGGTAGTAAGGATCAGTATTATTTCATAAAACTTTTGTTTAGTTGTGAAAATATAATCATACATACACCCAAGCATTTATGTGACATAAAATATATACCTAACTGTAGGATATAAGTTAAAACAGCTTGAAAGCCACCAGTAGAGTACTGAGATGGCAGACTATAGATTACTTGGGTTTCCATCTACTTGCTGTGTAACTCTGGGTTAGTTACTTAACCCAACCATGTTTGAGAAGGTGACTTAAAATGGAGTAACAGTATCTACCCTATAGTGTTACTGTGAAAAGTAGTGAGTTATCATATACAGATAACTTAGAATGCTTCCTGGAATGTGGTAATGCCAACTGCTTAATATATATGGTAGGAACTATTCTTTTTCATCTTCATAGGTCCCTAAGGACTAAGTCTACCATTTGTATTTTTTTAAATGCCTCTCCTGAATCCCACATTTACTGGAAGTAACATTTAGAAGGTTTAACAAACTCACTCACTGCTGTCAATCAAGACGATTTGCCTCATAGTGACCCCTCCTTGGGTTTCTGAGGCAATATCTCTATAGAAGGAGATTGCCCACTCTTCCTTCTAAGGCGTGGAGCGTGGGTTTGAACCACCAACCTTCTGGTCAGCAGTCAAATACCTTAGGCACTACTGCTTACTAATTCTACATATCTTCTGCAGAACATATATTCAAAATTATAACTCTTGGCTACAAGGGTAGGGGAATATAAACATGAAGAAAAAAGTTTCTCAGTGAAGTCTAACTCCTTTCCATACTAACCATACTGGCATTTCCCTGGTCCAGTGTTTCACCTCAAAGGAGAAGAGCAAAAAAATATATATGTATGTTTCCAATTTTAGTCAAATTTTACATATAGAATTTATTCCAGTTTTATCCCTAAATTCATGCACAGACTCAACCAGGGACATTCCTCAACCAGGTGCTGTTGAGTCAACTCTTACTTAAGTAACCTTGAGTGTATCAGTCACAGCAGAACTGTGCTCCACGGGGTCTTCAATAGCTAAAATCTTTTGGAAGTGGATCTCCAGGCCTTACTTCTCAGCCATCTCTGCGTGGGTTTGAAAAGACAATCCGATCGCTTAATCATCTGCACCACCCAGAGACTCCAGGGGAACTCCTATTCTAGATCAAACCTCAATTTAGTTACTTTCAACATAAAAAAATGTGATCAGCACTTTCTATCTATCTCTCTAAGTAGACAAATGTGGCAAGGATACACAAATGTATTGGCAGTACCAGTAGATAAGTTGCCTAACTTAAGAACTTACAATGATAACTCATTTAATCCTCCAGGAGTTCCTATGATATAGGTATTATTATTACTCCCATATTAGAGATGAGGAAACTGAGTATCTTGTCCAAGATCACAGAGCACATCAATAAAACACAAGAATTCTGGACTTCCGCTAAGATGGAGGAATAGGCAGACCAGTGACAAAGACCCTCTTCAACAAAGAAAAGAAAAACCAACTGACAGAAATACAGAAGATAATCCTGGAGCCCTGAGCTTTAAAGGAACTACAGAAGTAGAGGAGCTCTGGTAGCATAGTAGCTAAGGCACTTGACTGCTAACCAGAAGGATGGCGGTTCAAACCCACCAGCCACTCCTCAGAAGGAAGATGGGGCAATCTACTTCTGTAGTGATACTGCCTTAGAAACCCAAGGAGGGGTCGCTATGAGTTGGGTCCGACTTGATGGCACATAACAACAACATACAGAAGTGGATTAGGCACCAACTAGTGGAAAAACTGGAATGAAAGCAGCGAGTACAGAGATGGTCCGGGCTGTGGACTGTCAGCTATTCTGGTGGGACCAACAGCCTGAATATTTCCAAGTGGTGTTGGGACCTAAGAATTGACCTAAAGATCAGCCCTGGTCACCAAGGGCTGCAGGGATGACTGTGCTGGTGGCCGATGACTAGGAAGGGAAAAAGCAAGGAGAGAGACAACCTGAGCTTTTGACTTTCCACTGTCCAGAGGACGCAGCCATTTTTATTGTTTACACACGGCAGCCATTTTGGATATTTAAAGTGACCAAGGGCACATCCATTTTTAATCTTTACAAGTGTCAACCATTTTGGATTTTAAAGTGATAGCATTCTCATTTGGATTCCAGGGACCTAAGAATAAGCTCTGCATGCCAAGGTCAGCAGGGATATATGAGAGGCTGACAACAGGAAAAGAGATAGGTGGCGAGTACATAAGTGCTGTCAACTAGCGAATAGAGGAGCACAGTACCTTGCTTGCGTAGATAACATACAAACTAAACAAAGAAAACGAAAACCGTAGGTAAGTTACTCCATCATATGATCACCAATTAAATATAAACACAAAAACGTCACAATGCCTCAGAGACAACAGAGCATTATAGTCCATACAAAGAAGCAAGATAAAATGCGAGAAACAAGGGACCAGGATACAGACCCAAAACACATGCCTGAGGAAGACGCAGCATTAGAACTCCCTCATAAGGAATTCAAAAGAATCATACTTAGGTATCTTCAACGAATTGAGAGGCAAATCAAGGAAAACACAGAAAACCCTAGAACAGTTTCAAAAGACAATACAAGAACATGACAAAATAAATGAAAAGTTAGAAATTATACAAAATCTACACACAGAAATCCAAAAAATTAATACTAAATTTTCAGAAATAGATAAGACATTGAGTGGGCAAAGGAGCAGAATTGAATCAATGGAAGACAGAATTAGGGAGATTGAAGGCAAATACCTGAACACTTCTTTGGAAAGGGATCAATCAGAAAAAAGATCAAAACAAAATGAAAAAAGCCTAAGGTTCATGTGGGATACCATCAAAAGGAATAGCCTACGTGTCATCGGAATTCCAGAACAGGAAGAGACAAATAAAACCAGAGAAAATTGTTGAAGATTTGTTGGAAGAAAAATTTCCTGGTATGATGAAAGATGAGAATCTATCCATTCAAGAAGTCAAACGAACCCCAAACAGGATAGACCCCAAAAGAAATTCACCCAGACATATCATCAACAAACTTACCAAAACCAAAAACAGAGAAAGAATCATGAGAGCAGCATGGGAAAATCGGAAAGTTACCTACAAGGGGCAATCAGTAAGACTAAGCTCAGATTTCTCGAGAGAAACCATGCAGGTGAGACAATGGGATGGTATATATAAAACCCTGAAAGAGAAAAATTTCCAACAAAGAATTATGTACCCAGCAAAATTGTCCCTCAAATATGATGGTAAAACTGGGACATTTCCAGATAAGCAGAAGTTAAGGAATTTGTTAAAACCAGACCAACCTTACAAGAGATGCTAAAGGGAGTCCTTTGGACAGAGAAGCAACAATAGTAAACAACAACTGACCATTAATACACATATGATATAACCCAGAAACCAACCCAACTATGGGATTATCCAAAGTAAATAAGCCTACAAGATTATAAACAGGGAACCACAGATATCAATTAACTTGAAGAATATAATCAATGTCACTGAATTGTTTACGTAGAAATTGTTGAATTGGTGTATGTTCTCTGTAACAAGAAGAAAAAATAAATAAAAGCAAACAAAAAAATTGATCAGAGTGTTTTCCCTAATATACTAAGCTTTTGAACAACTATTGAAAATCTAAGAATTATCTTCAATCTTTCCAAAAAATGTTTTTAAGTTTTCTATCTTGTCATTAGGTAAACAATAGAGTCCAATAGTTGAGCATATATTTAGTGACCAAGAGGATTTGAGTTCAAGACGTGGCTCTGCCACTTGTTAGTATATAACATCAAGCAAGTTATCACCTAACAAACTGTCAGTTATTTTGTACTTAAGTTAAACGTTCCCATTAAAAATGATCAATTTTGACTTAATGTTCAAATTTATAAGTATAAAGTTTTACTTTATAAGCTAATTTTTAAAATCACCTCTAAATGTATTACATATCTTTCCTGATTCCTAAATTTATACATGTGTTTTCTATCTTTGTTTCTAGATTATTGCTAGTGACTTTTACCTTTGGAAAAATAAATAAAAGCAACACTTGGCTTTGCCAATTAATGCACAATTTGTTTTCAAGTTACTGAACTTCCAATAGTTCTTTAACTGGTGCCTAGTTCTTAAAAATATATAGAATGGATAACATTCTCTTACAAAATGACATTAATAGCCTTATTAATCAATTTCTAATGCTTTTGCCTTATTTATAAATCACATAAACTATGTTCTTTATAAAAGACTTAATGTACCATATGCCAACCTCCCTCAATTCCACAGTTTCCATCCACAGCCTTCTCCCTAGATAGACCAGTTCTACTCTGCATGCATGGGGTTGTCATGAGTCAGTATCAATTCCACGGCAACTTAACAACAACAAAGCATCCCTTCATCTCAAAATTATCTTTTTGTTCCTCTACAACTTCTATGTTACTGTTTTTCACACTTTCCACTACACTAGGTACTTAATAGTTGCTGTGGAAGCAGTGGATTTTATCTTGCACTAGAGTAGTGCTTCCAAAACTGGTCCACAAAATAGTTGCTCCTTTTTGCTCTACCACAAAGCATGCCATGCTCAATTAACTTCGAGAAATACTGGGTTAAACAGGGTTCCCTAACAAAGATCTTCACGGAACAATTAATATGCTAATATGCATGGAGTATTTCTAACTAGGATAGAATATACACTTTTCTTAGACTCCGATCACCTATGCCTGTTCACATTTTAAGGAGCACTTAACAGTTGAGTGCTTTAACTACAGTCCCACCAGGAATCCTTCAAGGGATATAAGAAAAGCACCCTATATCCCTACTTAACTGAAGGTATATAGGAAAAACACTCTTACAGGCATAACAGAAATGATGGGATATACAATTTGACAATGGATACCTCCCTGATATTTCTTAGAGCTTTCTAATTTGGATACCAAAATCATAAATCATGCCACCAGGAGCCCTGGTGACATAATGGTTAAGCAATCAGCCAAAAGTTCAGTGGTTCAAACCCACCAACTACTCCTCAGTAGAAAGATGTGGCAGATTGCTTCTATAAAGATGACAGCCTTGGAAATTCAGTATGACAGTTCTACTCTGTCCTACAGGGTCATAATTATACAGTCATAATTAATTTTGATGGCAACAGGTTTGGTTTTGATAACATGTAAAATACTGAAAATAATTTACTCTGTTTCAAATGAAAGATTAAACATGAAAATGAGAGACAAGCATAGCTTTAATTTTGCAATTATATCAAAGGAAATTTTACACTGACACTTTATCTATTCTAAAATTAGCATATTGCCCCTAACTTAATTCCAAGATTAAGCCAGTAAGTGAATAATTACATACAAAATATGTATAAAATTTATATATTTTTACATGTATAAAATATTTAATTAAGAAAGTAAAAGCTTTTGAAATAATACAATCTATAATAACAAGAGGCTAATTGATTTTATTTACTACATTGTCTTCTTTCTATTACAATTTACAGGTGGGTCTCCATGGGTTGATCAAGTGCAGTGGTACAATAACAAATTCTTTGTATCAATATTCAATACTTCTCTATAGCAGTGGCTCTCAACCAGAGCCAATTTTGTGCTCCAAGGTACATTTGGCAATGTGAAGAGATTGTTCATTCTCACAACAGGGATGGGGCACTACTGTAATCTAGTAGGTAGAGATCAGTAATGGTATTACACATACTACAATGAACAAGACAATTCTTACAACAAAAAATTATCCAGCACAAAGTATTAATAGTGCCAAGACGGGAAACACTGCTCTATAGCAAAGTAGGGTGTTCCATTTCCAAAAGGAGTCATGGTTATACATTACATAAAAGTGTTCTAAATGTACTCAGGGGACACTAAGCTCAACTAGTGTAACATAGTCCACAAAGACTATGTTTTACATCCTATCTTGGTGAGTAGCAATTGAGGTCTTAAATGCTTGTGAGGAGCCACATACAGTGCAACTATCCAGAGTAAAGCAAAGTGAAGAAAATGAAAGACACAGGAGATAATTAGTCCAAAGGACTAATGGACTATGAAAACCTCAGACCCACAACCCTGAGACTAGAATTAGATGGTGCCCATCTACCAATGCTTACAGCTCTAAAGGGGTAGTAATAATAGGAGGTCCCATATCGAGTGGAAGAAAAATGTACAACAAAATTCAAAATTATAAAAAAGACGAGGCTCACTGGTCTGAAAGAGACTGGTGAAACCCTTAAGACTGTGACCCTTAGAAACCCCTCAAGCCTGGAATTGATGGCTCACTTTTCAGCAAAATGAAACAAAGGCCAAGACTGCTCATTAGAGCAATCAATCAGATGAGATCAAAAGGGCAGCATTTGCCCAGGAATAGATTTCAGAAGACAGGAAGCAATAGGAAAGAAAGACAAAGGGAAATGGCAAACAGGGAAGAAGTAGGAAGAGTGCTGTTACACTGTGGGGATTGTAATCAATGTCACAAAACAAAATGTGTATGAATTGCTGTATGGAGAACCACTTTGCCCTGTAAACTTTCCCTCAACTCACAATTAAAAAGAAAAAAAAAAAAAAAAACTCTAAACGTAAACCCTATTACTGTTTCTTTTCAAGGCTGCTATATTAAAAATCATTGGATGTCAAAAGAGACTCTGAAACTTGCTCTTAAAAGGCAAGTAGCTAAAGAGAATGAAAGAAATAATGAAGTAAAAGCCTTGAACAGAAGATTTCAAATAAAATGTGCAAAGACCTGGAGACAGAAAATCAAAGAGGAAGAACACAGTCAACATTTCTCAACCTTAAAGAACTGAAGAAACAATTCAAGCCTCACGTTACAATACTGAAGGATTCTATGGGCAAAATACTGAATGGTGCAGGAAGCATCAACAGAAGGAAAGACTATACAGAGTGACTGTACCAAAAAGAGCTGATTGATGTTCAAACATTTCAGGAGGTAGCACACGATCAAGAATCAATGGTACTGAAGGAACAAGTCCATGCTTCACTTAAGGAACTGGCAAAAAACAAGACTCCGGGAAGAGACGAATTCCATTGAGATGTTTCAACAAACGGATGCAGCACCAGAGGTGCTCACTTGTTTATGTCAAGAAATTTGGAAGACAGCTACCTGCCCCACTGACTGGAAGAGATCCATATCTGTGCCCATTTTAAAGAAAGGAGATCCAACAGACTGTGGAAATTATCAAACAATTCAATACACAAATAAAATTTTGCTGAAGATAATTCAAAAAGAGTTGCAGTAGTACTGCAACTGATAGGGAACTGCCAGAAAGTCAAGCCAGATTCAGAAGAGGACATGGAACAAGGGATACCATTGCTGACATAAGATGGATCTTGGCTGAAAGCAAAGAATACCTGAAAGATGTTTACTTGTGTTTTACTAACTATGCAAAGGTATACGTTATATGGATCATAACAAATTATGGATCATATTGAGAAGAATGGGAATTCCAGAATACTTAATTGTGCTTATGAGGAACCTGTACACAGACCAAAAGGCAGCTGTTCAAACAGAACAAAGGTATACTTCATGGTTTAAAATCAATAAAGGTGTATGTCAGGGTTGTATCCTTTCACCATACTATTTCAATCTGTATGTAGTGCAAATAATTAGAGAAGCCAGATTATATAAACAGGATCATAGCATCAGGATCAGAGGAAGACTCATTAACAACCTGAGATACCCAGATGACACAACCTTGCTTGCTGAATATGAAGAAGACTTGAAGCACTTACTGGCAGTGATCAAAGTATGATCAGTACAGTTAAAACTTCAACATAAAGAAAACAAAAATTCTCACAATTGGACCAAAAAGCAGAATCATGATAAATGGAGTAAAGATTAAAGTTGTCAAAGATTTCATTTTACTTAAGAGCACAATCAACAGAAGCACAGTCAATGGAAGCCACAATCAGTGGAAGCAGCAGTCAAATCAAACAACATATTGCATTGGGCAAATTTGCTGCAAAGGACCTTTTAAAAGTGTTTAAGAGCAAAGACGTCATTTTGAATACTAAGGTGTATCTGATCCAAGCCATGGTATCTTCGATAGCTTCCTATGCATGTGAAAGCTGTACAGTGAATAAGAAGACCACACAAGAATTGATGCTTTTGAACTGTGGTGCTTGCGAGAATATTGAAGGTACCATGGACTGCTAAAAGAACTAACAAATCTGTCTTGGAGGAAGTATAGTCACAATGTTCTCCAGAAGTGAGAATGGCCAAACTTCACCTCTCATACTTTGGTCATGTTGTTAGAAGGGACCATTCCCTGGAGAAGGATATCATGCTGGGTAAAGTGAAGGGTCAGCAAAAAAGAAGAAGACCCTCAATGAGATGGACTGACATAGTGGCTGCAATCATGGGCTCAAGCACAGCAGTGATGGTGAGGATGGCACAGGGCTGGGCAGTGTTTCAGACTGCTGCACAAAGGGTCACTGTCAGTCAGGGCCAACTCAACGGCACATAACAACATATTAAAAAATATTAAAATAATATGAACACTTATTACATAATAAGAGGGACTGGGTCTCCGGGAGCAAGGTAAGCACAGGCGGGCTTGTGCTTCCTCACTGATCTGCACTGAACACTTTCCCTTGTTACCCTCCTGAGAGGGACCGGGTCTCCGGGAGCAAGGTAAGC
>NW_006921632.1:8403102-8418115 GCF_000298275.1 Orycteropus afer afer
GTTCTGCTGTGCATGGGGTCGCTATGAATCGGAAACGATTCGACGACACTTAACAACAACAACATTACATAATATTTGAAATTGAGCCAATGAAGGTGTCTGTGAGTTAACAATTTTCAAGACAGGAAAAATTATCTAAAGTTAGCCACCAGTCCTTATGTCCATTCCTCACTAGTGACTTTTTTCTAAACTTTATTTCTCTGATTAATTCCTGAAGAAGGGCAAATAGGAACAACATTCCCTGTGTTTTTTCAATGTCAATAAATATTCTTCATAGCTCTAACACTATCGTAAGTCTGTGACTCCATTTTGTTCTGACAAAGAATTGCTGTTAAAAAGTGTGTTAACAATCTCATTTTCACTGTATTATAAGTCATTTAATCTATCTGCCTGGTGCCAGAAAGATTTCTTTTACTAAAACTAATGTTCATTTATTCTCTGGGTCAATATTCTCAGGTATACAGTGTGCTCTTCCAATATGCAGTTTTAAATCTTTTTTTTTGTTTTATCTTTTTCTTTTTTAATCTCAAGATCATTTTCTTAAATTATATTTGTTTCCTTGCTTTGCTCTCTTCAGGGGCTTGTTTTGGATTGTCTGTTTTCAATATCTGTTGCTTTCTCTTGAACCTTTTTTTTCTGGTTTAGATTTATTTTGTTGTTGTTGAGAACATGCACAGCAAAATATATACCAATTCAACAATCTCCAGATGTACAATTTACTGACAATGATTACATTCTTCCAACTGTGCAACTATTCTCACTCTTTTCTGAATTGTTCTTCCCTCATTAACATAAAACTCACTGTCCCCTAAGGTTCTTATCTAATTTTTGGAGTTGCTGTTGTGAATTTGATCCCATACAGGTAATTCTAGAAAGCCTAGAGCCCATGATGATTTGATATTCTGTTCTTCATTTTCCCCTTGATCATAATTCTTCCATGAAATCTCTGATCAAAATGTTCAGTAATGAAGAGGTGAACACCATCCAGCTCTTCTGGTCTCATGGCAAATGAGGCAGTTGTTCATGAAGGCAGTTAGCCACACATTCCATATCCTCCTCCTATTCCAAATTCTCCTTCCACCTCTGTTGGTCCAGACAGTGGCTAACTATTGTGCCTTGGATGGTCACTTGCAAGCTTTTAAGACCCCAGGTACTACACAACAAATTAGGAGACAGAACAGAAGCACTAAACAATGAACTGGGATGTCCCATAAAATCATGACCCTAAATCTTCAAACCAAGGATCCAAATGCCATGAAGTATCTAGTTGTATCTGGGCAGACTCAGCAGCTAAAATATATACAAAACTTCGACAACTTAACAAAAAGACAAATACCCCAATCAGAAAATGAGCAATGGACTTGAATAGATATTTCACCAGAAAGGTCATTCAAACAGCCACAGAACAGATCAAAAGATGTGTAGCGTCATTAGTCATCAGAGAGATGCAAATCAAAACCACAATGAGATACCATTAATATTCCCATTGAAATAGTTAAGATTATTTGTTGTTGTTGTTGTTGTTATGTGCCGTGGAGTTGGACCTGACTCATAGCAACCCCTCCTGGGTTTCCGAGGCAGTATCACTACGGAAGTAAATTGTCCCATCTTCCTTCCGAGGAGTGGCTGATAGGTTTGAACTGCCAGCCTTCTGGTTAGCAGTCAAGTGCCTTAGGCACTTTGCTACCAAAGCTCCTTAAGATTATTTAGGGGAAAAAAAAAAAATGTTGGTGAGAATGTGGGGAAATTGGAACTTTATCCACTGTTGGTGAGAACACAAAATAGTAACGCTGCTGTGGAAAACAGTGTGACCGTTCCTCAAAAAACTAAAACTAGAACTACCAAATAATCCAGCAATTCCATTCCCAGGTATATACCCCAAAGGCTTGAAAAGAGAGGTGCAAAGAGACTTCTACACCAGTGTTCACTGTAACACTATTCACAACAGCCAAAAGGTGGAAACAACCTAAATAGCCATCAATAGATGAATGGACAAACAAAATGTGGCACACAAATAGAATGGAATACTACTCAATCAGTAGGAGAAATGAAGTCTTGATACATGCTACAGTATGGATGGAGGTTGAAAACATTGTGCTGGGTGAAATAAGTTAATCACAAAAGGACATTCACTTATATAAAAAAATAAGAATAGGCAAATGTACAGAGAACAAAGTGGTTACCAGAGGCTGGGAGGGGAAAAGGTAATGGAAAAATTCCATTGATTAAGGGTAGGATCGCACAGCCACTTATTGTAATCGCTGTCAATACGTTGTACACTTGTAAAATGCTGAATTGAATCTTTCTAAAAAATCTCTCTTCATTTGATTTTGTTTAAAAAACAATTTCATTTTTTCAAGTTCTATTTCTCTTTAAACATTACCCGTGATGTTTATTTCCTCCTGAATTTCTTCTGGAGTTTATTTCTGAATTTTTATATTTTATTTCTAATTCTTCCAGGAGTTTTATCATTTTGAGTTTTTCTAATTCTAATTTATGTATTTCTTTCATATATTATTATATATCATTTTATTAAATTTTTAGCTTGTTTGAAATAGTAGATCATAGTTTTGATTTGTTTAGTGGGCATGTCTTTGCAGTGCATTCATTGTCTTTTAAGATGTCATTTTGTTGTTTATTCTTTTTTCCTTTATAGTAACTTGGGAATTTTACTTCTATTCCTTCCATTTTTAATTTTAATATTCCTTATGTTTCAGAAGTAGGCATCATTTGGCAAAATTTTTCTAACATTTCAAAGATCAGTCTATTGTTTTGTGGTCTTCAAAAATACAGCAGTTCTCATTCTGAGATTTCCTGATTGTGTCCCTGTCCCTGACTTTTATCTGAATCTTCTCCTGCCTATCTACTGCTCAATCTGGGCTTCATTACAGCAACTTCCTCTCAAAAGGAGCTTTGACTGGATAGTTTTGAGAGTTCATGAAGCATAAATGATCTAGTCCCTTCAACTTTCTATGTATCTCTTGCACCCATTCCAATTTCACTCACTTTTCTTAAATTGGGTAGTATGTTTTGTTGTTTTCCAGTCTGTCAAATGATCTACTACTGCTTCTTCATGTTTACTCCCTTGTGGACTGCTGATACTATTCAGGTCTTTTGGCTGTGATATCGATCAACTCTGTTATATTAGAGCTCATGGGAATATATGTAACACCTCCACACTCTCTCCTCTCTCCTTATTGTGTGTATGTGTGTGTATATACACACGTGTGTATATACACACACATATACACACACTAAACAAAACCAAACTCATCGTCAGGTCCGACTCACAGCGACCCCTCTTTGGGTTTTCGAGGTGGTATCACTACGGAAGTAGATAGTAGATTGCCCAACCTTCCTTCTGAGGAGTGGCTAGTGGGTTTGAACCACCAGCCTTCTGGTTAGCAGTCAAATGCCATAGGCACTATGCCACCAGAGCTCCCTATACATACATACATACATACATACATACACACACATATATGAAACTCACGAGCATTGAGTCAATTCCAACTCATAGCAACTCCCTTTGGGTTTCCGAGGTGTTAAATCTTTATGGAAGTAGATTGCCCAGTCTTCCTTCCAAGGAGTGGCTGGTGGGTTTGAACCACCAACCTTCTGGTTAGCAGACACACACACACACACACACACACAAATCACTGTCATCAAGTTGGTTCCACCTCATAGCAACACCATCGTTTTCAAGGCTGCAAATCTTTCTAGAAGCAGATTGCCACATCTTTCTCCCATGAAGCAGCTGGTGGGTTCAAACCACCAAACTTTTAGTTAGACGCCCAATGCCTTAACTACTGTGTCACCAGAGCTCCTTATATATGTACTATTGTCGTTGTTTTTGTTATGTGCCGTTGAGTCAAACCTGACTCATAGCGACCCCTCCTTGGGTTTCCGAGGCAGTATCACTATGGAAGTAGGATTGCCCAACCTTCCTTCCGAGGAATGGCTGGTGGGTTTGAACCGCCAGCTGTCTGGTTAGCAGGCAAGTGTCTTAGCCACTATGCTACCAGAGCTCCCCCCATATATGTACTATAACACTTATATATAAACATTGAGAGACATTTTAAGACTTTTTTTTCTAAGTTAATAGTTTCAGCATACTCCTTTCTTCATACCCACTATCCATTATCATCACCCTAATTTCCATTTTAAAAGTTACTATGAGAGAATGTATTTTTCTATTCTTTCTATTTCTTAGAAGTCAGTTTAACTCAGTAGCCCATCAGTAGCAAACATTCACACTTCAACAATGCAGGATTTTTAATTATATCTCAAGGGGTTTATTTCATAACCATTTATACAAATACTTATCCCTTGGAATAATATTTCTCAAATCTACCTAAGAAGTCTTTGTTTAAACTCTTGTATGTGCTATTTGATTTCTGCCAATAATCTGGATTATTTTCTCACAAGTAATACAGATTTGAAATGTGGTAAGAACAAGTGCAATGCATTAATGTCAGGTAAACTTAAATCAACAAGACATTTTCTGTAAAGCAGTTCTCAAACTTTATTAAGCATTGGAATCACCTATAGGACTTGTTAAAACATAGCATGCTGAGGCTTACCCCCAGAGTTTGTGACTCAGTAAGTCTGACATGGGCCTAGGAATGTGCATTTTTTACCAGTTTCTAGGTGATGCCTATGTTGCTGGTCTAGAGACTACACTTAGAAAATCATTGCTGTAGAGTTTCATGAATTATACATATTACCTGAAAAAAAGTGGCAACTTTGGTCAGTAATTCTCTAACTAGAAAATAATACAACTTTAAATAGTCACAAGCAAATACTCTTTTGCCTAAGAGTATCTTACTAGTCTGTTAATGAAAGTAAATTCTTTCAGAGAAAAATAGTACCATGTGGATTTTCACCACTTCGCTCTTATAATAACAGAAGTTAGTAACATTTTTCAAAAGGTTAACTGTTTACTTGCTAGGAATTACTGAGATAAACACCAGCTACAAAATACTTCAGAAGAAGAGTCCTGAATAACATAAAGAATGAAAAGATCTGTCCTTTAATTAAAAGTGAATTTAAAGTAAGTTCTATTTCCATCAGTTTGGTAATAGAAAAAACATACCATACTTTTATATCAGACACACCTAAGTTTAAATCATGCTTCAAACAATTTAGCTCATGTGACGGTGACTGAGCCAATCAATATGTGTTAATCACTCTCTCCTACCTTATACGTAGAGCATTCCAATTCCTTCCTCCTTTCCATGAAACTACTACTGTTAAGAGGTTCAAGTTATAAGAATGGGAATGAATACATTTTCATAAGCAGTCCAGGAGCTTCTGAAAGAAGAGATTGCAAAATTAAAACCCCCTTCTCACCTGGATTCAATGATTCAATTCTGTTGGGTGGAATGAGGGTGCCCTGACCAAAATCCACCAACAGAAAACAAAGAGCAATGCGGCTTCTAAGATAAAAGTCACCATGAAGGTAGAAATACATTTTCATAGACTGGGTCTGGCACAGAGGGCAGTGACCCAAAAATAGTTATTTCAGGTTTTCTCTGAGATAATAAGACACTCAATTGCCTCCTGGGCTTGATATTCTGGTGACCAGCTTATGTCCTGAGGAGCACTGGCATGGAAGTATCTTAGTTGACTGTAACACCAAAAGAAAGCATCACAAGCCTTAAAGAATCACTATTCACAGGGTAAGTGGCAAAATCACCCTAGCCATATGGTCATAAAGATGTCAATTCACCCAGAGGACATAACTAATGTAGACACTTGTGTACCTATTCAGAGAGCTTCAAAATACATGAAAATAGCAAAAACTGATAAACTGCAAGGAGAAATAGACAAATCATTCATGATAGTCAGATTTCAATACCCTTCTCTCAATCAACTCTAAACAATCAACTCAATAAAGAAATGTGCAGATGGTTTGAACAGATATTTCACAAAAGATATATATGCAGCAAATAAACACATGAAAAAATTTTCAGGCAGACAGAAAAGTAATAAGGATATAGCAAATTTAAGCAACCCTACCAATCCCTTAACCCAACTGACATTTATTGAGTACTTCAACAGCATAACCCTTTCTTCTCAAGTGTGCACAAAACAGCCAGATAGACCGTTACAGGTAACAAATCAAGTTTCAATAAATTCAAGGGGGTTCAAGACATACAAAGTTTGCTCTCTGACCAAAATGGAATGAAACTAGAATTCAATAATCAAAAGATATCTGGAAAATCCCCAAATATTTCTCAACTAAATAACACACTTTTAAAACCTCTCAGGAGAATGAAAAAACAAACCATAGACTGAGAGAAAGCATTTGCAAATTACATGTCTGATCAAGGACTGATATTCAGAATATATTTTCAAAAATTTAGCATTAGAAAACAAAAAGCTCAAATAAAAAATTCACAGATGACTGGCATGAATACTGCATCCAGGAAGATTTACCAGATACAAATAAATACATGACAAGATACTTAACTAGTCATTAGGGAAAAGCAAATTCTAGCCAAAATGAGACACTACTACACATCTACCAGAAAGGCTAAAATTAAAAAGACTGATCATATGTACTGGTTAGAATATAGATAGATCAGTTCTAATTCTGATACACTGCTGACAGGAATGTAAACTGGAACCACCACCTTGAAAATGAATGCGAAGTTCTTAAAAAGTTAAACATATATCAACCATACAATCAACCTTTTTCCCTCCCACTACTTACCGAACAGAAATGAGAAGTACACAGAAAGATTTGTGAACGAATGTTCATAGTGGTTTTATTTGTAATAGCCAAAAACTGAAAATAACCCAAATGTCTATCAAAAAGTTAATGGATAATATGTATGTCAAAACTTATCAAAGTGCATGTTTTACATATGTTCAGCTTATTTTATGTTGATTATGTCTCAACAAAGCTATTTTAGAAAGCATTCTATAAAGAGAATGAAAAAATAAGCTACTGTTTTTGAGATAATATTTTCAAACCATGTATTTGATGAAGGACTTATATCCAGAATATTTAAAGATCTCACAAAATTCAGTTCACTCTCTCCTCACTTACCAACACGGTTAAGTTCCAGAGACCAGGTTCTTAAGTGAAATCAGCATTATTCAAAAATGGATGATGTTCACATCAGATTACAAAATGGAAAAGGACTATATCATTACATAACGGATAAACCGCTGAGAATCAGCCAAGCTGACATAACCTAAAAAATCACAGTCTGTGTTATTCTTGCCTCTCACCTCAGCATTCATTACTGCCAGACGTATGTTGTTAATGCATGAAATAACTACTATAAATGTGAAATGTCTGGTAACGAGATAGTTGATAAGTGAGAAAGTATAATAAGAAAATGATCAACTCAATAAAGAAACGTGCAGATGATTTGAACAGATACTTCAAAAAAGATATAAAGGTAGCAAATAAACACATGAAAAAGTTTTCAACATCATTAGTCATTCTTGTTGTGTACCATGGTATCAATTCCAGCTCATAGCAACCATACAGGACAGAGCAGAACTGCCCCCACACACAGGGTTTCCTAGGCTATAATCTTCACAGAAGCAGATTGCCAAGTTTTCTCCCACAGAGTGGCTAGTGGGTTCAAACTACCAACCTTTTGGTCAGCAGCCCATTACTTAACCATTGCACCACTAGAGAAATGCAAATTTTAAAAATAAACAAAAAAATGTGACAATACCAAGGGCTAGCAAGGATGAAGGAGTTCTAGTGGTGCAGTGGTTAAAGCATTCAGCTGCTAACCAGAAGGTCAGTGATTCACTCTAATTCACCAGTTGCTCAGTAGGAGAAAGATGAGGCTATCTGCTTTTGTAAAGATTTACAGCCTTGGAAACCCTATTGTATCCTATATGGTCACCATGAGTTGGAATAGACTCAATGGCGGCAGGTAGCAAGGAAGAAGGTCAACAGGTATGTACAATCATCCACTGTGGATGGGAATGCAAAATGGCATAGCTACTCAGGAAAACAATTTAGCAGCTTCATTTACGGTAAGTATATAATTACAGTATGATCCAGGAATTTCAATCCTCCTTACCTGAAATGAAGTGAAAATTTATCTTCACACAAAAACTTACATATGAATGTTTATATTTTTAATCATCAAAAAAACAAATGGAAATCCCCAAATCTCCCTCAAGTGGGAATGATAAAAAAATCTGTAGTATATCCATACAATAGAATATGACTTAACAATAAAAAGGAACAAAATAGTGACACAGAAAACATGTATAAATCTTCCAATGCATTGTGCTAAGAATGACTGAAAGGCTACATATGGTATTATTCCAGTTATATGACATTCTAGAAAAGACAAAACTACAGAGCATAAAATAGATTAGTGGACACCAGGGACAGAGAAGGGGGTGATGTGCTGCTTACAAAGGGTCATGAGAGCATTTTCGGAGGGTGAGGGAACTATTGTATATTTTCATTGTTGTGGTGCGCACACTCTGTTGCATTTTTCAAAACTCACAGAACTATACACTGAAAATTGAATCTGACTGTGTGTTTCACTTATATTCTATTTTCATTTATGACTGCAAAAATATACAAGCACACAACAAACAGAATTTTGGTGAGCCTTTCTATTTGCAATTTTTTATTAATATTAAAAGCTTTGAAAACTAAATAATACTGCATAATCATCCCAAAATACACTTCCCCAAACAAACAAAAACAGAAAAGGACATGATCTATGTAAAAGTGACAAATTTTCTAGGTCTCAGGATCCTCCCCATAGCAATCTCCCAGTTTCTTCCTTCAATTATTTCCCTCTTTTACATGCAAAATGTTTTATGACTAATGGCATTAACTGTTGCAAACAATTTTTTTTTTATTGTGATTTGGGTGAAGATTTACAGAGCAGATTCACTTTCCATACAGCAGTTCACATACACTTTGCCTCATGATATTGACCACAGTTTACCACAATGCAACCGCTCCCCTCCCACTTCCTCCCCATAGTTACCCCTTCCCAGTGTCTATCCCTCCATGCACTCCCGCCCCCTGAGCCGTCTCCCTGTACATAAGCAGCCCTTCTTTCTCCCATGATTGTTCTCTCCAAGGAGAGTATCTACCTGATGTAAATGTTCAAATCATATGCCTGTCTTTTGTTTGGCTGGAAACCATGGGTGTGGGTTCAATTCCAGACCTGAAGAGCAGTTAGGGGCCACAGTCTCAGTGATTCCACCAGGCTCTATTGGACCAGAAAACCTGGCCCCCCCCCTTTTTTTCTCCAAATGATTTTGAGTTTTGTTCCACATTGTTCTCCCTCTCTATCAAGGATATCCTACATAGATCCCCTTCCAAGTGGATGACAGTGGTAGCCAGACACCATCTAGTTCTTCTGGTCTCATAGTCGTATAGGTTGCAGATCGGATGGTGTACCAGTCGCTAGGACTGACTGTTTCCATGAATTTTGGTTTTCTTCTTTCTTCTTTGCTCTGGACTAGGAGAGACCCATTGTTGCATCTAGATGGCAGCTTGCTAGCTTTTAAGATCCCAGTCGCTACTCGCCAAAGTAGGAGGTGGAACAATGTTTTGTACAGTATGTTATGCCAATTGAGCTTGATGTCCCCGTGACTAAGGTCCCAAGCCCACAGGTTCAACTACTCGGTCCCTCTGGGTAGCTGGCTGTGACCAAGCAGTGACCACAACCTTGCCCCTTGTCAGCTCTACTATACACCTGGGAATTCTGATCATTCACATAAACTTATAGGACCATTGTCTGCCAACCCTATACATGTTCTTGGATACACTCCCCATTTCATAGACATACCTAATAGTTCAGACTGTCCACCCATCATCTTTCCATCCATATACCCATGTTTTGTTGCACACTATTTGAGTATAATTTTTCTTAAAGGGTCAATAATTGTAAACACAAAATGATTATTATATGTCTATTAAGTTAAACGTTTCATTGCAGAGTTAAAAGAAATCATTCTGCTTTTTGCCTACCATCACATACATAAAATCCTTAATGCAGTACCAAAGACACAGTAAGTACTCAATAAATAGTTTATATATCACAAGGAGTCCCTGGATGGTACAAATGGTTAAGCTCTCGATTATTAACTGAAAAGCTGGTGATTTGAACCCATCCAGAAGCTCCTTAATAAGAAAAGCCTGTCAATCCACTTCTTGATAAAGCACAGTTCTACTCTAAAACACAGAGGTCACATGAATCAGAATCAACTTTTAGCAACAGGTTGTTTTTGTTTTCTTTTTTATTATAAATCACCACACATCCATCAGTTTGTTGTATTGTAGTAGCTAGCATATTGCTACCATGTTGAAAACTATGTCACCAGTATTTCAAATGCTAGAAGGGTAACCCATGGTGGACAGTTTCAACAGAGTTTCCAGGCTAACACAGACTAAAAACGGCCTGTGATCTACTTCCAAATATCGAACAATGAAAATACTATGGATCACAATAAAATATTGTCAGATATAGTACTGGAAGCACTCAAAACACACAACGGCCACAACAATGGACTCAAGAATATCAACAATCATGAAGGTAGTGCAGGGCCAGGCAATGTTTCGTTCTCTTATACATGGGGTCACCGTGAGTTGAAGCCAACTTTACAGCAGCTACTAAGAACAGAAATATTATAGGTCACAATGCTTTAAAAATCAAAGATATTCATATCATAAAAGGTTTTCAAAATATACTGTAACCAGGAGGGTTTTCTGCTTGGTGAAAGAATCATAAACTTGCTGCCTTCTTAACATTTCATTAAATTATTCTAATGCTCTAATATTCTGATAATTTAAACAAAATATAATAATCATTTATAGAACTACCTGCAAAAATAAGGTATGGGTTTTGGTAAAAGACCAACACCATCTGCTCATTAGTAGTTCCTTCTATGAATCCTACTCTATGTAGGCCGCTGATATGGTCCCAAAGTGCTGGATCTCAGAACCCATTTAAAGAACACTTGAATACACAGATAATGGAAGGACCTGATTAGGAAAGGCACAGAGCATAACAGGACAGAATGATGGGGAGAATAAACTGAGGCTAAAAATTCTAGCTGTGTGCCCTTAATTAGGCTGAATTTTCTTAGGCAGATGATTGTCCATGCTGCACTTATCTTAGAGAAAGAAACCAGGAGTAACAGATTATCAAGAATAAAATAAAAGAAAGGCAGGTACCCTAATGATACAACAAGCAATGCCTGGAGAGAGGTAATCCTAATAAACAGTAGCTACAGGCAGGGAAAATGCCAAGAGTGGCTGAGCTCAGTGTATGTACATCTCTGACCTCACCCCTCAAAACTCACCAGCATTTCAGGATTATAAAACATAGCCACTCCTGACTTACTAACATAGTTAGGTTCCAAAGATAAGACTGTTATGTAACAAATCAGCATGATATGAATATGAAGGATTACCACATCAGATCACAAAATGGAGCCTAAACTACATCACTGCATAATTGCCAAATTATATCATTACATAACTGCCAAATTTTATCACTGCGTAACTGCCAAACAACTAAGAATCATGGCAAGCCAAGCTGTAAGGTAACCTTAACCATCACAGCCAGTGTTACTCTCACTTAACATCTCTGTGTTCATTACTGACAGATATATGGTATTAATGCACAAAATAATCAGACAGTAGATTTTTTTTACTATTGTCATAAATGCAAAATGGCGAATAATGAGATAGCCATTAAGTGAAGAGTAGATATGTTAACAAATATGAAAAACAGAAGGATGTTTGAGAAACATTAATACTGGAGGGAAGCAACATATGTAGACACAAATATAACCTAATTGCAGAAGTAGCAAAACTAAATGAAAAATTATTTTTATATAGTCGTGATAAAATAGCCTTAAAAAAAGGGGATGGGGGGTTCTGGCAAGATGGTGTAATAGGCAAACAAGCTACACAGACCACCTGCAGCGAAGAAATGAGAGGCTGACTGAAATCGATGCAGGACGTAATCCTGTAACCCTGAGCTTTGAAGGGAAGGATACAGAAGCGGATTAAACACCAACTAGTAGAAGATCCTGAATGAAAACTGTGAATAAAGAGACAAATGGAGCTAAAGAGTGCTGGCTGTCCTTAGGGTACAGCCATTGTGAACATTTGAAAGCAGTGCCATTCTGAATATATGCAAGAGGTGTTCTGACATGTCCAATAGCCTAGGAATAAGCTCCCCTTTCCGAGAACAGCACAGGCAACCATAGTGGAGGCTGATGACAAAAAAGGTATGATATTTCCCTTGTTACTTGTACACTCAACACCCACCTTTCAGAGCAGCAGGAATTCCATCCCACTCTTGTGTCCTGACAGAGCATGGGTGGGCTGCCCTGCCCCCCAGTTTTTTTTTTGTTTTGTTTTTATTCTTTTTTTCTTCCCTCTTTTTCTTATTCCCTTCCCCTGGATTTTTTGTTTCTTCTTTTTCTCCTCTTCCCTTTTCCTGCTTCCTTTTTTTTTTTCTTTGCCTATTTGGTTCTTCCCATTTCTTGTTCATTTTCCAGTTTTCCTTTACTATTCTTTCACTCTTGCTCTTTTCTCTAACCTCCTCTACCCCAGATTTGTGGATTTTTTTTTTTCTCTTTCTGTTTCTTTGCCTTTTGCAGTTTATGAGGTTTGTGGGAGCTCTGGTAGCATAGTGCCTAAGGCACCTGACTGCTAACCAGAAGGCTGGTGGTTCAAACCCTCCAGCCACTCCTCAGAAGGAAGGTTGGGCAATCTACTTCCGTAGTGATACTGCCTCGGAAACCCAAGGAGGGGTTGCTATGAGTCAGGGCCGACTTGACGGCACACAACAACAACAACAACAACATGAGGTCTGTGATTTTTGCTCTCTGCTTTTTATTTTTTAGTGTTTCTTTTTTTAAAATTATCCTCGCTGAGTGGAACACAACAATCGTTTCCACACAACTCAACCATACCTGCACCTCCTGCAGCCCCCCCCCCCACTGAGTAAGGGCCACCATTTGCCCCTGCACAAACTGACCGTCGACAAAAGGCACCCAATACCAGCTCAACTCACCCTCAACTGTTCTTCACAAACAGCTAACAAAGCTCTCTGCACACACACTCATTCTCTATCACACCCACCAGGAGACAAGTGGTGAGTGCGTAAGTGCAGCCAACAGGCAAACAGAGGAGAACAGGTACCTGATTACCAAATATATCAAGACAAAGCAGGAAAAAAAAAAATCTTCAGCAAATCACACAAATATAAAGTTACCACTTAAATACAAATACAATGATGTTACACACAAAGAAGCTAGATAAAGTAGTAGAAATAAGTGACAAGGATACACACCCAGAAAGCATCCCTGAAGAAGCAGCAGCATTGGAACTCCCTGATAAAGAATTCAAAAGACTTATATTTAGGTACCTTCAATGGATTAGAGAAAGGAAAACTCAAAACAATTTAGGAAAACAATACAAGGAACAAACTGACACACTAAACAAAAATTAGAAACAATATAAAAGCAAATAGAAATCCAGAAGATTAATACTAAAATTCCAGAAATAGATAACACATTAAATGGGCAAAGGAGTAGAATCAAATCAATGGTAGACAGAATTAATGAGACTGAAGACAAATACCTCAATACTAGTTTGAAAAGCGATCAATCACAAAAAAGATCAAAACAAAATGATAAAAGCTTAAGATTCATGTGGGATACCATGAAGAGGAATAACCTACGTGTAAATGGAATTCCAGAACAGAAAGAGACAAATAAAACCACAGAGAAAACTGCTGAAGATTTGTTGGAGGAGAATTTCCCTAATATGATGAAAGAGGAGAAGACATCCATTCAAAAAGCTCTACAAGAGTTTGGGGGGAGCTGGGAAGATGGCGGACTAGGTAGAAGGACTGCACAGACCCTCTTCAACAAAGAAAAGGGAAACCAATTGACACAGACACAGAAGTTAATCTTGAACCCGTGAGCCTTGAAGAGAAGGATTCAGAAGTAGACTAAATCCCAACTAGCAGAAGAATTTGCGTGAAAATACCAAAAAAGGAGATATACAGAGCTGCGGTCTGGCAGGGACCTGAGTGCCCCTGACGGCACAAATGACCTGGACATTCCCGAGTGGCGGTAGGACTTAAGAATTAATCTAAAAATCCCCTGATAGCCAAGGTCCGTGTGGAGAACTGTGTACAGTGCAAAGGAACAAACTGGGGAAGGTGAAGAGAAAGGTGGGCTGAGTAGCGGACTTTTGCCAGTCCGGAGGGCGCTGCCATGTTGTACATTTAAAAAAAAAAAAAGCCGCTTGGCTATTTTGGATATTTAAAGAAACAGCGCTCTCGCAGAATCCGGTGGTCATAAGACTTAAGAATTAACCTAAAAAACCCCTACTAGCCAGGGTCTGTGCGAAGAACTGTGTACAGTGTACAGTGGCTAGGGAACGGGGAAAGTGAAGAGAAAGGTGAGCTGAGTGGTAGACTTTTGCCGGTCCAGAGGGCGCTGCCATGTTGTACGTTTAAAAAAAAAAAAAAAAAAGTGGCGTAACTATTTTGGATGTTTAAAGAGAGTGCTCTAGCAGAATCCGATGGTCGTAAGACTTAAGAATTAACCTAAAAATCCCCTGCAACCCAGGTTCCGTGCGGAGGACTGTGTATAGTAGCTAGTGAATAAACTGGGGAAGGTGAAGAGACAGGTGGGCTGAGTGGTAGACTTTTACCAGTCCGGAGAGCGCTGCCATGTTGTACGTTTAAGCTGCATGACTATCTTGGATATTTAAAGAGACAGTGCTCTCACAGATTTCTGTGACTTAAGATCACGTTCTGTTTTCCGGCAGCCCCGGGGACACTCGGGGCCTACGGGACTGAAGGGGTGCGACATTCTTCTTGTTGCTGCACCCTGCACCCACTTGGTGGGCGGGGGTGTGGCCGTCCCTGCTCCAACCTACCTTCTGGGCCCACACGGGGGTTCAATCGCAATCTCTGTGCTCAAACAAAGCCTGGGTGCCCTAAGCAGTCCTCCTCCGATTTTTTTTTTT
>NW_006921632.1:8424838-8426218 GCF_000298275.1 Orycteropus afer afer
AACTCACCAAAACCAAAGACAAAGAAAGAATCCTGAAAGCAGTACAAGAAAAGAGAAAAGCTACCTAACAAAGGATAACCAGTAAGATTAAGCTCTTATTTCTTGGCAGAAGCCATGGAGGCAAGAAGGCACTAGAATGATATATATAAAACCCAGGAAGGAAAAAGAAAATGATGGTGAAATTAGAACATTTCCAAAAAGAAATTAAGGAAATTTGTTAAAACCAGACCAATCTTACAGGAGATGCTAAAGGGAGTCCCTCAGACTGAGGACCAACAACTGATGTTTCACACACATGACAATCAATGTAACCCAGAAATAAACACAGCTATAAAAGTACCCAAAGGAAAATTAGCTTGCAAGACTATAAACATGGAACCAGAGACATCAATTGGTAAATGAGGACAACTACAAAACAAAGAGAGGGAAAAAACAGTGTAGTTCTAGAACTTCTAAATGGTGAAGAATCAAGACAACTGAGAGAGAGAATACACTGTTCTAAATTTTGGAAGAAAACTATAAATCACAGGGTAACTACACAGAAAAATGATAAACCTTTATACCAAAATTAAAAAGAAGAGAGGCAAAAACATTTAGTAACTACTAAAACAAGAGCAACAAAGGAAATGATAACAAAATTCAGAAACAAAATAAGCTCAGCACATAAAAATGTATATGGATCAAAGAAATCAGCAACACCACAAAAAACATATTACACAAAATGACATCAATAAATTCATACTTGTCAATAATTACACTAAGGTAAACTGTGGTCAATGACATGAGACAAAGTATATGTGAACTGCTGTATGGACAGTGAATTTGCTCTGTAAATCTTCACCCAAATCAAAATAAAATAAATAAAAATAATTACACTGAATGTAAAGGTATTAAATGCACTCGAGAGATGGAGAGTTGCAGACTAGATATGACCCATCAATATGCTATCTACAGGAGAGTAACCTTAGACACAAAGACAAACACAGACCAAAAATCAAAGGTTAGAAAAAGATATATCAAGCAAATGGCAATCAAAAAACAGGAGTGGCAATATTAATTTCTGATAAAATTGACTTTACAACAAAATCCACCATAGAGACAAGGAAGGACATTATGTAATGAATGAAGGATCAACTAAACAAGAAGACATAACTATAATCAATACTTATGCATCCAAAATACATAAATCATATTTTAACAGAATTGAAGACAAATAGATGACTCCAGAGGAATAGCAGAAGACTTTAATATATCAATTTCAATGAAAGACAGAACTGGAAAGAAACTCGACAAAGATGTTGTTGTTGTTGTTGTTGTTGTTAAGTGCCGTCGAGTCGTTTCCGACTCATAGCGACCCCATGCACAGCAGAACGAAACACT
>NW_006921632.1:8427308-8431712 GCF_000298275.1 Orycteropus afer afer
CTTCAGCCAAAACCAGGCCAGGAGCTGATTGTGGAACAGACCATCAACTGCTCATATGCAAATTCCACTTGAAGTTAAAGACAATTAAAACAAGAAAAAGAGCAAACACATGGGAACTGAGTAACACCCTCCTTTAGACTGACTAGGTAATAGAAGAAATAAAATATCAATTAAAAAAAAAATCCTTCAATCACATGAGAATGAAAACAAAACAAACCAAAATCTTTGGAACATGGCAAAAGCAGTGATCAGAGGGCAATTTAGAGCCCTAGATGCATACATCAAAGAACAAGAGCCAAAATCAGTATTCTGACACAACATCTCCAACAATTAGAAAAAGAGCAGCGCAAAAGCCTACAGTCCACCAGAAGAAAAGAAATGATAAAGATTCAAGTAGAAATAAATGAATCAAAAAGCAGAAAGAGAAAAACTTAAAATGACTAAACGTTGGTTCTTTGAAAAGTTAATAAAATCGTCAAACCACTGGCAAACTTAACAAAAGAAAAGAAGGAAAAGATGCAAATAAAATGAATAAGGAATGAAATGGGAGACATCACAAGAGAATCAACAGAAATATAAATAATAATATCATGACATTATGAAGAACTGAACTCCAACAAATTTGAAAACCCAGAAGAAATGGACAGTTTTCTAGAAACACAATACTTATCTAAATTAACACAGACTGAGGTGCAAAATTCTAACAGACCTGTAATAATGAAGAAATTGAAGTCATTAAAAAAATTACCAACAGAAAAGAAGCTGTGACCCAGATGGATTCACTGGATAACTTTACCAAACATTCAAAAGAGAATTGACACCAATCCTACTCACATTATTCCAGAACACAGAAAACTATGGAATCCTCCCCAATTCATCTTATGAAGCTAGAATAACCCAGATACCAAAACCAGACAAAGACACCACTAGAAAGGAAACTACAGATCAATATCCCTCATGAATATAGATGCAGCAAAAATCTTCAACAAAATCCTAGCCAATAGACTCCAACAACATATAAAAATAGTAATACATCACAACCAAGTGAGATTCATATCAGATATTCAAGGATGGTTCAACATTAGAAAAACAATCAACTTCATCCATCACATAAGTAAAATAAAGGAAAAGAATCATATGATCACACCAATAGACACAGAATAGCCTATGACAAAATCCAACACCAATTCCTGATAAAAACTCTCAGAAAAATAGGAACAGAAGGGAAATTCCACAACATAATGATGGGGATATATGTAAAACCAACAGCCAACATTATTTTCAAGAGAGAGAACTGAAACCATTACCCTTGTGAACAGGAACCAGACAAGGATGTCCTCTGTCATCACTACCATTAGACACTGTATTTTAAGTCCTAGCCAGGGCAAGAAGGCAAGAAAGGAAAATAAAAGGCATCCATATTGATAAAGAAGAAGTAAAACTATCCCTATTTGCAGATGATATGATCATACATACAGAAACACAAGAGACTCAGCAAAAAAACTACTAGAACTAATTGAGATATACAGCATAGTAGTGGGATACAAGATCAACATATAAAAATCAGCTGGACTCCTCTACATTACAAAAGAGGTCTCTGAAAAGGAAGTAAGGAAATCAATACCATCTACAATAGCTACCAAAAAGATAAGATACTTGGGAATAAATCTTAGCAGAGATACAAAAGACCGATACAAAGAAAACCTCAAAACACTACTTCAAGAAACTATAAGAGAACTACATAAATGGAAGAACATACCATGCTCGTGGATAGGAAGACTAAACACTGTGAAAATGTCAATACTACCTGAAGCAATCTATACATTCAATGCAACCCCAATCCAAATTCCATCACCATTCTTTAAAAATATGGAAAAACCAATCACTAACTTTATATTGAAAGGAAAGACACCTTGGATAAGCAAAGCAATACTGATGAAGAACAAAGCAGAAAGTCTCAAAATCACAGATCTCAAAATTTACTATACAGCTAGAGTAGTCAAAACAGCGTGGTATTGGTACAACAGACACATAGGCCAGTGGGAAAGAACTGAGAACCCAGAAACAGATCCATCCATTAACGGTCAGTTTATCTTTGATAAAGGGCTGAAATCCATTAAATGAGGAAAAGATAGTCTCATTATCAAATGGTACAGGCAAAACTGGATATCCATTTGCAGAAGAATGAATAAGATCCTTATCTCATATCATACACAAAAACTAACTCCAGATACATCAAAGACTTAAATGTGAAAACTAAAACTATACAGTTCAACAAAGAAAAAATAGGGGCAAATTTAGGGGCCCTAACTTATGGCATAAACAGACTATTAAGCATAACCCAAAATGCACAAACAGAAGAAGATGAGCTAGATGACTGAGACCTTCTAAAATTTCAATTTTTACATGCATGAAATGGATTCTCCAAAAGACTAAAGAGAGAGCCTACAGATTTGGAAAACAATATTCAGCTGCAACATATCTGACAAGGGTGTTATCTCTAAAATGTATAGAAAACCCCAACTCACCATCAAAAAAACAAACAATCCAATTTAAAAATGGACAGACAGAAAACATTAACAGACACTTCACCAAAGAAGATATTCAGGCAGCCAACAAACACATGAGGAAATGCTGGTGATCATTAGCCATTGTTGTTTTTTTGTTGTTATTATGTGCCGTCAAGTCACCCCGACTCATAGCGACCCCTCCTTGGGTTTCCGAGGCAGTATCACTACGGAAGTAGGATTGCCCAACCTTCCTTCCGAGGAGTGGCTGGTGGGTTTGAACCGCCAGCCTTCTGGTTAGCAGTCAAGTGCTTAAGCTACTATGCTACCAGAGCTCCTCATTAGCCATTAGAGTGACGTAAATCAAAACAACAAAGAGACCGTATTGCTCCAACATTAGCAGCAACGTTCAAAGTTCAACAAGACAGAAAATAACAAATGATGCTGAGGATGTGGAGAGATTGGCACTGCCGGTGGGAATGTAAAATGATACAATCACTGTGGAAATAGGTATACTGATTCCTTAAAAAGTTGGAAATAGGAACAGACTTCCAGTAAGATGGCAGAATAGACAGACAAGTTATATAGACCCACTTCAACGAAGAAAACAGAAACCAATTGATACAGATACAGAAGACAGTAATCCTGGTGCCCTGAGATTTGAAAGGAAGGATACAGAAGCAGATTAAACACCAACTAGTAGAACGAGCTCTGGTAGAGTAGTGCCTAAGGCACTTGACTGCTAACCAGAAGGCTGGTGGTTCAAACCCACCAGCCACTCCTCGAAAGGAAGATTGGGCAATATACTTCTGTAGTGATACTGCCTCAGAAACCCAAGGAAGGGTCGCTATGAGTCTGATCTGACTCGACAGCAATAGATTTGTTTTGTTTTGTTTTGTTTTTGGTTAGTAGAAGAACCTGAATGAAAACACTGAGTAAGGAGGCAAACAGAACTGCAGACTGTCAGCTTTCCTGATGGCACGGACAGTCTAAATATTTCCAAGTGGAGAATAGGACCTGAGAAATAACCTAAAACTCAGCTCTGCTTGCCAAGGGCTGCATGGGCAACTACGCTGGTGGCTGATAACTAAAATGGGAAACAGGAAAGGAGGAGACAAACTGAGCTGTGGACTTTCAGCTGCCCAGATGGTGCAGCCATTTTGAATGCTTACAAGCAACGGTCAGTTTAGATATATAAAGTGACAGTATTCTCATTCAGATTCCAGGGACCTAAGAATAGGCTCCGCTAGCCAACGAAAACACAGACATACAGGCTGACAACTGCAAAGGAGATAGGTGGTGAGTGTATGAGTGCTGCCAACTAGCCAATAGAGGAGCACAGTACCCTGCTTACTCAGATAACATGCAAACAAAACAAAGAAAAGGAAAATCTCGGGCGAATTACTCCAAAATACACTCACCAATTAAATAAAAACACAAAATGTCACAATGTCCTGGAGACAACAGACCATCACAGTCCATACAAAGAAGCAAGATAAAGTGAGAGAAATAAGGGACCAAAATACAGACACAGAACACATCCCTCAGGAAACAGCAGCATCAGAACTTCCTGATAAGGAATTCAAAAGAATTATATTTAGGTACCTTCAATGGAATGAGAGCCAGATCAAGGAAAACAATGAAAAAATTAAAGAAAGCACAGAGAAAACCCTAAAACAATTTCAGAAGAAAATACAAGAACAAAATGAGAAAATAAATTAAAAAATTAGAAATGATAAAAAATCTACAGATAGTAATCCAGAAGATTAATACTAAATTTTCAGAAATAGGTAATACACTGAACAGGCAAAGGATTAAAACTGAATCAATGAAAGAATTGTTGTTGTTGTTGTCATGTGCCGTCGAGTCAGCCTTGACTCATAGCGACCCCTCCTTG
>NW_006921632.1:8431907-8449278 GCF_000298275.1 Orycteropus afer afer
TCATGTGGGATACCATCAAAAGGAATAACCTACGTGTAATCGGAATTCCAGAATAGGAAGAGACAGACAAAACCACAGAAAAAAATCACTGAAGATTTCTTGGAAGAGAATTTCGCTGGTATGATGAAAGATGAGAATATATCCATTCAAAAAGTCCAATGAACCCCAAACAGGATAGACCCCAAAAGAAAATCATCAAAACATATCATTATCAAACTCATCAAAGCCAAAGAAAAAGGAAAAATCCTGAAAGCAGCATGGGTAAAATGAAACGTTACATACAAAGGGCAACCAATAAAACTAAGCTCTGATTTCTCCACAGAAACCATGCAGGAGAAAAGGCAGTGAGATGGTATATATAAAACCCTGAAAGAAAAAAATTTCCAACCAAGAATTATGGCAAAACTGTCTGTCAAATATGATGGTGAAATTAGGACATTACCAGACAAGCAGAAATTAAGAGAATTTGTTAAAACCAGACCAACCTTACAAGAGACACTAAGGGGAGTCCTTTTGACAGAGAACCAGTAACAGCAAACAACCACCAACTGTTAACACACACGATGACATAACCCAGAAACCAACCCAGTTAGGGAGTATCTAAAGTAAATTAGCCTACAATAATGTAAACAGGGAACCAGAGACACCAACTGGTAAATGAGGACAACTACAAACCAAAAAGAGGGCAAAAGTTGTGTAGTTAGTTACAGAACTTCTACGTGGTAAGGAAGTCAAGACAACTGCAAGATAGAAAGGACTGTTCTAAACTTGGGAAGAATATTACAAATTGGTTTATAATATCACAGGGTAACTTCAAAGATAAATGATAAACTTTCACATCAAAATGAAAGAGGACAAGCACAAATATTTAGCAACTACTAAAACAATAGCAATGAAGTAAGTGATAACAAGATTCATAAACAAAATGAGCACAGAACAGAAAATTATATGGAACGGAATCAGCAACACCATGAAAATAACACATAACAAAATGAAAGCAACAAATTCATGCTTGTCGATAATTACACTGAATGACAATGGATTAAATGCATCACTCAAGAAATGGAGCGGTGCAGACTGGGTAAGAAAACATAACCCAGTGATACGCTCTCTAAAAGAGACACAACTTAGAGAGAAAGACAAAAACAGACTAAAAGTCAAAGGCTGGAAAAAGATGTATCAAGCAAATAGCAACCATAAAAGAGAAGGAGTAGCAATATTAATTTATAATAAAATGGACTTTAAGACAAAAACCACCATACAAGACAAGGAAGGACATTATATAATGATTAAAGGACTGACTGAACAAGAGGATATAAACCATAAAAAATATCTATGGACCCAATGGAAGAGCCCCAAAATACATAAATCAGACTTTTAAACAGAATTAAAAAGACAAATAGATGACTCCACAGTCATAGGAGGAGACTTTAATACACCACTTTCAACCAAAGATGGAACAACTGGAAAGAAACTCAACAAAGACTCAAAAGAACTAAACAATACAGTCCACCAACTTGACCTTATAGACATCTATAGAGCACTTCACCCAACAACAGCACAATACACATTCTTTTCCAGTGCACACAGAACATTCTCCAGGAGAGACCATATGTTAGACCACAAAGCAAGACTTAGTACATTTAAAAGCAGGGAAATAACTGCAAAGCATCTTCTCAGATCATAATGCTATCAAATTAGAAATCAACAACAGGAAGATCAATGGAAAAAGAGCAAACACATGGACATTGAATACCACCCTCCTTGAAAATGACTGCGTAATAGAAAAAATGAAATTAAAGAATTTCTTGAATCAAACAAGAATGAAAATGCAACATACCAAAATCCCTGGGACACAGCAAAAGCAGTGATCAGAGGCCAATTTACAGTAATAAATGCATACATCAAAAAAGAAGAGGCAAAATCAACACTTTAACCAAACATATCCACAAATTAGAAAAAGAGCAGCAAGAAAAGCCTATAGTCACCAGAAGAAAGGAAATAATAAAGCTTCAAGAAGAAATAAATGAAACTGCAAATATAAAGACAATAGGAAAAAAAAAAAATCAACAAGACCAGAAGCTGCTTTTTTGAAAAGATTAATAAAATTGACAAACCACAGGCAAATTTAACAAAGGAAAAGAGAGAGAGAATACAAATAACATGAATAAGAAACAAATTGGGCAATGCCACAACAGAACCAACAGGAATTAAAAGAATAATATCAGAATACTATGAAGTATATATATACACTCCAACAAATTTGAAAATCTAGAAGAAACAGATTTCTAGAAACACACTACTTTTCTAAACTCACACAGACTGAGGTGGAAAAGCTGAACAGACCCATGACAAAAGAAATTGAACAGGTCATAAAAAAATTACCAACAAAAAACTGCTGTATGAATAATGGAATACAATGCAACGCTAAAGCATAACCTAGAATTTGTAAAACACCGCATAATGTGGATGAACTTGGAGGACATTATGCTGAGTAAAGTTAAGTCGGCACATAACAACAACAACAACAAAGTAAGTCACTCACAAGACAAATATTGTATTAGTACATTATTGTAAAAGTCAAGGAAAAGTTTATATACGGAAGGAAATTTTCTTTGTTGGTTATCGGGTAGAAGGGGAGGGGAGGGAACACTGTTAGATAGGTAGAGATAAGGATTGATTTGGGTGAAGAGAAGGGCAATGTACCAAATGTGAGTGATCAACAGGGTGGCACTAAGGAAGAGGAAGACAGAGAGGTACATGGGAGGTACAGACAACAAAGGTAAACCCTTTTGCACATACAGTACTGAGTTGTCAATGAGGGCAAACATGGGTATACGGATGGATAGATAGGTGGACCGGCTGAACTAGTAGGTATGTCTATGAAGCAGGGAGTATACCCAAGACCATGTACAAGGTTGGGAGATAATGGTCCTGTAAGTGTATATGTATGATCTGAATTCCCAGGTGTACAGTAGAGCTGACAAGGGACAAGGTTGTAGTCACTTCTGGGCCACAGCCAGCTACCCAGAGGGACTGAGTAGTTGAACCTGTGGGCTCAGGACCATAGCCCCAGGGGACATCAAGCTCAATTGGCATAACATACTACACAAAACATTGTTCCACATCCTACTTTGGTGAGTAGCAACTGGGATCTTAAAAGTTTGCTAGCAGCCATCTAGATGCAACAAGGTTCTCTCCTTGTCCAACGCAAAGAAGCATGAAGAAAACCAAAGATTCGTGGAAACAATTAGTCCTAGAGACTGGTACACCATGCAATCCACAGCCTATATGACTATGAGACCAGAAGAACTAGATGGTGCCTGGCTACGAATGCCAACCACTTGGAGGGGGATCTATGTAGGAGATCCTGGACAGAGAGGGAGAACAATGTGGAACAAACCTCAAAATCATCTGGAAAAAACAAAATGGGGACCAGGTTTGCTGAGACTATGGCCCCATTCTGCCCTTCAGGTCTGGAATTGAACCCACACCTGTGGCTTCCAGCCAAGCAAAAGACAGGCATAGGAGTTGAAAATTTACCTGTGGTAGATACACTCTTTGGAGAGAACAATCATGGGAGAAAGTAGGGCTGTTTATGCACAAGGAGACAGCTCAGGGGGCAGGGGTGCATGGAGGGACGTACACAGGGAAGAGGTGACTGTTGGGAGGAGGTGGGGGGAGAAAAAAAGAAGAAGACTGCTGTATGGAAAGTGAATTTGCTCTGTAAACTTTCACCCAAATTACAATTAAAAAAAAAAAAAAAAAGCCCCGCACCAGAAGATTTTACCCAACGTTCAGAGAAGAACTGGTACCAATCTGACTCAAACTACTCCAGAACATAGAATAGGATGGAATCCTCCTTAATTCTTTTTATGAAGCAAGCACAACCTTGCTACCAAAATCAGGCAAAGACATTACTAGAAAGGAAAACTACAGACTAGTATCCCTCATGAATACAGATGCAAAAATCTTCAACAAAATCCTAGCCAACAGACTCCAACAACATATCAAAAAAGTCATTCATTATGACCAAGTGAGGTTCATACCAGGTATGCAAGGATGGTTCAACGTTAAAAAAAACAACCAACATCACTTATCACATTAAAAAAAAAACAAAGGAAAAGAACCACATGATCACGTCAATCAATGCAGGATTGATAAAAAAAAAAAAAAAAAAGCATGTGATAAAATCCAACACCCATTCCTGATCAAAACTCTCAGCAAAATAGGAATAGAAGGAACATTCATCAACATAATAAAGGGCATTATTATGTTGCAAAACCAACAACCAACATTATTCTCAATGGAGAGAGACTGACCCATTCCCCTTGTGAACAGGAACCAGACAAGGATGCCCTCTATCACCACTTCCGTTCAACACTGAATTGGAAGTCCTAGCCAGGGCAACAAGGCAAGAAAGGGAAATCAAAGGCATCCAAATTGGGAAGGAAGAAGCAAAACTATCCCTATTTGCTGATAATATTATCCTATACATAGAAAACCCAAGAGACTCAGCAAAATCATGCCAGAACTAATTGACAGATTTAGCGTAGTGGCAGAATACAAGATCAACATACAAAAAGGAGCTGGATTCCTCTACACCATTGAAGACATTGCTGAAAAGGAAATCAATGCCATTTATAATAACCAAACTCACTGCTGGGAGTCAATTTGATTCATTTGGCTTTCTGAGGCAGTATCTCTACGGAAGTAGATCATCCAATCTTCCTTCTGAGGAGTGGCTAGTGGGTTTGAACCGCCAGTCTTCTGGTTAGCAGTCAAATGCCTTAGGCACTATGCCACCAGAGTATAGCTACCAAAAGATTAAATACTTGAGAATAAATCTCACTAGAGTCACAAAAGACTTGTACAAAGAAAACTATAGAACACTACTACTTCAATAAACCATACAAGATCTACATAAATGAAAGAACATGCAACGCTCATGGACAGGAAGACTGAACACGGTGAAAATGTCAATACTATCCAAAGCAATCTATACATTCAAAGCAATTCCAGTCCAGATCCCATCAGCATTCTTTAAGGATATGAAAAAATAATCACTAATTTTATACGGAAAGGAAAGAGACCTCGGATAAGCAAAGCACTATTGAAGAAGAACAACATAGTAGGAGGTCTCACACTCCTGCATCTCAAAATCTACTATACAGCCACAGTAGTCAAAACAGCCTGGTACTGCTTTCAACGACAGACACACAGACCAGTAGAACAGAATTGAGAACCCAGAAATAGATTCATCGACCTATGGTCAGCTGATTTTTGACAAAAGGCTGAAATCCGCTACATGGAGAAGAGATGGTCTTTTTAACAAATGATGATGGCAAAACTGGATATCCATTTGCAGAAAAATGAAGCAAGATTCATACCTTACACTATACACAAAAACTAACTCCAGATGGATCAAAGACTTAAATGTGAAACCTAAAACTATAAAGTTAATCAAGAAAACAATAGGGGCAAATTTAGCAGCCCTCATTTATGGCATAACCCAAAATGCACACACAGCAGAAAAGAAAACTAGATGAATAAGACTTTCTAAAAATTAAATTTTTATGTGCTTCCAAAGACTTCTCCAACAGAGTCAAAAGAGAATCTACAGATTGGGAAAAATATTCAGCAATGACTTATCTAACAAGGGACTTATCTCCAAAATTGATGGAAAACTATAACACCTCAACAACAAAAAGACACACAATCCAAAATGGGCAGAAGACATGAATAGACACTTCATCAAAGAGGATATTCAGGTGGCCAACAAACACATGAAGAAATGCTCATTAGTCTTTAGAGAGATGCAAATCAAAACAATAAGGTACCATCTAGCCCCAACACTAATAGCAAAGTTCAACAAGACAGAAAATGACAAATGCTGGCGAGGATATGGAGAGATTGGGGCTCTCATACATTGCTGGTAGGACTGTCAAATGATACAACCACTGTGGAAAGCAGTATGGCAATTCCTTAAAAAGTTGAAATGAGAAATACCATTGGATCCAGCAATCCCATTACTAGGTATATATCCTAAAGAAGTGAGAGCCAGGACAAGAACAGATACAGGCATAACCCATGTTCACTGCAGCACTATTTACAATAGCAAAAAGATGGAAACAACCTAGGTGCCCATCAACAGAAGAATGGATAACCAAACTATGGTACATACACACAATGGAATACTATGCAACACTAAAGAATAACATAGAGTCTGTAAAACACTGCATAAAGTGGATGAACGTAGGAGGACATTATGCTGAGTGAAATAATTACAGAAGGACAAATATTGTATTAGTTCATTACTGTAAAAAGCCAAGGAAAGGTTTATATATGGAAGGAAATTTTCTTTGTTGGTTACCAAGGGTGGGAGAAGAGGAAAGAGAACAGTGCAAAAATTAAAAAAATAAATAAATAAAAACTACAGGAACAGAAATCAGATCGGTGATTGCCAGGGACTGGGGGTGAGGAGAGTGACTTGACTACAAAGGAGCATGAGAAAACTTCTAGGGGTGATGGACACATTCTGTATCTTGCTTGTGGTAATCACATTCACAGAACTGTATGTTTAAAAATAGTGAATTTTATTGTATGCGAATTATACCACAATAAACAACAAAAATATCTATTAAATAAAAACCAAACCAATTCCAAAAACAAACAAACAAAGGTTGGAAATAAACATACCATTTGACTCAGCAATCCCATTACTAGGTATATATCCTAAAGAAGTGAGAGGCAGGACATGAACAGATGTATGCACACCCATATTCACTGCAGCACTATTCATAATAGCAAAGAGATGGAAACAACCTAAGTGCTCATCAACCAAGGAACAGATAAACAATCTATGGTATACACACAATGGAATAGTATGCAACCCTAAAGAATAATGTAGAATCTGCAAAAACTGCATAATGTGGATGAACTTGGAGGGTATTATACTGAGTGAAGTAAGCCAAGCACAGAAGGACAAGTATTGTATTAGTCCACTATTTCAAGGAATGTTTTATACATAGAAGGAAACTTTGTTTGTTGGTTACCAGGAATGGGAAGGTAGTGAAGGGAAAATTTCTAGAAAGGTTGAAAAGAAAAGATATATGTATGTGTACACACACACACACACACACATCAGGGGTAAGAGAAGGGGGAAAGGGGAAGCTTTTGTTTGCAGGCCACTGAATTTAATGGTGGTGGAGTATTTTGGAGAAGGGTAACAATAATGGTGGCACAATATGAAAAATGTCATCAATGTACCTGAGCTGTAAATCAGGAAGTTGTTTTGTTGGTGAATGTCTTGTGTATGTCTTCACAACAATAAAAATGAAAAAAAAAAATTATAAAAATAAGGGAGGAGGCTGTAGGAGAATTGGAAACATAAAGCAGGAATAAGGAGCTCTGGTAGCATAATGCCTAAGGCAAATGACTGCTAACCAGAAGGCTGGCGGTTCAAACCCACCAGCCACTCCTCGAAGGAAGGTTGGACAATCTGTTTCCGTAATGATACTGCCTCAAAAAACCAAGGAGGGATCGCTATGAGTTAGGTTCAACTCGATGGCACATAACAACAACAACAAGCAGCAGCAGCTAAAAAGAACAATATATTGTCTATAAAAATACGTAAAACATCTATTTTAAAATGTACACATAAAATATTTGAAATAAAGAATGTAAAAATGCATGGAATAAGAAAATGGACAGAGTTGAAGAACAATTTAGTAGTCTTAAGACTAAATCCAAGAAATGTCTTAAAGAGCATATGTTAACATACAAAAATATTATGGAGTCTATAGAAATTAATGTACATATCTAACAGATATTTCACCACCTCAATAACATATGTGCATAATCTCAAAACTGAAGTAATTTAAGTATGAAACAATACCTAAAATCTTCTATACCCAGTACACAGAGTCACCATTTTTCCTTCCATGGAAAACGACTGCATTTAAAAGTACTCATTTTTATAAATCACTAAGAACTGTAGACAGCCTAATTTTAGCTCGTGTATTATTTTATTTTTGATAAATAGTCTGTATACTAAGTATCTGTGTGTCATTTCATTATATTCCTATACATATATACACTATTTAAGAAATTCAGCATCCTGGGGAACTAAATGCTTTGTTTGTTGAATAAATGATAAATTCCTAAGTCTGCATGTTATACACTTATAGAGAATTAGATTACAATATACTTAACAATTGAAGCTGTATTAAGCACAATCTATTCTGTGTTAATTCAGAAGACACTTCAGCATTTGGAAAACTAAGAATAATGAATGACAAAGACTTCTGTCTATATATACATACACACTTGTTCTCTCTATATGTATCATATAAAATGCATATATTTAAATAGTATATATGTACTCATATATGTGTATGTATATTTGTGTACAATGCTCTCTTCTTTGATTATCATAGAAACTTTAGCACAACACTGTCTGTATGTGATTTCTGTGGGAATGTACTGAAGTGTCCTCTATGACTTATGACATGATCAGATTTTATAAATGTTTTATGAACGCTCAAAGACTAGGTTTCCCAGCCTCCTTTGTGTGACAAGGTTCTGGCCAATGGGATATGAGGGGTCAAAGGTGGTACAACTTGTCTCCTTAAAAGGGAATGAGCTCCTTTTTTCACTCTGTCCTGCTGGTTGGAATAAGGATGTGCTAGCTTGTGCTAGAGCAGCCAGGTTAGACCGTGAGATGGAAGGTGCTTATAGGGAATGGGGAAAAAAGACTGAAGGAGCCTTACTGACTCCACAGAGCTATTGGAGTATTTATTTTTGGACTGTTATACAAGGGAAAAACAAACTTATGTCATTTTAAAGCCACTATTATTTTAATCTTTGTAACAACAATGAAATCAGTATCCTAATAGTTTAGAACTCTATTCTCTTACAGAGTATTAGAAAGCATTAGACTAAATCTACACTGACTTAATGTCATCAATACTTATTTTCTATATTAATAATTTATTAATATAGGTCCAATTATTTATCTTCTACATTTTTTCTCAAGGAAACAGTATGTATAATGAGATACTGTAAGCTCTCAGTTTACTTAGATTTCAAAGAAACAAAACTTCGTGTTGCTTTGAAAGATCATTTTGTCACTGGAGATATAAGTTCTTTGTAAAGAATTAATAAACGACAATTCATATTTGTGACCTTTGCATACTCACATGAAAGATTAGAAAAATACTGCAAAGTAAATATATTTCTCATTGAATATTCTTACTAATAGATAATGGAAGCAACTACCCTAAGTATTTCACTGCTTCAAGAATGGAAAACAAATTCAACAATTTACAGGGCTAACTGAAATGCTTTCTCAAATTGAGTTCACATGACAAAAATCGGAAGAATTTGCACTAAAGTGCTGAAAATTAATCCTAATAATTCTCCAAACTACATATTTGCTAATTCACTAATCAGGGTTCAAAATAATCTTCAGACCTTCAAAGACTCTTCACAAGCACCTGCTCTCTGTCTTAGTGTAGGCATCTGACTGCTAACCAGAAGGCTAGCGGTTCAAACCCACCAACCTCTCCTCGGGAGGCAGACTGGGCAATCCACTTCCGTAGAGTTTCAGAAACCCAAGGAGGAGCCGCTATGAGTTGGAATCAACTCAACGGCAGTGAGTTTGGTTTAGTCTTAAATCCATCAATATTTGGCTTCTCTCTCTATCTGGCCAACTGTCTGTGATCATTCATGTTTCCAACCCATCTTAGAACTGGGAGGGCAATGGGTTTTCACAGGTAAGTATTTTCAAGAGTATCTAAGTCAGGTCCACCTTATCTAGCAATAGTTTGCTTTGTGACAGCAGTATTTCCTGTATTGCTGTCTATAACTCTGTGAGTGTGTATGTATGCTGGGGCTGTTGAGGTCAGGAGTGAAAAAGAATGCTATGTTCAAACATATTTGGGAAATCCTGAGGACAGTCACAAGGTACAATGTAAGCATACTAAGCATTGATATGTACTGTAGGAAAGAACCATGTTTAACTCTTATAACGAAATTTCTAATTTTTTTTAAGTACAGAATACTTTTTCCTCCAGTCCAACTATTTGAGAATGCTCATCTAAGGATCTTTGTGAAGAAAATCAGACCTTAGTCAATCATCCCAGACTGAGCAATGGAAAGAGAATCTGGTATTTCATTAGGAGTTTAAATTCCTTTCCTTTGCAATAATGATGTAGAGAAAGGAATGGACTGAGTTCTCCTAAATTCAGGCTATAGTTTGCAAGGCTGAATCTTCCCTGCTGGGCAGAAAGGTGAGTATTCCCAAACATGATCTGAAAACTATGGCGAGAGCTTCACTCTTTTGTCCATGTTAAAACTTCCTCCACCCTTATGGACAGGCAAAAGCAAATCCATGTCTTGGATGTTATAGGTAGTGACGTGGGAAAAATTAATAACTTCATTCCAAATGCTGGACTGTCATTATTTTAGAGGATAGCTCTTTACTTATAGTCAGAAAGATGTTCAGTTACATATTTCTTCAGACGTTAACTTAATATGAGTTAACCCCCCCCCAAAAAAACTCACTGCCATCAAGTCAGATCCGACTCATAGTGACCCCTCCTTGCGTTTCCAAGGCAGTTATCACTACAGAAGTAGATTGCCCAACCCGCCTTCCGAGGAGTGGATGGTGGTTTTGAACCACCAGCCTTCTGGTTAGCAGTCAAATGCCTTAAGCAGTATGCCACCAGAGCTCCCTAATATGAGTTAGGGTAGAGGCAATTTTCACTAGTCCTAACCTGGGTGCTGCAAGTAGTTTGTAATCATTAGCTAACCAAAAGGTTGGTGGTTTGAACCCATGCAGCAGCTCTATGGACGGAAAGGTCTGGCAATCTGTTTCCATGAAGATTACAGCCAAGTAAACCCTAAGGAGCAGTTCTATCTGTTAAAATACCTTGGGTCACTATGAGTCAGGGGCAAACTTCATGGCAGCTAACAACCACCACCTTGGTGATCACTATTTAAAAATCACTTACAAATGAAGAAACTATAAAAATGTCCAAATCAAATCAAATCCATTTAATGTCAAAACAAGCTTTCGAGTCTTGGAACAGCCTCTTCAGTAGAAGAATTTTAACAAGTCATGATCCCTAGCACATCCTACTACAACCACCATATTCCCAAGCACCCTTTCCAAAACAATCCCTTTTTTTTATCCACACACACTAATCACATATATATGTCCAGGCATACCCAAGGTGAGAAAACATCCCACATATGTCTAAAGGCTTCAATTATGTGCATGTATCCTCAGTTTTGCTGTTTTAATCATATGAATATAGATAGATAGATAGACTGATCAATCCCCCTATAATCTGTCTCATACAGTTTTAGAAGGGTAGAGGGGGAAAAGTTGCTAAATTATTAGAGATAATAAAGAGAACTGCTGAGTTCCAGAGCTTATAGAAAAAAGAAAGTGAGTTTACATACGAAGTTGTGAAAAGTTCCAACACAGAGACAGAAGATAAACTGAATTAATAATCCATATATAATCCAAAATTTTACCATGACAGTGAGTAACAATAGTGGGTCTACACTCAGATAAATAAAAGTCCAGAAACAGTTGCTTATCAGATTACCATCAACTGGAATTCTCTACTAACCTGTACTTCTGTAACTCGATTGTTCAATGACAACTAGTATTTATAATGATAATCCTAAAAACACTACAAGATTTTGAACTGCTTTTTGAATATGACTCCCTTGTCTATTTTTTTGTGAGAAGTAGTCATTCACATTTATCTAAGTATTTGATAAAATAATATCCCAAACTTTGATCAAACCAAGCAGGTATCTGCCACTCCTGTCACTACTCTCCCCTATCTCAAACCTATCCCACACACCAATTTAAGATTTGAAGAGGAAAAAAAAAAAACTCACTGCCACTGAATTGATTCTGACTCATTGTAACCTGCACTGAGTTTCCAAGGCTGTAAATCTTTATGCAAGTAGACTGCCTCATTTTCCTCCCGCAGAGTGACTGGTGGGTTTGAACCACCAACCATCTAGTTAATGGTTAAATGCTTTACCACTAAGCTCCTTAATTTACGATTAATGTTCTCAAAATCATTTTTATCATAACACTGTTCTGCTAAAAAACAAAACAAAAACAAAGAAATCTAACATCTCACAATAATACAGAATAGAGGTCAAATACTTTGACCTGACTTTCAAAATCCTGCACTATTTGATAGCAATCACAAACACAAAACCTCTGAAGCAGCAGGGTTCACTTACACAATTCAAACACCCTGTTTCCTCTCTTCCTCCTGTCTGGAAGAAAATCTTTTTTTTTTTTTCCCCCAGAGCCAAAGGCATCTGACTGCTAACCAGAAGGTTGGTGATTCAAACCCACCAGACACTTCTCAGAAGGAAGACTGGGCAATCTACTACTGTAGTGTTATCACTACAGTAACCCAAGGAGGGATCACTATGATTTGGATCCAACTTGACAGTAGTGAGTTTTTCGTTATGGGAATCCAATCAGTCTTTCAATCCCAAGCTTCAAAAATTATTCTCTACCCCTAAACTGCGGAGCTCTGGTGGCACAGTGCCTAAGGCATCTGACTGCTAACCATAAGGCTGGTGATTCAAACCCACCTGACACTCCTCAGAAGGAAGGTTGGGTAATCTACCACCTTAGTGATAACGCCTCAGAAACCCAAGGAGGGGTCGCTATGAGTCGAAATCGACTCAACGGCAGTGATTTTGATTTTTTTTGGTATCCTTAAACCAAGACATTATCTTCTTTTCTTACTTTCAATAACCTTTTCAAGTAGTCATGCATAATCCAATTACTACATTTTAAACAACCCCAGTCCCTGGGTAGCACAAATGGTTAGACTCTGGGCTACTAAGGAAAGATCGGTGGTTCAAACCAACCCAAAGGTTTTTCAGAAGACAGGTCTAGAGATCTGCTTTAGAAAGCCTTGTAAATCTAAGGGAAATGGTCTACTCTGCATACGAAGGGTCACCATGAGTAGGATGTGACTTGACTACAACTAACAACAAAAGCACGCAATAATAATCATTGTGATAGATGTTGAGGTTACAAGAATATATAAACCGAAGTCCCTACCTCTCTTGAGTTCACAGTACACTAAGGGGATATACACATGAAAAAAGTCATTACAGCAGTCTATGATAGAGGTATAAACAGGGAGAAAGTGGGAGGTAAAGGAGTACTTAAAGCTCTTTGGGAAGACAAGAAAGGATTTTCAGAGAAAGTGACATCTGTGTTGAGTTTCAAAAGATGGATAGGATTATGACAAAAGAACAAAGAGGAAAAGGAATTCCAGGCAGAGAAAACAGCATATGCAAAAGCAGAGGCAAGAAAAACTTGGCATGTTTAGAGAACTATAAATAGATCAGCATGGCAGAAGTTCAGAGTACATTAACTAATTCTACCAACACTTACTGAGTGCCCATTCACCAAACCTTAAAACAGATGAAAATGACATACTTGTCCTCAAAGAATATGTAAGGGTATGACAGGAGATGAGAATGGAAAAGTAATGAAGAACCTTGTTTGCCCTACTAAGAAATCTGGACTTACTTCTTTAGCAATGGAGAGCCACTTGGCCCTTATTTTTTGCCTAATATTACTACAAGTATACACCTCATTACTCCGTTAGGGCAATGCATATATTCCTTGGGGAATGGGGAGGGGCTTCCTTGCAAAGGTGCCAGAAGGCGGGGCTGGAGTTAGCTATAGATCTGCCCCCAAAGCTTGCAGCCCCTGAGTGGCTACTGGCTGCCATTGCTTCTGCAGTTACCATGGCTGCATGTTCTACCCAGCCAACCAGTGGGGCAAACAGTGGCTGCATCAATCCCTCCCTGCCCCTACTTCTGATTCTGACCAGGGGAGATTCTAACCCAGCCAACTGCAGGTGCAAGTCTGTAAATCCCAAGACTCTCAGCAGTACCAGAGAGCCAGAGCAGCTGATGTGGGGTTACTCTGATATACGTATATCACTATATACAAACATATATACTATATATAATATGGTGTTTGCACAACACCCAAATCACACAATATACTATTTCACAGAACTTATCGTGGACATTAAACAACACATAACTATACTTATCATTTCCTATGTATAAAATACACATTTTGTATCTATAAGATATAAAAAAAAGGCCAAATTTATTCATTCAAATGAATACAGTCCTTTTCCAAGTAATTACCTTGTAAAAGTTACACATTTATTTCAATGATACTATTATTAGTTAAAAATTACTGATGAAGATTAAAGACTACAGTACGCAGTATGGATTACACCTCAACATAAAGAAAACAAAAATCCTTACAACTGGTCCAATAAATAGCTTCACGATGGATGGAGAAAAGATTGACATTGTCAAGGACTTCATATTACTTGGCTCTACAATCAACACCAATGGAAGCAACAGTCAAGACATCAGACAATGTATTGCACTGGGCAAATCTGCTGCAAAAGACCCCTTTCAAGTGATGAAGAGCAAAGACATCTCCTTAAAAACTAAGGTGTGCCTAACCCAAGCCATGGTATTTTCAGTACCCTTAGAAATGACTTCAGATACAGCCAGATCATCCCAAATTTTTGTTCTTCATCAGGTGAAAAATGTAAAAAGTTACTAAGAGCTAAATTTGGTAAATAAGATCAAGTTGTAGAAATTTAAGTTGTGGGTTACATTTTAGATCAAATAAAGGTCAGCCAAAAAAACCATAAGAATTACCATTTCTAAATGATTTATTAGATGCCAGGCATGGTATTAGGCACCTGATATGTGCTTGTTTACTTCTCGTAACAACTCTATCAGGTATATACTTTACTATCTCCCTATTATAGATGGAACTGAGGTATAGAGCAACTTGCCCAAAGTCACAACTCTGGTTAAGTGGAGACGCTGAGATTTGAACCCAGGCAGTCTGATTGCAAAGTCAACTCTGGATTTATTACAATATATCTCACTATTATGCTACAGACCACTGAAGGGGGAAGGGAACTTTTAATGAACAAATTTAATGAAACTAATTTTATAGCATGACTCAAACTGACTTTAACAATAAGTTCCACAATTCTTTTATTGGAACAACATTATCACTGACACAAGTGTATGGCCTCCTCTCAAGGTGACTGCTTTGAAAGCAGCAGTTATTTTAATTTCTGGTATGCCTGTGTAAGAAAAATCAGCCTTAATATTTTATAGTCATACCTGCTGGCATTTCTTTCCTAACCAGACTTTAAGTCATTGTATCCCATATTATACTGAATACAATTAATTCAAAAAAACAAATAGCAATGAACACTTATTATGAACCAGATACTATGCTGCTGCTGTTATGTGCCGTTGAGTCGGACCTGACTCATAGTGACCTCTCCTTGGGTTTCCGAGGCAGTATCACTACGGAAGTTGATTGCCCAACCTTCCTTCCAAGGAGTGGCCGGTAGGTTTGAACCACCAGCTTTCTGGTTAGCAGTCAAGTGCCTTAGGCACTACACTACCAGAGATCCTAGACACTATGCTAGGTACCAATGCCAAGCTTATGGTAGACAGGTTTTATGGTTCAATCCTTATGATGAAGAGTAGGGGAAAACATATCAAGATGTTAATAGTGCTCAGTATTTCCCTTCTTTGTATTATAATACAATGAGCATGTCTTACTATACTTTGATAATCAACAAAAACAAAGCTCAAACTTGAAAAAGTATAAAACTTGACACTTAATGGATTCTCAGTAAGTATCTAGGTATCTGCTTATTAAAATCTTATTTTAAGTGTTTTAGATTTGAAACTTTAAAGATATTTTCTGTAAGATTTTTTTTTGCCACCTCAAGAACTATGAACCTGGTTGGTAAAAAGCACATTATCCTTCACCTGAATTATTTTATTATCCCTCTAACAAGTCTCCTTGCTTCTGCCTTTGACTTCCATTGTTCATGCACAGCAAAAAACCCAGAGATCCAAATAATGAAAATTTGTTGCTCAAAATCCTCTAAGTTTCTGTAAATGGAAAAGATCTTACAAAGGACCTAGAAAATCTGGTACCAGCTCTCTGATCTCTTGCTGATCTAGTAATCTCCTACTTCCCTCCTCCTCCATCACCAGTTGTAGCCTCACTGGCCTCTTTACTATTCCATGAACATACTAGGCACGTTTCCTGCTGTTCATTCTTATCCCAGATATGTACCTGCTTTTCTCCTTTTCCTTCAGAGGTTTAGTCAAATGTCACCCTCTTGGAAAGGCTTTTTCTGTCCAATCTATCTAAATATGTAACACTCCTCCCATCCCCAAACAATCTTTAATTGTCTTTTTTTTCCTCCTTGTATTTATTACGTAATATACTGTTTTACTTCTTTACTACCGAGACTTTCCTTAGCCCAAAGGAAGGAGATTTTTGTTTTCATCACTAGTGTACATCCAGTGCATAGAATAGTATCTCGTGCATAACAGGTGATCAATCCATCATCATTCAATGAATGAATGAATGAATGAAGGGCATTATATTGTGCACAGTAGTTAAAAGCTTGGCCTCTGCATGCAAAAGACCTGAATCAAATTCCAACTACTTGATTGTGTAGTTGTATGACCTTGTGCAAATTACTTAGCCTCCCTAAATCTTAGTTTCTTCATCTATAAAATGGTGATGATGCTATCAATCATGTAAGATGGTTTCAAGCACAGAATAATGTTAGCAGTGTCTATTTTATCTGGAAAAAAAAAAAATTTGCAAGTGCTATGTAAAATCAAGGAGCTCTGGTAGCATAGTACCTAAGGCACTTGACTACTAACCAGAAGGCTGGCGGTTCAAACCCACCAGCCACTCCTTGGAAGGAAGATGGGGCAATCTACTTCTGTAGTGATACTGGCTCGGATATCCCAAGAAGGGGTTGCTATGAGTAGAGTCTGACTCGACGGCACATAACAACAACAACAACAATGTAAAATCATACAAAATGCCCAGCTACCAATGCCAACCGCTTGGAAAAGGATCAAATTGGAGATCCTAGGTAGAATGGAAGGATAAATGTGGAACAAAATTCAAAAACACAAAAATAACTAGAATTACTGGTTGAACAGAGACTAGTGGAACCCCAGAGATTAGGGCCCCTGATTACCCTTTGGGACTAAAAATGGATTCACTTCCATGGATTGGCTCTTAGCCCAACAGTAGAAAAACCTACATGCAAAACACCTATCCCAGGCAGATGCACCCTTGTATCAACCCAGCCATGAGACATCAGAGGGGCAGCATTCACAAAGAGGGAAAGCTGGATAGATAAGAAGGGCACAGGAAGTAGGTAGTCACAGGAGGAGGGGAAGGAAAGTTTCTATGGTTGGGGAT
>NW_006921632.1:8450382-8468149 GCF_000298275.1 Orycteropus afer afer
ACCCCTCCTTGGGTTTCCGAGGCAGTATCACTACGGAAGTAGGATTGCCCAACCTTCTTCCGAGGAGTGGCTGGTGGGTTTGAACCGCCAGCCATCTGGTTAGCAGGCAAGTGTCTTAGCCACTATGCTACCAGAGCTCCCATATGCTAGCTAGCTAGAATAAACCAAAACTAAACTTGGTAGTCTGCTTTCAAAAAACTTACTGTATCATAAGCCAAAAGTATACTATTACTTAAGGTATCATCAGAAGGAGTCTTTTAAACAGACTCTAAGACACTTTACATAGATTGTTGTTTAAATTAATCTCCCTATTGTCCCTTAATCTTGGTATTTTATAATGTATAAGTGAATCCACCCACTCCCTCATACTTCCAGTAGAGGTCTCCATCTCAAACATCATGTACTAGATGGAAAACTTTAAGTTAGTTCTCCGGGTTACTTTAAAAAAAAAAAAAAAAACTAATTAGTGGTCATTTTTATCAAATATGTAAATTTTAAAGTTTCAAAGTAAACTACTTAAAATGAAGAGTATCTGTAGTAAATATTTTTTCCCCCAGTGATTGTTGTATGTTTTGCTGCAGGTACTCCAATCATACTCACTTGTCCTATAAATACAATCCTTCAGATAAAAAGAGGAAAGAGAAAAGACTGTGAAAACAAATAATAAACCAAATGCAAATTTATCACCTCTACAATTTAATACCTATGCCTCACAGATGCTTTAAGTCAGGAGAAGCATCTTAATGTAAAAGTGAAGGTCACATTTTAAAATAACTAAGAAATCTCTGACAATCTACTAAAAGTATTCCTTTTAAAACGGAACAGAAAGGCTACTATAATAAAGGTAGCTCCGAATTGGCTTCTACTTTTCCTTTCCATCATTCAGTAACAGTGATCTTAGGCAAGTCAATTAGCTTTTTACAGGCCTGAGTTGCCTTTTCGGTAAAAATAATATTTAGCCTACCAGAAAGCAGAGACCACCATAAAAATACCCTTTAAAAATGATGATTGTATCATTTGGTAAGCATATCCAATTGCAGCTAACGATATCCTTTTTGCTCCTATCTTTAAAAATCTAAATTTTCAGGATGGTGGTGTGAAAGATGAAGAAATCAGCTACTAACTGAAACGCTGGTGCATTTGAATCTATGCAGAGGCATCTTGGGAGAAAGGCTGGTCATCTATTTTGGATAGGATATTTTGGTGGATAACATATAAAGAAGACTTTTAAGCTAGAATTACCTCTCATTTTGTGAATATAAAATTCAAGGAATGATTTAAATCATGGTTTGCAACAGTCTTGTTGTTGTTATGTGCCGCTGAGTCGTCTCTGACTCAGAGACCTTATGTACAACAGAATGAAACCCTACCTGGTCGTGTACCAGCCTCACAATCCCTACTATACCTGAGCCCATTGCTACAGGCACATTATCAATCCATCTTGTTGAGGACTTTCCCCTCTTGTGTTGATCCTCCACCTTACCAAGCATGACATCTTTCTTTAGAGAATGGTCTCTTCTGACGACATGACCAAAGTAGGTGAGATGAAGTCTGGCCATTCTCACTTCCAAAGAGCACTGCAGCTGCACTTCTTCCAGGACAGATTTGTTAGCTCTTTTAGCAGTCCACGGTACTTTCAGCATTCTTTGCCAACACCACAGCTCAAAACCATCAGCTCTTCTTCAGCCTTCCTTATTCATTATCCAGCTCTCACAGGCGTAACTCAACTGAAAACACCATGGCTTGGGTCAGGTGCACCTTAGTCTTCAAGGAGGTATCTTTTCTCTTCAGCACTTGAAAGAGGTCTTTTGCAACAGATTTGCCAAATGCAAATTAGTCTTAATAATATTAAAATCAGTTAATGGTTTAAATTATTGCCTTGTTTTTTGTATAACAAGTGATACAATGACTGGCAAAGAATGAAAAATAAATAGCAGATATATAAGACTGGAAAGATGATTTTCTTCCAAAGTTATTGTTTAGCATTGTAGCTGAGTTTTACTTGTATGTTAAATCCCTAGAACACTAGAAACATTCATTCACATTCAAATATGCACCCCAAAAGGCATCTTTAAATTTTTTAAAATTCAGAATTAGCTCTCCTCCTTCAATAAAGATAATGAAGAAATAATACAGACTTAAAAAAAATTAATAAATAAGAACCATACTCTACTAGAAAAAAACATATGAAGGATATAACTAAATCTGACTTCTAAATCCAACAATATTGCTTATTCAATGAAAGGGCAGAGGAATACTTTTCTGCATCACAGAATTATTACAATTAAATTTTCTAAAACATACAGGGAGTTAAGATAATGCATCAGGAAAACATAGCCGGCAGTGTCATACTCAAAGAGAAAATGTCAGAGGCATAAAACTGAAGTTAACGTCAAGGCAAGGAAAGGACTCCCTCTTCCCCAAAATTTTCCCTGTATGGAAGTATTGTATGCAAGTATTGATCAATATAATTAGGCAAAATTAAAAAGTTACAGACATATAAGTTAGAATCACGAAAGGAAGGTTAGGCAATCTACTTTCATAGTGATACCGCCTCAGAAACCCAAGGAGGGGTCGCTAATGAGTCAGAGTCGACTCGACGTCACATAACAACAACAACAACAACAACAACATAAGTTAGAATACGTATTTTTTTTTAACTAATAAAATTACTAAAACTAAATGGGAGCACTGGTGTCATACTGCCTAAGGCATTTGACTGCTAATCAGAAGGATGAAGATTCAAACTCACCAGCCACTCCTCAGAAAGAAGATTGGGCAATCTACTTCTGTAAAGATACCACCTCGGAAACCCAAAGGGGTCACTATGAGTCAAATTCGACTCAAGGGCAGTGACTTTGGGTTTTTTTTTTTTTTGCTTTTGTTTGCAGACGGCATGCTAGCATAGCATATTTGGCTAGTTTTTTAAAATCACTAATAAAACTAATACAAATAATTAAAATAATTCCATAAAGCAGTAAATCATAAATAAATTAAAAAATCAATAGCTTTCATATAAACAACCAATTACAAGAGAAAACCATATTAATAATAGCAACAAAAAATATACTTAAGAATAAACTTAACAAGAAATGTTCAAACTCTATAAGGAAAACTTTAGACTTTTGACGGACACAAAAAGATTTGAGCAAATGAAAAAACATTTGTTCTTGGATAAGATAACTTGGTATCATCAAGGCATCAGTTCTCTTATTTTTAGAAATTTAATATAATCACCATAAAAAGACCAGTAAGTTTTATTTTCTGGAAACAGAACAAACTGCTACTAAAGTATATATGGCAAAACAAACATAAAAGAATACTCAAGAAAAAAAAAACTGTTAAAAAAGAATTACAAGATGGGAATGATGCTATCAAAAACTAAAATATGCTAAAAAGCCTCAATAATTAAATAATTGTGAGACACTATTTCTTATCCCTCACATTGGTTAAACATAAAAAGCCTGACAACACTTAGCAAGGGTTTGGTGGAACTGGCACTTAACACTGCTGGTGGGGAAAAAATGGTTCTCTCCTACAAATTGGGAACTTGGCAACACTTAACAAAACTATACCTGCATTTATTCATTGACTATTTAATCAATCTCTACTTTAGTAATATACTTGGAAGGGTCATCTTCAATAAATGAAATTGATTTGCATAAAGTTAACTGGTGTTATTGTTAGCTGCCATTCAGTTAATCCCGACTCACAGCAGTCTTATGTACAATGGAACGAAACACTGCCTGGTCCTGCACCATCCTTACAATTCTTGCTATGCTTGAGCCAATCATCACAGCCACTGTGTCAATCCACCTTGTTGAGAGTCTTCTTTTTTTCTGATCCTCCATTTTATCAAGCATGATATCCTTCTCCAGGAAATGGTCCTTTCCGACCATATGATCAAAGTAGTTAAGACGAAGAAGTCTGGCTATTCTCGCTTCTAGGAGCACTCCGGCTGTGTAAGATTATTCATTGTGACATTATTTGCAATTGGAAATAATCTAAGTGCCATTATATAAGGGGAATAACTGAATAAACTAGGATACAAACATACAACAGAATACTATGCAGCTGCAAAGAATGAGAACATATAAACTGATTTAAAGTTATTTTCAAGATACACAGTTACCCAAAAAAAGGGAAAGTACATAAAAAAGTGCACTATAATAATTTAAGAAGTGGAAGGAAAAAGAAATGCACACACACATACATATACAAAAACATACATAATATGCTAATTTTCACAAAAAGAAATACAGGAATAACCAGAAACTAAGGAAATCAATTTCCAACAGAGCACGGATGGGAAGGGGTGGAAAAGACAGGAAAGCACATCTTTTTAAAATTTTTATTTTAGAATCTTGTTAAATGTTTTACATATTTATAACTAAAACTAAATGAACAAAGATATGGAAAAATAACAAAAATAAATTTTAATAAATGACTCTTACTGTATTCCAATGAGTTAAACACAGGGTAGGGGGGTGAATCCAAGCCCTATGAATTTTGAACTCTGGTAGCATAGTGGCTAAGACACTTGCCTGCTAACCAGATGGCTGGCGGTTCAAACCCACCAGCCACTCCTCGGAAGGAAGGTTGGGCAATCCTACTTCTGTAGTGATACTGCCTCGGAAACCCAAGGAGGGGTCACTATGAGTCGGGTTTGACTCGAGGGCACATAACAACAACAACAACAATATATATCTCAGAAGGAAGGTTGAGCAATCTACTTCTGTAGAGATACTGCCTTGGAAACCCAAGGTGGGGGTCGTGATGAGATGGCAAATAACAACAACATACTTTATCTGCCAAGTCTAAAAACAAAAAGAACTGCAAACAAATCTTTAACTCTACTTAGTAGGTCTACTGTTTGTAGTGGTATGGGTGTGGCAGTTCTGAGACTATTCTATAAACATTTTAGAACTGAGGAGATGTGTAAATATACTATTGTTGGGAACTTGAGTTCTCATTGTGGGAAAGAGAGATACACGGAATGAAAGAAGTGAGAAAAACTATCATGTGGACTGTAATTAGAGGTGTCAGTATAGTCCCATGACCTTCAAAATACACATATACACACACACAAAAAAAATATTTCCTAGCTTTGTAACTTGAAAGGGCCTAGAAGCAAAGACATCCCAATAGCAATGAGCACACCTATTATCCTGAACTTGGTTTCCAAATATCAATCCATACTTAAAAGAATCAAGACTCCTTGGGAAAAGAGCAGATACTATGGCTAAGGAAGCAAAAGAGAAGTTGTCTCTGAAGATCTTATTGTGTAGAAAGCAGGAAAAGCTCAAAAATGATGAGAACATGTTAAAAGGACAAAGAGCCAGCTTGAAAGGGCCCCAACTGGTCAAATTTGAGACGATTTGAGAAACAAAATGCATAATAGCAATGATTTAACCACTGTACAAAATAAAAATCTAGTTAGTAAATAAACAAAAACTAAAATGTTTTCTTTATCATAAATTTCCTACTAATAAATGGGAACAGAATGGTAGAGTTAAAAGGGAGAAACCTAGAGGATACCTTCTTAACCAAAGTTAAAATCAGCAATGGGACAAACTGACATCACACACACCTCCTGCCAAAAGTGCCTATCCTAAATCTAATCCTGAAAAAAATATCAGACAAACCCAAATTCTACAGTACATTTGGCCTATACTGCTCACAATAGGTAATGTCATGGAAGACACACAAAGGCTAAAGAACTGGAGACATGTCAACTTAATGCAGTATAAGATTCTTGATTCTATGGTGTAAAACTATCATAAAAGGCATCTTTGAGACAACTGGCAAAATTTGAATAAGGTCTGTAAATTGGATAACTCAACAGCATTTCTGTTACATTTCCTGAATTTGATAATTGTACTATGGTCATTAAGAGAATGTCCTTGTTATTAGATGACATACACTTGTATTTCAGAGCAAAGGGCATGGTATCTATAACTTAAAGATTCAACAGTAATAATTACAATAATAATAATATGTGTATATATATATGCACACATATGCCATTACATATAAAAAGAAACATATAAAGCAAAAGTGGCAAAATAGTAACAATTAATAAATATAGATTAAGGGTTTGTATGAGTTCATAAGTAGGTAAATAGCTAAAAAAAAAAAAAAACAAGGCAGGACAAGAAAACATGATAGGTACATCATCTCTCTCTAAACTGCCATTTCCCAAAATCATTTATAGTTTTTTACTACTACACTGAATTAATACATTGACAATATGAGGCTTCCTGGAAAAACTACTCAGAAATTCAGAATTTTGACTTTTTAATGTTGTTGTTGTTAAGTGCTGTCGAGTCGTTTCCGACTCACAGCGACCCCATGCACAGCAGAACAAAACACTGACCGATCCTGCACCAGCCCCACAATCCCTGATATACTTGAGCCCATCATCGCAGCCACCGTGTCAATCCATCTCGTTGAAGGCCTCCCCCTCTTTCATCAACCCTCCACCCTACCAAGCATGACATCCTTCTCCAGGGAATGGTCCCTTCTTACAACATGACCAAAATAGGTGAGACAAAGTCTGGCCATTCTTGCTTCCAAGGAGCATTCTGGCGGCACTTCCTCTAGGACAGATCTGTTAGTTCTTTTAGCAGTCCATGGTACTGACTTTTTAATGGGTAAACTAAAAAGATTATACCAAATCAACAGTTAAACACTCCCGAGAGAGAACTTATTTGGAGGTATAGCCTGCTAATGTTCTAACTACTATTTTGAGATACTAAATAGTCTGGTCTGAGCTCAAATAAATTGAAAATTCACTTTATCTATGAAACATTAATGGAAAATGTGATTAACCTCAGTATTACTACCAACAAATTAAAATTCAACTAATTTCTAAAGTCCTACAAGTTAGATATTTTCTGCACAGGGCAATAACTTATCTCCTCTTTGCCCCAATTTAATAGATGAACATTGTACTACCTCCACTTACATAGATATTGATATTTGTTTGAAATTCATTACGGGGTTAGGAGAGGATCAGGCATAAAACTCCACCCTAAAATACTTCATCATGAAATATGTTTGATTTATAATAAACATCATCTTTACACAGCAACTGAACAGTAGACACTAAGAATTTACCAAACATGTTACTAAGAACTCAGAAAGCAAGATCTGAATTATAGATACTTGCTATATTTTGCTATAAGATGTATATACAAATAATCTTATTCCAATACTGCTTCATAAAAAGCAGCATTATACTTCAGCCTCATTATATGCTAACAGAGTCACTACAAGTCAGAATTATCTTGACAGAAGTGAGTTTGGTTTTTTGGTTTTGACAGAAACAAAAGCTAAACATGTCTGGAACATGGAATATAACTTAAGTCATTTAGCAACCATGGATAATAGAGGTTATGTAAAGGACAATGCTTTTCCTCGGAAGGAAGGTTAGGCAATCTATTTCCGTAGTGATACTGCCTCGGAAATCCAAGGAGGGGTCGCTATGAGTCAGATCCGACTCAACGGCAGTGAGTTTGGTTTTGGTTATAAAATGTAAAGTAGGTTTATCACCAAGGAAAGCAATAGGGAGGTGGAGTTGGGAGTATGCAGTTCAAAAATACACAGAGTATACTTTCTTCACTGGCAATTATGGCTGACACTTAAGATTGGGAATTGGATACAACCTATAGTCTACCTTTTTAATGAAGGAGCCCACATGCCCAGGAGGAAAAGAACTTTGAGTGGTGTAAATAATGTTTCCTAAGGTTTATTTGCCCTAAAATTAAGTAACACACTTAGTTCTAAAATTTGAAGTGATAAAAATAAAATCTCAGATATACGATTGTTGTTGTTGTCATGTGCCGTCGAGTCAGACCCAACTCATGGCAACCCCTCTTTGGGTTTCCAAGGCAGTATCACTACAGATGTAGATTGCCCAACCTTCCTTCCAAGGATTGGCTGGTGGGTTTGAACCACCAGCCTTCTGGTTAGCAGTCAAGTGCCTTAGGCACTACGATACCACAGCTCCTCAGATATATGACAGTGCTCTGGAAAAAGAAGGTAAAGTGCATTAAACAAAACAAGCTATTGTTTGTATTATAATTAAAAAAAAAAACCTTACACAAGTTAACTCCCCTAAGCAGTTATGTGATAGATAAACTACTCATAAACAGACTAAGCATTAAATATTTCAAACAAACAAATGGCATCCTGGTGGGGAAGAATGCCATAAACTCTTAGAAAAAAAAAACTTGTATATGTTTAAAACCAAAATTTCTAATTAGGAATAATTGAAGAAAAACTTATTTTAAATTAATTTTTTTAAAAATCCAAATTATATGAATTAGAATTGATAGTTCATTTACCACTTTTTATTTATTTATTTATTTAAAACTGAAGTGGAGCCCTTGTTATTGTCTCTGGAGCCCACAGACAAAGTCTAGGGTGTGCCCATGCTCTACTTAGAAGTGACAGGTGCAGCTTGAGCAGGTGCCCTTAGACCAGATGTCACATACAGGTTTTGTTCTGCATGAAGTCCTGGTCAACAAGCTGATGCCAAGTTAAACCAGTTATATTAGTAACTAAATTGGTTTCACTACAATACTTAGATCAGTTGTTCTCAAACTTCAGTGTACTTAAGATTATCACCTGGATACTCATAAAATTACAATGTTTTAGACTATCAGTACCTGAAACCCCTGATTTTAGCATTAATAAAACGGGACATTATATGCCTCATGGTAATGTTGAAAAGCACAGCACTACCAGTTAAGAATGCTAAAAAATATTGAACTTGAATGTTATCAACATTTAGATCTATCAGTTTTCTGGAAGTACAAGGGATAGAGGGACAAGTTAATTGACACTTGTTGTTGTTAGTAGCTCGAGTCCACTCCAATGAAGCAATAAACAAATCTAGAATGATGTCTTGATGAGAAAAAGAAAAGGGAACTATTAAGAGACTAATGAGATAAAATAGCCAAAACAACAAAAACAACAGATTGTTCTTATAGCCCCACCATAAAACACTGCTTCAGTCAGTGGGGTGAAGCCCTGGAAACAATGACAGATACCAATGGAATTATGGATCTATCATTTTTGGCAACAGTTCTGAATGTGCTGGCTACTCCTAGAAATCACCAATTTCAGTTCCAGCAATAGGGTGGCATAGTGCCTAAGGCATTTGACTGCTAACCAGACACCTGGCGGTTCAAATCCACCACGCCACACGCCACTCCTCGAAAGGAAGACTGGGCGATCTACTTCCGTAGAGATCGGCCTCAGAAACCCAAGGAGGGGTCACTATGAGTCGAAACCAACTTGAGGACAGTGAATTTGGTTTGGTTCTTAGCCAACCGGGTATATATCTTACAGAAATTAATTAACCCTCAATTCACAACATAATGAATACGCAAAATATATTCAAGCACAAGTGAAATTGCTTTGTACTTAAACAGAAAAATGTATGTTTGACTCTATTTTAAAGACAATTGTTGGAAAGCTTAATGAAATTCGTAGGTAACCAGAATGCTATTGTTAGGGACTGAATTATGTCTCTAAAAATATGTGTTGAATACCTGGACTTACACCTGTGGATGATCCTATTTGGAAATAATGGTTTTCCTCTGTTAATGAAGCCATACCAGAATAGGGTGGGTCTTAAGCTTAATTACTTCTGAGTTATAAAAAGTGTAATAGACCAGAGACATACCTGAGGGAAGAAAAAAAGGAAGCTAAGAAATGCCAAGGATTGCTGGAAGCTACCATAAGCTGAAATAGACAAGAAAGAACCTCCTTCCTGAGGTCATTCCTTAAATTCAGATTTCTAGCCTCCTGAACTGTGAGAAAATAAACTGCTGTTCTTTAAAGCCACCTACTCATGTTACGTGTGTTACAGCAGCACTAGCAAACTAAACTACTGAAAGTAACAATTTGCTCTAAACCACCTCTTTATTCCAGGTCCCCCAGAAGTTTTATTTCCTGAGTGACTGCACTGATGTATTTTTATGATTGATAACCAATACTGATCACTACTGTATAATAATGCAGAGAAAACCAAGCCCACTGTTGCTGACTCTGACTCACAGCAACCCTACAGGACAGAGCAGAACTGCCCCACAAGGTTTCCAATGCTGTAAATCTTTCCAGAAGCAGACTGTCACATCTTTCTCCCATGGAATGGCTGATGGGTTCAAACTGCTAACTTTCTGGTTTGCAGCTGAGTGCTTTAACCAATGCACCACCAGAGCTCCATCACTTCTGCATACAAATGCATTTTTGTGCATTTGTGAATCAACCAACTTACTTCCCTTGCCTCTTCTACTATAGATAACTGAACAAATCATGTTATTTACATTGGTTTTCAATTTAAAAACCAGTATTTTTGCTTTTCATAAAAATGATAATTTAAATCTCTAAAATAATCTTTAATCCTAACATCTCCATTTTTTTTTTAAACTCCAGTAAGTCTGATCCTTAGACAAAGTGGCTTTTCCCGAATATTAAAATTCATCATATGATTTCTCAGTTTTTAAAGTCATAGAACTGAAGGAAGTACAAATTTTTAGCAGGACTATCATTACATTTCAACAAAAGCAGTAACTATCCTACAAAACAATCTGATAAATGATTCTGCCATAATTTTCTAGAGACACTTTTAGACAAATTCAAAACACAAAATTTTAAATACAAATATTCTGTTAAAAATAGAAGCACCTAGTAAGACTCTTGGACAACAGGGAAAAAAAGAAGTTACTTGACTTTTGAGAGCTGCTGATTCAAGTAATAATGTAAGTGAAAGTATCTGTCTTCCACAGACTAAATGAATCAAATAAACTAATCACAACTTCTTTTGTTTTAAAGATTATGCCAACAAATGAACCATTGCCTGTAATTAAAAATCTTTGTCATATTTGTTTTTGTGTCACATTATAGTTTAAAGAATGGGTAAAAATACTGTTATGCATCTGCAATGACACTTTCCCCAACTCTGGACCAATTAAGACCACTTCTAAACTTACAAGTTTCAACTCTTCTATTAGCACTTGTCCTGCAATTAAACCTTCCCTCTCTGTCACTGAGTACAAGATAATCTTAAAGTCCCCTCTCTGAACAATCATTTTACAAATACTGTCAAAATAATTTTGTACAGCCATTGATAAAGATATGCAAATAATAGCTCCAATTTAAAATTATTTAAACCTCCTTAGAAACCCAAGGAGAAGTTGCTAAGAGTCAAAACAGACCCAATGGCAGTGAGTTTGGTTTTTTTGGTTTATACTTATATATAAGGAGATCTAGTGGCGTAGTGGATAAGGCTAACCAGAAGGTCAGCGGTTCAAACAGCTCCATGGAAGGAAGACTGGACAATCTACTTCCGCAAAGATTGACCACCTCAGAAACCCAAAGGGGGCACTATGAATCAACTCAATGGCAGTTAATTTGGTTTGGTTTTTGGTATACTTATATATCTCTACACAAAAAAAAAAAAATGGGAGCTCTGGCAGCATAGTGCCTAAGGCACTTGACTGCTAACCAGAAGGCTGGCGGTTCAAACCCACCAGCCACTCCTCGGAAGGAAGATGGGGCAATCTACTTCCATAGTGAAACCACCTAAAAAACCCAAGGAGGGGTCACTATGAGTTGGATCCGACTTGACGGTACATAACAACAACACCAGAAAAAAATATAGCTACTTCTCACCTCATTTTCCCCACTGTTTTATATATTTATATTTTTCTTCCTTAACTTTTATTTCTTCTAGCTCAGAGCTACCAAACAGTCCTTGACTGCAGGTGGGGGGAAGATAATACTGTTTCCCCATTTCTTCTACAAATCCACACTGCACATTAATAAAGTCTCTAAGAGGTCCTGCAATCAAGTAACCCAAATTTAATTGCACAAAGTTATTTGGGCTTTTTCCAAGGACACATACTAACATTTCAGGAAAACTAGTATTTCATAAAGCCTAAGCTGGGAATTTCTTCTCAGACTGATTCTGAATATTAAAGAATGTAACGATGATGGTGGCGGAAAATCAAAGATGCAAAGAAAGAGAATCTTCCTTTCCTTCCCATAAGCCCTGTAGTTCTCAATCAGGTAAGCCCCATTTTACAATTAAACTTTGGGAAGTTCTACATCACTCTGGAAAATGCCCAATAAGCAGCCTTCACAAAATGATGAAAATAATTTCTAACATATGCAATGCATATTCCAAGGAATTAAAGTGTTTGTTTTTTCTTCCTTTCCCAACTTCAAACTTCATTCCACTTGGGAATGTAAAAGAGCCATAATGTCATATACTTTTCTACCAAAAAAATTATAGTGGATTTCATAAACAACTACGAAAATACTAAATCCACACCAGAGAAAATAACAGGATTATAAAAGAGTGCTCCTATTCAGAAATAGATATTTTTAGTAAATAGTTATGGTCAACAATTAAAATGTAAAAAAGCATTTAAACATTTTTGTGAATTATAGTTTTTAGTCCATATCCTTTTTGAAATTTATAATTATGTTGGAAAAAACTAGATTTCAATATTAAATTAATTTTATTTTGGGGCAAATTTAAGCTATTTTGTATTGGCACCAAAACAAGTTTCTAGGACACAACATTAATCTAGCTGAGCTTTGATCAGTCTTTCAACCTTCTCTACTTTCTGTTCCCTCTATCAACAAGTCTACATGCCCTTTAAAATGTAACAGAATATCAGAAGACATCAAAATCTGGTTTGTTCAAAAGGAAAGGATACAGTTTATAAAAGTAAATTACATATACATATATATATATACATACATGAATAATTTACTCAGCCAGTTGTTGCGCTAGTCTCTGTATTACTTTTATTTTCCTTTCTCAAACCAGAGTACTCTCTATTAAGCAACTCACAAATCCTATGTTTTACTTTCTTTACCACGATTTCTGAAACATAACTCAATGTTACGCTTATGTTATATACATGTTAAGTAACTCCTAACAAGCTTTCTCTTACAATAACTGATCTACATGGTGGACACTAATTACAAAATACATGAATATATTCATTCCATTCAACTGATTAACAGAAACTCCCTCTACTGGTGTATATTGAAGGACAGTTCAAATCTGCCCACCCAGAGGCATAGTTGAAGAAAAAGGTCTGATGATCCACTTCTAAAAAATCATAGCCATTTGAAAACCCTATAGAATAAATATCTACCCTAAAACACATGGGGTTACCATTAGTCAGAATCAACTTCAAGGCAACTGATTCAGGGGTTTGGTTTGGTTTTTGTTTTTTTAAATTCACAATGCAAATGAAAATCTACTATGATGGATGACAACTCTACAATAATATGTCTGACTATTCTAAAAATTGTTGCCGTCCAATCTACCCCCCCTCATCCCACCACTCATGTCAACACCACGCAGAACAGGATCAGAGCATTGCAATACACAGGGCTAGCTAATTTTTAGAAGTAGATTGCCAAGCCTTTCTTTCTTGTCTGTTTCAGTCTAGAAGCTCTGCTGAAATCCACTCAGCATCAGGGCAGCATGCTGCACTTACAGATGAGTAGTAGTTGGCTGCACCTGAGGTGTACACTGGATGGAAACAGAACCCGGGCCTCCCACATAGAAGGCAAGAATTGACCTCAACTTAAAAGGTTGAATATTTATTGAAAAAACAAAAAACTAGCATTATATGTTTCAATGCCAGAACACCAGTAATAAATAGTTTTGTGAAATACATTTTTAAATGTTCATTTCACCTCCTTTCAAGAAAAACATCAAGTTTTATAATGGAAGCATCAAGTTAACCTTGACTATTCCAATACTATTGGTACTAGTCAAAATTCTTCAAGTATTTGAAATATTTCCCTAAATCTTCATAACAAGCCTTCAAATTAACTGAAATAAGAATAATAAATCATCCCCCTAGCTTAGCCACAAAACAGAACAACAACAACAAAAAATCCACTGAGTATACATGGAACTCACTAGGAATAGATATACTTGGGCATAAATTTAACCACATGTAATTTCCAATTATATTTAAATTTCTTAAAACAATTTGTGACTAACAAACTGAATTTATAATAGAGTTATTAAATATTACTGAATACATGTCATGAACACAATTCTTTTGTACAATTAATGAATGCCCCCAAAGCCACTTAATTTTTTGCACTTCTCCACCTACAAAAATGTAGGAAATTATACCTTATCCTTTCATACTTACTGAGATATTCGAATAATAAACATTTGCTCATATATACATACCAAGAAACAAATCAAATGAAAATAAAGAATACAGACATCATAGACGATTAATGTTCAACTTTTAAACAATGTATGTTGTTAGTTGGCACTTACAGTTTTAAAATTAAATGCCAATGTTAAAACAAATAATCAATTGCATTTTCAGATTTAGACTTTAAGAAATTTCTATATACAATCTATAAATAAGTAAACTTATGTTTTCATACAATCAAGCTACATTTTGGCAGTCCACTAAACTCAACTCTCTATATTTAATAACTTTGTCTATGTTTATATCAAAACAAACATAAAAATGGCAAAAACATGGCAGCATATTAGTTTGCAATTCCTTATTTAAGTGTCTGGAATATTATGAAGATATACATAAAATACTAGGCTAACAAGTATTCATCCAATTAACAGTAAAATTATAGGGGGATGTGAGCAAATAGTAGATTTAAAGAGTCAATGAGAACCAGCACACTGTATAGTAATCACAGTCTTACAATAGGTCAAATGAAAAAGCAGTTAACATTTAAAAAAATTATCCCACCTGTGACTTAAGAAACACACTGCACCGTCTGTCCATCAGAAACTATGATACTCAATTTGATAAAGCAAAAAAGTAACTTACAAAGTCACTTGATTACTATTTACTATGAAGAGGCATTCCAGTTAAATAACAGAAAAAATAACTGTTAGAGGCTGGCATCCTGTCTGCCCCTAAGGTTTTTCAGAGAGAGGTGTAAAAACCAACATAATACATGTTCCCTAACTGTGCAATATTACACCACTAGGGAAAATTTCTTTCAAGGTTGGCAGTACCCAATTTTTGACCAGCATATTCCTTTGTATTTCTTTATAAGCCATGCAAATCTTCACATGGTTTTATTTTCCAAAACAAATGCTCCAACTTTTTTCCTAGTAGCCTAGCTACAACTGTACAAAAACAAACCTGGAGAGTGACATATGGAGGAAAAACAAGTTTAGCTAAGGACATAGTTCAAAGAGCAGCTTCTAATAAGAGCATAAAGCCTACACTGATCTGAGGACAATGTAAATAGTTGCAAACAACCTTAAAATTATACAGTCCTAAATAGTACTTATAATCATAATCAATGCAGGATATATCTCAAGACAAAAATTACAAGTGGAAAAATAATATTTATGATTAACTTCTGCAAAAAGTTAAGAAGCCTAGACATTTCATGGATTATGCTAAAACTGTGTTAGCATGAATGCAAATTCTTCAGAAAAAAATACACTTCATTAACCATGTGTATCATACACTACCTTTCAGGTATTAAAGTTTAATCAATTCATTAATCCAATAAATATCAATGGTTCAAACTACCATAAATACAGAACGTTTATTTAACAGTATTCTTCTCAATATTATAATATATGCAATGAAAATGAGCATATGGATGCCATAATAAATATAAAATTCTATATTGTGTACCACATTGCTAAATCAGGAGCTTTGGAGGTTAATTTTAACGTTTTTTTTTTTTAATTTAGCCTTTTATTTAAAAACATACTCTGACACACATGCCATCATAAATAAGATAGCAATAAACCATATTGAATATTTCTAGACTTCTGTGAAACTCAAAAACTACTCCACAAAGTTCTGCAAGCTCTTCAGCTTCCAGCATGAAGTCAATCTAAGCTAGCCAATAGAAAGTGCACCTGTGCAATTACTGCATTTCCTATTTCAGAATACTGAACATGAAACAGAATAACTGTGTGCATTCTGAGCAACAATAAATGCAAAATTGAACTTATTAGAAATCATATTATAAAAAGGAAAGCCATGCTACAAAAACAGTATTAAAAATCAATAAACACGCAGAGCATTATTTTAGTTTTAAAGAAAAACCATCAACTAAGGTCTTTGTATGGGTAAATAAACATTAAAAATAAAAGATGACCTTACAATAATATGAAAATATTCCTAAAAAACCTGGAAAAAAATAATAAAATAACTAAATCACAAAATATATTATCTAAACTGTACCACATACCAACTAAGAAATTTATCTTGTCAAATACTCAGTCAAAAAAGGAGAATGAAAGAAAATCCAAATCAAAGTATCTTGTTTCAAAATATCCCAAATTTTCCTAAAGATATGATTTTTTCCAACATTTTTAAGCCACTCAAAAATCAACAAAAAAATTGTTTTAATAACAATATGGTCACCTAAGGTACTAACATGTAGAAATATCCTACTTAAAAACTACTCAATGACACAGTACAAGCTTTCATTTTTTAAAAATTCTTAAAGTCATAAAAAGGTAAAGGAGTTTCCAAAATAAAGAAAAAAATTTCCCAAGGGATACAAAGTTTCATTAACTATCTTTAACTCTTTTACTAAGCATCACCTTCCCGCCCCTCTGTGGATATCAAGCAATCAATAACAATGTCACAAAAGAATGTTTACCAAGATTGGGTGGGGTCTCACCTGGAAGGATTTTGTATGAAAAATGTAAACAATCGTAAAAGAGGTGAAAAACTTTCACCTTCCTACAATCGTATTTTGTCCATATTTAATGCTTCTCAGATTGAAATTAATCAGTCATTATAATTTCAAATGGACTGTGGGCAAGTTTCTTTTTTATGTTTTTCTTTAAAAAAAAAAAAATCTCCCCCCAAATCTTACTAAATCCCTTATACCCCAATACTGTGGAAGAGTCAATACTACTCACCGCAAGTAATACTGTTTTAAAGCAAAGGCAGCGTTAGAACAACTTCTGGGAAAGTTGAACTCTTCAACAATTTCTCCCCACTGATTCTTCTCAGAAACCTGTTAAAAATACAGGCATACGCGTCTGAAAGTGCATAATCCAAGAAAACCGTATCCTAACTATGAAATAAATACCCATTCTACAGAGATCTGTAGATACCTAAAGCGTCAGTGGGTAATTCGGATCGTTCTGTAAGAGTTACTAAGCAAGAGCTGCTTGAATTACTGCGTTTTCACCCTATTTTCCTGTATTTAGCAGCACTTGTTTTGTTTGGGGGGGGGTCTGGTGGGTTTGTTTTGTTTTTGAAGCCCGGACAATAACCAATCGCAAGTCCCTCTGTCGCCCCCTTTTAAATCTCAACGCGGTCGGTTTACACTTTAAAAAAAAAAAAAAAAGTTCAAAAGGATCAATACTGTTCCGGATAGCGACGTCCGCGGGTTCTGGGGGGGCCGGGGTCGGGGCCGATTCAGATCCCTCTCCCAGATCTATCCATCTCCATAGGCCCTTTTTTGAGGCCTACAGCTTCTGCCTAGCCTTGAAGCCTAAGATGGCTATTTAGAGACAGGTCCTGGTTTCTTTTGTTAGCTGTATAAACCGAGGGCGACGGGGCCGAGGCTGTGCCCCCGGCTGCTGGGATCATTTCGCAGCCGATTATCGATGTTAAACCTGCCCGCGCTAATTTTGAGTTGCACGAAAACTGCTCTCAGAGTCTGTGTGTCTCTGTGTCTCCGCCTGTGCTAGAGCGGCAGCGGCGGCAGAGCTGACTCGCGAGCGAGCGGGCGCGGGGCGGGCGCG